>NC_064929.1:136988114-137327614 GCF_023897955.1 Schistocerca gregaria
ACACTAGATCGCGTGTTCGAGAGAGCGAGAGAGCGAGAGAGCGAGAGAGCGAGAGAGCGAGAGAGCGAGAGAGCGAGAGAGCGAGAGAGCGAGAGAGCGAGAGAGCGAGAGAGCGAGAGAGCGAGAGAGCGAGAGAGCGAGAGAGCGAGAGAGCGAGAGAGCGAGAGAGCGAGAGAGCGAGAGAGCGCGAGAGCGGGAGAGCGGGAGAGAGAGCGCGAGAGCGGGAGAGAGAGCTCGAGAGCGGGAGAGAGAGCTCGAGAGCGGGAGAGAGAGCTCGAGAGCGGGAGAGAGAGCGCGAGAGCGGGAGAGAGAGCGCGAGAGCGGGGAGAGAGAGCGCGAGGAGCGGGAGAGAGAGCGCGAGAGGGGGAGAGAGAGCGCGAGAGTGGGAGAGAGAGCGCGAGAGTGGGAGAGAGAGCGCGAGAGCGGGAGAGAGAGCGCGAGAGCGGGGAGAGAGAGCGCGAGAGCGAGAAAGCGAGAGAGCGCGAGAGCGCGAGAGCGCGAGAGCGCGAGAGCGCGAGAGCGCGAGAGCGCGAGAGCGCGAGAGCGCGAGAGCGCGAGAGCGAGAGAGCGAGAGAGCGAGAGAGCGAGAGAGCGAGAGAGCGAGAGAGCGAGAGAGCGAGAGAGCGAGAGAGCGAGAGAGCGAGAGAGCGAGAGAGCGAGAGAGCGAGAGAGCGAGAGAGCGAGAGAGCGAGAGAGCGAGAGAGCGAGAGAGCGAGAGAGCGAGAGAGCGAGAGAGCGAGAGAGAGAGCGAGAGAGCGAGAGAGCGAGAGAGAGAGCGAGAGAGCGAGAGAGAGAGCGAGAGAGAGAGCGAGAGAGCGAGAGAGAGAGCGAGAGAGAGAGCGAGAGAGAGAGCGAGAGAGAGAGAGAGAGAGAGAGAGCGAGAGAGCGAGAGAGCGAGAGAGCGAGAGAGAGAGAGAGAGAGAGAGAGAGAGAGAGAGAGAGAGAGAGAGAGAGCGAGAGAGCGAGAGAGCGAGAGAGCGAGAGAGCGAGAGAGCGAGAGAGAGAGAGAGAGAGAGAGAGAGAGAGAGGCAGAGAGGGTGAATGGGGGCGGGAGGGGGGAGGGGGAGGGGGAGGGGGGGATGGGAGGGGAGGGGAGGGGGGAGGGGAGGGGAGGGGAGGGGGGGAGGGTGGGAGGGAGGGAGGGAGGGGAAAGGGAGGGAGGGAGGGAGGAGGGGGTGAGGTGGGGGGGGAGCAAGAGAGAGAGGAGGGAGGGAGGGTAAGACGGATACCTGCCTGAAAAACAATTGAGGGACACTTCCTAACTCAAGTATATAGGATCTGAAGCAAATAGGACTAACAAGGGATATCTGTATTATATCTATGGTGGTAAACTGAAAACTAAATCTCCGTACCTGATTCGGTAAAAACCGAGTCCCTACAGGACATTATTGTACGTCTGTGTGTCTGTCTATCTGTCTGTCTGTTCGTCGCTGAATACCCGTTCTCCTCACAAAGAGAGCGACATATGAAGTTGAAATTTCTGTTACATTCTAAGGTCTACATTCCCTTGGCCACTTGAAAACTTCAAGCTTCCAAGTCAGTGCAATCAAAAGTTACGGGCATTTATAGCACATATTTAGTACTCACAAATTCACTCATCAAATTCTCTGAGGTACTTCCCGTTGATCTACAGTCATAAAACTTGGCAAGAACCAAGATTTCACAGTACAAGTAATGAGGAAAAAAATCAAAAAAATGTTATTTTTTAGTTATATGTCACATGACTTTTTTTGCAATTTGTGATTATATTCTCTGTCTGTCCGTGTGTTAAGTACTCTTTTTCTAACAACGACTAGACGTACCAGGCTAATATGTACGGTATGTACGGTACGTGCACGTACCAGGCTAATATGTACGGTATGTACGGTACGTGCACGGTCTGTTGGTGTACAACATTTAAGTTTCTACGTCAAGGCAGTCGAAAGATACGGTCATTCACGTCACATATTTTGACGTCTTGCCGATATCGATAATAGGCAAAAATCGCTGAAATTCTCGTTTGCCAGCATGGATGAACTATTTATATACATAATTAAGTTTGTACATAATCTTCGGTGCGCGAGCCATACTTGTCCGTATTTTCCATCTATTCTCAATATTGCTTGAGCTATTACATGTCATGTTTATAACTCGGTCGACTTTCCCGCTCCACTGACGCACGTTGCAGCCCTCTGCCGGTCGAGGGCTACGAATTGTAGTAATACGGCGATGTGTAACGCAACTTTGCCGTTCTGTGAGAAACAGAGTGCTGTAATCCCTCAGAAAACTGAAAGCTCGAATTCGAAGACTTGGTCCACACGTGGAGAACCTCCTCCTCCAGCATGACAATGCAAGACCATAACGGAGAGCAGCGACATCTATAACAATCCGACACCTTGGCTTCATTGTCTCCGATCGTTCTACGCAGTGGCGACTTGGCCCCATTTGTTTTCCATCTGTTTCCAAAACTTGAAGAACACGTTCGAGGACTTCACTTTTGACACTGATGAAGCGGTGCAAACAGGGGTGAAATTGTGGCTCCGTCATCAAAGTCAAACTTTCTACAATGACGGTATGGACAAAGTGGTCTGTCATTGGGAGAAATGTGTTCGTCAACATGATGGCTGTGTTGAAAAACAAAAATACAGACATGAAGAATAAAGATGTAGAGTATTGACAATCTTCGATTCGTTTAAAAAAGTTGTATGATCTTCCACACAAAGAATTCGTAGGCATTAGTTTGCAGCACGCCCTCTCATGTGATTAACAATAAGCATCTATCAAAGAAACAGGAACCCATGTACAACTGTAGGCGCCTATCTAGCGGCTTTCAAGCGTAAATTAGATTTTCAATATTTCCGGTAATCTTATACGAAATTTAAAAATTTGAAATGCTGTCACAATCTACTCATCAAGAGATATAATCTCATGTTAAAGTTCTAACTCAGTAGGATAAGTATTGTTGTTAGAAAGTGTGTGTTTGTTTTGAGGCAGTTCAGCAGACGCCGTGAAATTACTTCGGCTTCATTCATCCAGTATCTGAGGAGACAGATCTTAGCAACTTCCAATAAGCTTTCATTGTAATTCCAAACGTGTTTTAAACTTTCCCTCTCTTATATGCTTGGGCTCACATTGTTGTTTTTGTTGTTGTTGTCTTCAGTCCACAGACTGGTTTGATGCAGCTCTCCATGCTGCTCTATCCTGTGCAAGCTTCATCATCTCCCAGTACCTACTGCAACCTACATCCTTCTGAATCTGTTCATATCTTGGTCTCCCTCTACAATTTTTACCCTTCACGCTGCCCACCAGCACTAAACTGATGATCACTTGATGCCTCAGAATATACCCTACCAGCCGATCCCTTCTTCTAGTCAAGTTATGCCACAAATTTCTCTTCTCTCCAATTCTCTTCAATACCTCCTCATTAGTTATGTCATCTACCCATCTAATCTTCAGCATCACATTTCAAAAGCTTCTATTCTCTTCATGTCTAAAGTATTTATCGTCAATGTTTCACTTCCATACATGGCTAAACTCGATACAAAAACTTCCTGACACTTAAATCTATACTCGATGTTAACAAATTTCTCTTCATCAGAAACGCTTTCCTTGCCATTGCCAGTCTACATTTTATATCCTCTCTACTTTGACCATCATCAGTTATTTTGCTCCCCAAATAGTAAAACTCCTTTACCACTTTAAGTGTCTCATTTCCTAATCTAATTCCTCGGCATCACCCGATTTAATTTAACTGCATTCCATTATCCTCATTTTGCTTTTGTTGATGTTCATCTTATAACCTCCTTTCAAGACACTGTCCATTCCGTTCAACTGCTCTTCCAGGTCCTTTGCTGTCCGTGTCAGAATTACAATACCATCGGCGAACCTCAAAGTTTATATTTCTTCTCCATGGGTTTAAATTCCTACTACGAAGTTGTCTTTTGTTTCCTTTACTGCTTGCTCAATACACAGATTGATTATCATCGGGGATAGGCTACAACCCTGTCTCACTCCCTTCCCAACCACTGCTTCCCTTTCATGTCCCTCGACTCTTGTAACTGCCATCTGGTTTCCGAACAAATTGTAGGCGCCCAGGATTAACCGAGCAGTCTAAGCCGCTGCAGTCATGGACTGTGCGGAGGTTCGAGTCCTCCCTCGGGCATGGGTGTGTGTGTTTGCCCTTAGGATAATTTAGGTTAAGTAGTGTGTAAGCTTAGTGACTGATGACCTTAGCAGTTAAGTCCCATAAGATTTCACACACACATTTTTTACAAATTGTAAATAGCCTTTCGCTCCCTGTATTTTACCCCTGCCACCTCCAGGTCACGTAATTAACACATTAACTTATTCGCAAAGTTCTCAAACGTCTGAGGCTCATGTATGGGAGCTCGATTCTTACCAGAATGGGGCGTTTACTGGTTTATTGAGCTTTGCATTACTCTACGGCAGCGTTGTTCCTCTTGCCATACGAAAAAATAATCACAAAACATTTAAAACTTGGATCTTCTCGTTCTTTAACACAGTCAATAGTTTACTACAGATACGGTTCCTTCACCGTTTAACACGGCAATTGTATAGCTGGCGTTAGTTCATATTACAACACCGACCATCACTCAGATGGCATTCCCGTCGCCAGAAACTACATGACTCCTACCTTTCTTCGATTGGGATTTCCTCTTGGAATACCATCTTTCCTTTCTCTATTCTGTCCCAAGACATATTTAATATTTTTTCGTAAGCCGCAAGAGGCTTCGGATTTCAGTGACCAAGTTAACATGCAGTATATTGTTCTATTTTTCTCGACAATTCATGTATCCATTTACTCTTTTGATATTTTTTAGTTAATAAAATAGTAACAAATTTATAATTTTTTTTAACATTTCGGGAATTTGAGATTGTGTTGCCAAATGAAAATGCTGTCATAATTATCAAAATATCCACGGGTGTACTGCCGGTCTATAGTGTCCAACGGGCACAATATTTAGGCGATCAAACATGTCGCCATCATCAGGTGAACTGACGGACTGAGCTCCTGTGAACGCGCCGGCACGGAGATCCGTACGCTATGGCTGCTCAGGGGGAACTGGGTTCGGTCGCGGCGGCGGCCGATTTAAATACCCTCCGCCCGCGGCGCGCTCCCTCCGCCGTCCGCGCCCCGCGCCACGGTAGCGCGGTGGAACAGATTGCGACGGCGTCTGAGACCACGTCGGTGTGATGGCTCTGTCCGCCGCGGTCGTCACAACTATACGTTTGCTCGATTTACTCTTGATTAACCCAATCGCTGGTTCCCATGCCTTGCTAAGATTATAGCCACAGTCACGGTTTATGAGGTCGTCATTGGTGCGAATTTCGATGGCCTCTCTGACAACGCTGTCCCAGCATCTCGACATCTGTACTAGAATCCTCGTGCGGTCATACTCCATAGAGTGATTTTCCGAAAACAATGTTAGCGACGGCCGACTTGCTCAGATACATCAGTCGAGTGTGCCTCTGGCGTTCACGGCATCGATCCTCGACGGTATGCATCGTCTGACCAATATACGACTTGCCACATTGACACGGAATCTGGTACACACCGGCGTTCCTCAAACCGTGGTCATCTTTGGCGCTCCCCACCAGTGCACGAGTTTTATTCGAAGGACAGTTTTATTCGAAGGACAAAAACACAGTTCCGACCCGGTGTTTCTTCAGAATGCGGGCGATTTTCCCCGCTGTCATAATTGCTAATGATGTGTGGTGGTTTCAGTACAATGATGGATGGACAATAGGCTATTGGTAACACATATTGAACTTGTGGAGGCACCTTATGTACTGGTAGCGCCGGTAAAGATGTGGACATGACAGGTTCAGAAAGGTCTTCTATCGCTCCGAGGGATATGTAACCAACCATCTTGCGTTGATGGTTTCCGCGCATCTCAGTCAAACCAAGCTGTCTCCATATGCGCTTTTCTCCGGCATTTAACTCCACAGCGATCTCATTACCTACAAAACGAGGGCCTCACGAACAGCGGCTCATGACCAAGAAAGTTTCGCTCGCCCCATGTGCGAGTGAAACAGGGAAGGATTGGCAACGTAATGGCACGAAGTACGTACGTAGATTCCGAAGTACGTACGTAGATAACGTACAGGGTGGGCGAGGAGTCCCCATACCACTAGTTGTTTTTGTTGTGGTCTTCAGTCCTGAGACTGGTTTGATGCAGCTCTCCATGCTACTCTATCCTGTGCAAGCTTCTTCATCTCCCAGTACTTACTGCATCCTACATCCTTCTGAATCTGCTTAGTGTATCCATCTCTTGGTCTCCCTCTACGATTTTTACCCTCCACGCTGCCCTCCAGTACTAAATTGGTGATCCCTTGATACCTCAGAACATGTCCTGCCAACCGATCCCTTCTTCTGGTCAAGTTGTGCCACAAACTTCTCTTCTCCCCAATCCGATTCAATACTTCCTCATTAGTTATGCGATCTACCCATCTAATCTTCAGCATTCTTCTGTAGCGCCAAATTTCGAAAGCTTCTATTCTCTTTTTATCTAAATTATTTATCGTGCACGTTTCATTTCCATACACGGCTACAGTCCACACAAATACTTTCAGATAAGACTTCCTGACACTGAAATCTATACTATCTACACCCCCTAATATCGAATGCTAATTCATTTTGTTTTGGCACATGTTCTCACGTATTGAACGTCCACTATATCGGCATGTTCTACAACATACTGTAATTTCCATAGGCTTTCATGTTCTTCTTGAAATGAGCCTGTGCTGGACGTAAGTACGATGCAATGTGTCCTTCGGCTATGAGGCTACAGTCGTTATGAAGTGCATGACACGTATTCGCTGGGTAGAACGCTGGAACATGGAACAGCGTTCGTCGTTCGTAGCCTACAGTAGTCAGCTTCTCGCCGGCCATATGCACAATATAAGAAATATATCCGTAGCTGGAATACGGACGATCATCAGCTCTATAATGGTATTACGACAGTGAAAATCAGTGCCAGACCGAAACTCGAACTCTGATTTCTCTCGTTTTGTCTTACGAAGATTGTTTTTCTGGGTCGCAGTAAGGAATGCAAGGCTTTCGCAGACTTTCAGCTTGATTCCTAATGCAGACTTGGTACGTAAGAAGAATGTAGCTCAACGGCGTTGCTTATACTGCGGCGATCAAAGGCAAAAAGTGCGCCCTCGGTTCAGTGTGAATGTTTGAGTGCCTGCTACTGCGTGTTTATACATTCTAATCTTTCCCAAATCTTCATAATTTTTGCCTATTTGTGAATTTCTTTGTTTCATTACTGTATGTCCATTGGAAATCATCCACGTGGGTTAATGTTAGAGTTTGTTGGTGCCGGTCGCGATGGGTGAGCTGTTCTAGGCGCTTCAGTCGGTAACCACGCGGCTGCTGCGGTCGCAGGTTCGATTCCTGCCTCGGGCATGGAAGTGTGTGATGCCCTTACGTTAGTTAGGCTTTAGTATTTCTAAGTTTATGGGCCTGATGACCTCAGATGTTAAGTCCCATAGCGCTTAGAGCCATTTGGACCATTCTGTTTGTTGGCCTTCTGCCATTACCCTTTGTCTATTCAGATGTGTCCTCTGTAAAATGTTAATTGTTCGCAGCTGCGTGGTTTAATGTTATTAAAGTTGTCAATTTGGCCACGGTATGTGGAAATTGCGTCCCCGCAAACCACGTGGCTATACGAGTTGACTGTGAGCCTAACTTTTCTGTAGGCCACTGCCTCTGTCCTAGAGTGTACTTATTGCTCTAATTTTGGAATTTTGAACATATCCTGTTCGGATTATTCAATTGTATTTCTGGTTTGCGATTGCATGTTAAGCATGTAAGAGTGCATATGTGGCACTCGTTGAGGCTATTTCTCCAAACCGAGGCTCAACTTTAAATGCAACCATGATATTCAGATTAACCCTTTTATTTAATCATTTCTCAACACAGCGGAACAAAACTCCTAGCTTCGTTGCATGTTGGTGTTAGGGCCGTCCTTCCTGTTCTTTGAGTGAATATGGATCTGAAAGCGAGTACTAAATCTTTCCCGTTTCCTTCTAATTGCGACCGCGATTCTATATTAAGAAATTCTGTTGTGAATCATATAGCGCTTCACATGCAATTGTTCGTAGTTATCAGGCAACGACAGCTATATAGATGTCTTAAGAAAGCAATAATTTTGTTTCAAGTCTTATCCAGTGTGCCGATGTGACGCCTCCTTTACCTACACCATTCACCTTGTGGTTTCCTTGTTATCCCATCCACAGCGTTTCCATGTGCACAGGTCCAATAATTAGTGTTCTCTTTTTATTTAAAACAAATTCTATAGAATAGATTTTGTTTTCAGGAATGTTGCTGCAAGCTGCTCTTATTCACAGTGTTCACACACTTTTTACTTTCTTTTAATATTTCATTCATTTGAACAATACCCGGATCATATTAATAATAACATCCATTTTTTTATGAGTGACATTACAATGAATTTTCTTTAGTGACATTTTTCTTATGACTAAATTAATTAATTTTCAACTCAGGCGAAACTTTTGTTTGTCGTGTGGCTAGAGTTGCTGGCGACCCAATTTTTTCTTTAATTTTAATGTCAGATAGCATTTGCACTTGCGTGTGACTATCAGCCATCTGGATGTGACTCAGGGCACGACTCATTTCATAAATACCACTTAAAAGCACATCACTTACAATACTTAACGCATGTCACATGTATTTTTGCACATATTCCCCCTGTATCTCTAACGAATTTCACCCTGCAACTTCATTTTCATGCAACCCACCAGGTTAACTGAGAGCGCTAATGTGCTGCTTTCTGGACTCGCGTAGGTTCGCCAGCACCTGATCGAATCCGCCCGGTGAACTAACACCGAGGGCCGGTGAGCCAGCCAGTCTGGATGTGATTTTTAGGCGGTTTTCCTCAACCTGATAGGTGAATACTGGGCTGGTTCCCACGTTCCGCCTCAGTTGCACGACTTGCTGACATCTGAAACACTTTCGCAGTCTTCCATGGCTTACACTACACGCAGACAGCTGGGTATCCATTTAACCGTCACAGCAGACCCCACAAGTCGTTATTAATGCTTGGAAAGAGCTTCATTTTCACACAGCTCATCTTTTATGATGCCGTATCTCCTAAACTAGGTGTTGTACAGTAAAACAGTTTCGCTGGTACACCAAGTGGTATGTATGTCTATTCTCTGTGAAATGTGTTGTGAATGAAGTTAATGGTAAAGAAGCAAGAATTTGAAAAGTCATAAATGATGCCACAGTTTCTCACACTTCTCAGTATTTCACAAACGAACCATGTGTCTTACAATGTTACTTTTTTTTTTCTAGGTACAATCAGCGACATATTTGGTTACTGCCTACGAAACGTGTTGCGAACAGAGTTAGCAGTAAGGAAGTATTACACCCAACCATCATGCATTATACAGCGGTATTTCACGCATCTCAGTATTGGACGTGGCGTACAAAGAAATTTGTTTTTGCAGGTTCATTTAGGATCGTCAGATCACCGAAGTTAAGCGCACTCGGGCAGGGCTAGCACTTGGATGGGTGACCATCTGGTCTGCCAAACGCTGTTGGCAAGTGGGGTGCACTCAGCCCTTGGGAGGAAAACTGGGGAGCTACTTCATTGAGAAGTACCGGCTCCGGTATCGGAAACTGACACGAGGCCGGGAGAGCGGTGTGCTGACCACATGGCCCTCCATATCCGTATCCAGTGACGCCTGTGGGCTGAGGGTGACACGGCGGCCGGTAGGTAACGTTGGGCCTTCTAAGCCCTACATTCACCTGTAGATGTGGCTACTGTGTGCGAAAAGCATTGCGAATAGAGTTAAGGGCAACGAAGTAATACACTTGCATGACACAGCATTTTTTTTAACGCAAATCAGTATCGACAACAATGGACAGATTGAAACTGTGTGATAATGCTATAACTGAAGCTACTATCGTCACAGTACCAGCATCTGGAGAGGTCTCTCCCATATCCCGTATACCGATTGTAAGGTTTCAGGCAAATCCAACACCTTACATGAAAACCCTGACATGATAAGCAAATCCAGTAGTATGTCACATAGCTCGGAATAAATCGTGACATTAAATTAACCAAAGTAATACGAGTAACGAGTGAGCAAATGGAATACCACAGACTAACACAAGAATGCCTAAATGCATGTCGTACCTTCCCACCGTGAGGCAGACGCAGTTCCGAGGGGAGAAACGAGGACAGAAGCCGAGAGCAGAACCGTGTTAAGCTAGATAAGGGAGGGGCTGGACACACACGCCGCGAGCCTACCTGTAAGACTATACAACCCGCACGTTTTAGCGTGAGGCTTTTTCGCGTCTCAGGTACGTCAAGGATCACCCCCAGCCCATGTTAAAAGCTAGAGACCTCCAGAAAAGCAGTATATATCTTACGATAACACAAAAAGCGCCACTACCACCCGCAAGTTTTAGCGTGAGACTTTTTCGCGTGTCTGTTACATTAGGATCACTCCCCAGCCCCCGTTAAAAGATAGAGCCCTCCAGAAGAGCAGTATAGATCTTACGATAACGCTAAAAGGACCACACTAGCTGCAGGTTTTAGCGTGAGACTTTTTAGCGTCTCTGTTACGATGCAAACTTTAAAAACATTGCCCCACCACGAAAAGTATAACGTTTCTCATTGGATAGACAGAATCTTTGTAGGCGGAGCTTAAGGTTAACATTGAGACCCTGATAGGTCACATGAAAACACAGCCAGATAGGTTTTTTAAATATACTTCGGTAAATTGTAGTAAGGAGAAGTTAGGAGAGTTAGTTCCGAGACGGCGAGCTGGATGGCTGGTGCGCCGGCCGCTGTCGCCTTGACGCTGCCTAAACACCGACAAGGTAATGAACGCACGCGATGCCGCATTTTTGAGCGCATAAGGCTTCACTCAGAACTGCAGAAGTCTCATCTGTTACACCCTCTTTTTGCGTAATACTAGTGTCGATCGTTAATTAAAACTCATGGTGTTCACGTTTGCCACCTGAAGAACAGATCTGAAACGCGATGATTTTTCTTTTATATAGTTACTGAGAAGCCACATCAGCCACTGTAATTTACGACAAGTTAGATAAGTAATTGAAGGTAATTGAGGGTCACTGTAGACCATTTTGATAGTTTTCTCTTTTGTGAAACTTAATTTCAACCTAGATTATAGATGCGATATGGCATAGGTCATCCTTCGATCGATTGTAGAACTTGGAAACCCATTTAGGGAATATTCGTTCACATTTTTGTTGAACGCAGTTGGTTTTTACTATCCTGTATTAAAACAGTTCCTTTTATCAATAGCGCAATTTATAAACGATGTTTTGTGAGTAGAATAAAATTTCCAGTGGTAAACTTAACTCCTTTTTCGACGTTATTTTACCAGCTAACTAAAAATAGGAAAGCCTTGAACCCTTTCCACTAAATTTAGTTAGTATTAAGATTCTTTTACAGGGAGTGCAGTGGAGCTGACGCTGAGATCATTAAGTATTTGGTTATATCATCGCTAGTCTCACTGAACTCTTCTGAATTCTACATGTCATGTGTGGTCTGGCGTCTCCTTACCAGCAACAGGTCCCAGGTTCAAACTAGTTAATTCCCTAAAAAACACGCTCAGAGCGTCGTTGCGCGAAAGTGGTAGGGAGACACGATATAGAACAAACAGACACCACCATGAATGTTTAGACGATGATCCTAACCGATTTACCCTTTCATCTTAAGGAACTTAAACTCCATATTAAGGTTTCGTTAGCCGTAACAAACAAGGCTCAAGGTCAGAGAGAGAAGGGAAGTGGATGGAAGGGGTGGTGGTGGGTGTGGGGAGAAGAGTGTAGAAATGGACATCAAGTAGGGGAAGGTGGAGAGGGGCAGAGAGAGGAGGGGAGTAAGAGGAGGTAGCCAAAGAGAATGGGGAGGAGGATATTAGAGTTTATACCTAATTGCCATACATGTTTAGCAATTGTGGAGAATTGTAGGGTTCGCTAGTATGCTGTGTAGGGACGACAAGTGAATGTTCCATTACCTGCTATCCTGGGAGTTGTAATGTTAATGGCCACCAGTGTGGAACTACACATGTCCGTGCAGACTCACCTAGGCGTATTTCTGTCCTACCGCGCGCCTCAGCTGCACTGCTACCTCGATAGCTGAGGAGCTGACTGTCGCACAGAAACGGAACAGCGTCCACTCGCCCTGGGACGAGGACGGAAATGAATGCAAAGCCGCCAGGCACGGTGAGAACATTGCCAGTGGTTCGGTCCGCTTCCCTCGCACCCGTATTTGTAAACAGACGCACGGAAGAGCAGTGATATTTTACGCACACTGTTTGCGTTTATTTAAATGAAACGTTCGCATCAATGCTGCGGCCAATTTCCACTAACCTTTTTTTTTTCGTAGCAGTTTTCCCCCCGACCTCTTTAACGACGTGTTTCCGACAGATCCGATAAAAACGGTTTAATTAATAATTCCTGCTCCTCCACATTTTAACAAATAAGTCATTAGCCAAATGAAATTACACGCGCTAGAATAACAAGCGCTTTTGTTTTGCGAATCGTTAGCAGCACTGCACACGGTGCGCGTTATATTTTTGCAATCTCTCTTCCATACTAATTCCTCCATCCGCATTGTCCGCCTAGCTCTTGTTACATATTTCAGTAATTTCGTTTGTAACTGTTCGCGTGCACGATTGTACCACATAAAAAATATGTGAACCACCGTCTTCTGCACAATGAAATCTGTTTCTCCAGAACCAGTTTCCTCAGAATGCAGTTCTATTGCTGAACGGAAATAACCTAATTACCTTAAAGTCTTTGTTTGTCTTCCCAAAACTTGCAGTGAAATGCAGTTGAGAAGTGGCTGGTCTCAATCATTTAAAACGTTCAAAAAATGTTTTTCTCAGTCCGTACAGGTAAAAACCTAAAAGTGTTTAAACACTCTACTTTAGCTACAGTATTTTATGTACTGTATGTTAACCTGGGACCTAGAAACGACGTAGAGGCTCCGTCCCCGCCGCAGCCTCAGTGGTCCACAACCCCACGACGACTACCGCAGTCCACTTCACCCCTCCGCCGCCCCACACCGAACCCAGGGTTATTGTGTGGTTCGGCCCCCAGTGGACACCCCCCCCCCCCCCCCCCCCCCCTCCAGGTAACGTCTCACACCAGACGAGTGTAGCCCTTATGTTTGCGTGGTAGAGTAATGGTGGCGTACGCGTACGTGCAGAACTTGTTTGCGCAGCAACTGCCGGCATGGTGTAACTCAGGCGGAATAAGGGGAACCAGCCGCATTCGCCGAGGCAGATGGAAAACCGCCTAAAACCCATCCACAGACTGGCCGGTTCACCTGACCTCGACACAAGTCCGCCGGGTGTATTGGTGCCGGGTACCAGGCGCTCCTTCCCGCCCGGAAAGCCGTGCGTTAGACCGCACGCCCAACCGGGCGGACTCTACTTTAGCTATCAGTACTTGGTCATATCTCCAAAGTGGCGTACTGTCTGTTGGTTTCATCTCGGGACTTCAGCCGACGTTTGTTTAATTATTTTTCTGATAGTTTCGTCAACACGAGTAGCTGGCATTATCAAAGCTTAACTCTCCATTGCTAGTGGCTACTGGAATAGATTTCGCGGCTGGAGATTGTGTATGCACCTAAGTTCCCATTATAGACTTTGATGACATATCAGGGACTAAGGCGATTAAGTTTGGCATAGGTACTCATGGCGGGAAACGTGCCGTTTTCCCTCTATACGCAAAATACCCCAATGCACGTTGCGCTCTGACACCTGCTGCTTGTCATCTGGGTTCCCTTACAAGTAGGGCTCTATGTGACGGCCACCGAAGTCAACAGAGATATGGTATCTCCGTACCATGTTCCGCTGGTAACACAGTAGTTCCAATCCCTGGTTATCCACCATCCGCTGCAACTGTAACCCCGGCCAGTATGTCTTCATCGGATTCCACATGGGTCTTATAAAACAAGAATTTCATGTGAGTCCACAGGTAGTAGTCTAGTGGGTTCAAATCTAGAGAACATGGGGAGACAAGCAATCGGGCCACGACAGCCTACCCACTGTTGCCCAAATAGTTGGTCCATACGATCTCGGACCTCACGTTAAAATTAATGCTGTGCGACATTGTACTGGAACCACGTATTTTGACGCACATCAGTGGCATATCTTCCTAGAGCTTATGCTGTACGCCGTCAAGTAAGTACGCGGCATCCGTGAGATGTGGTGAAAGGAAGTACGGATCTGTCAGGCGTCCGTCTAAGAACCGTACCCAACTGTTCGGACTGTATCGTTCCTGAAACCCATGTGGGCGTCCATCCCCCTCGTTACTGCCTTATTTTCAACGTAGTATTGACATATTTCATTGTTACGTCATCGTAGCTCGGCCTCCATGTTTATTGTGCGTTAACATTTCCTCTCCGTTATTCTGTCTAAAATTTATAGGCTGTTTAATCTGTACTACACTTACGAAGAGGCACCTTAGTTTCTTTGTCGCGTTAAATTGCACTGTTCTGACATTTATTGAGAGACACTTTTCACTGTAAGTACGTTATATGAACATAGACCTGATTTCATACGTAATTGTTTCTTTTGATATTGAACTGAAGCAAAAATAATCTTGACTATGTACAAGATTGGCAGTGCAACAGGTGCTAAGGTGTTTTGGTTAAGATGCTTTATGGTGTGAAAGTAAACGAATTGTATCGGCTGTGCAGTTTAATTTTTTTAAGGTTACATCTTTTGTGACCATCTACATATAATGTAGTTCTATATTTGGTCCAATACTTTTTTCCACACATGCGAGTAATCTTCCATCAAATAAACATGTAATATTAAACGAATACTAAAATGATTTTAACAGACATTCGCCAACTACAGAAATTGTGATTAATTTTTTAACACAATTTGATATCCAGTATAGACAAGTTGTCAATTTTTTGGTCACATAAAACGCAATATTTTTAGAAGTATTCTGTTGAAGGCGACAGAGTGCATGTTCTAGTCGCATATGTATATTATACAGGCTGTCTCATGAGGAACGTTCAGTATTTAGGGAAAGAAGATCATTCGAAAAAAAACTTTGTGTTCTGCCTTACGGGAGGTCTTGTCATGGGGGGAAGCCTCGTCATAGAGGACTACCTCATGAGCGTGTAGGGAAGTGATTGCAGTGGTGGTTACCCGTTGCCTTCGACTGATGACGATGAAATGACAATGAGGACAATACAACACCCAGTCCCTGAGCGGAGAAAATCTCCGACCCAGCCGGGAATCGAACGCGGGCTCCTTGGCTGACCACTAAGCTATCGGGGCGGACATTCGAAAAAAAACGTCTGGTAAACATGAGCTCTGAAACGCTAGCCTGAAGATCTAAAACTACTTGTTCAGTAGAAGAGAAGAGGTTCACTGTAGCGAAGATGAACAGGTATGTGTTTCAGAGCTCATATTTACCAGACTTTTTCCCGAAGGATCATTCCTGTCATATGCCTGAATATTGACCATTCCTCTTGAGACATGCTACGTATATCCGCTGCTCTCTATCAAAGCGGAAGTATTATTCACTGTATGGACTGTAGAAGGGACCAAAACGGTTCGGCTAAGAGGCGGCAAGGTGTTCAAGTAAACCACAACGTATTTTGCCCGGCAGTGGCAGATGTTTCTTTATGACACACAGGCATTTCCCTCTGCGCCACACTGCCCCATCCCCCAACACACCACCTTTGTTCCATAATGGACCAGCCGTCATGAATACAGAAGTCCATTACGTGTGTTTTAAATTTTCGCCGGCGAAATTGCAGCACCGCGCCAGGGCAGCGCGTGGGCGCAGCTGATTGATTCCACCCCCTCTCTATCAGGGGGGAGGAAGTGGGGGGAGGGGGGGGGGTTTGGCGGTCTGGTTCGGGCGGCAGCGAGGGGTGTGGCTATTGAATTAACACCGGGGCTTTTCCCGGGACCAGCGCGCCGCAGTCGGCAATTGATGGCCCGTCTGCCTTCCGGAGCACCGTGGGCGGGTGGGGATGGAGTGGGGGGTGGAGGAGGGAGTGTTCGGTGCATCGAGAGAGGAGAAACCCGACCAGACCAGGCTGCAGCCGGCGCAGTGCGGAAGCAGGTACGGGGACACCTTTCGCTTTGTTTACACCTGGCCAGCTGGTCTGTCCGTGTGTCGTCCGATCATTCCACGCGTAATCGATTACAGATACGCGCTTCCCTACTTCTACTCTCATTAGCTGCCGAGTTACATCTGATCATTCGGAGCATCAACAATCACTAACCTAAGCAGAAATTTTAGTTGCTATTTTCCAGGGAAGGTACCACGCACTGGCAACAAAGTAAACAACACGTGGTACTGTAATATTTGCTATGACAAAGGAAAGAATGGTTCAAATGGCTCTAAGCACTATGGGACTTAACATCTGAAGTCATCAGTCCCCTACACTTAGAAATACTTGAACATAACAACCCTAGGGCATCACACACATCCATGCCCGAGGCAGGATTCGAAGCTCCGACCGTAGCAGCAGTGCGGTTTCGGACTGAAGCGCCTAGAACCACTCGGCCACAGTGGCTGGCTCAAAGGAAGGAAAGACCAAGCGGACAAGTAAAGAAAGAACTGGAGCATGGCGTACAAAGGCTGCAGTGCTGGGATTTGTGTACCACATTCCCAAGACCACCATTTGGGAGTAAATTATGTATCATGATTTTTGTTATGAAATACGAAAACATGCATTTGCGAAGTTAGTTTTTTGTTTTATACCTACTTGACTTATTTGTGTGCACAAGTGTAAAATTTTTTACAGGGAGCGGAGGACAGCGATGTTTTCTTTTTCATGTTTTTGGCGACGCTAACACACTAGTACTGATGCGAACATACATACAAGTTCATTTTTTTTCCACCGTCCACAAACTCTACGGATTGATCGATGAGAGGATACGGAATAAAAAAGTCTAATGAACTTGTGTTCGGAAATGCATGGTTTTCATGCTACAGCACATTTATTCAGTCATCCTTTGCTAAGGAGGCTGTGGTCTAATACGCGCAGTAGCATGCGGCCACACTTGTAGTATGCATGGTTTCCTCCTAGTGAGTTGTACTGTTCCTCAAACGTCATGCCCTAGCCCCATTCCCTGACATAGTACTCGTAATTGGTAATCTTGTGTCCGATTTACATCTCTGACTGACTCACCTTGTAGTGGATGTGATACAGCGTTGCACACAATGGTTCCGGATTCGAATCGAAAGTTTGCCGATTTGGTGTTTACTTATGGAAAGGCAAATGGTAACGGGCAGCAAGGTTGTACCGGGAGACCTATCCCCGGTGACAACAACAGTACTCAATATATGCAACAGTGGTTCCCCGTTTGTCTGCGACAGGGTAGTTTCAGGGAGCAGGAGATCATGAAGGACGTACCCGAAAAATTCGGACACCAGACTTGGAGAAAAATGGTATAAACAATGTGGAGGGCGACCGCTGTGTCAGTACCAGGCAGTTGGCCCGCCATTACAGGGTAAGCCACACGACCGATTGGAATATTTGCCATGACATTTCTTCTTCTTTTGCTTGAGCCTTTATCCTACAATTTGCGCACAGTAGGCACTATTACAAACGGATTTGGCAAGGTTAGTCCACAGGTGTGGCAAGATGCTCCTCTTGCCACCACCCATACCCCCTGGGACCTAATCAGTGCACCCCAACGGTCTGCGTTTAGTGGAAATCATGAAAGAGTGTGAACGTGTTTGAAATGTCTGTACTGAGGCGGGAAGTGGGGACCAGCCCAGTATTCACGTAGCGAGCTGTGGAAAACCGCCTAAAAACCACATCCATGCTGGCTGGCACACCGGCCCTCATCGTTAATCCGCCGAGCGGATTCGTTCCGGGCCCAGCACTCCTACACGAGTCCAGGAAGAAGCACATTTGCGCTCTCGGCTAGCCCGATAGGTTATTTTCCATGACAATTGTTACTACGCTTATCAGTTATAGCTTGTGTAGGGCCTAACAACGACAGACAGTCCACATCAGGAGCAGTTTTTTCACCAGGCAACCACAATTCCGGGTTTGCGTCATCAATCCTATTCACAGATGAGGCCATCTTTATGCGGAGTGGTATCTTCATCTCACATAATGGTCCTCTGTCAGATAGTATGCAGAACCCTCATGGTATGGTGACCGCAAATTATCAGCATCGCTGCAGCCGGAATTGTGGGCCGTGATAATTGGCCACTGCATTTTTGGATCATTCTTCCTTTCACGTCGCCTAACAGGCCAGAACTATCGGCGTTTCTTGCGTGTGACTTTGCCTCCCCTGCTGGGAGAATTACCACTGATGACTGAAAGGGTTATGTGGTGCTCCAGCCCACTTCGTCGCTAACGACCGGACAGATCTCAGTCTCCCAAGTCAATGCATCGGATGAGGGGTCCAGTTGCACAACCTGTTCATTCACTGGATCTCAGACCACCCAATTCTGGTTATGGTAGCAACTCAAAAGTATCGTGTATGCGGATCCTATTCCAGATGTGGAGACACTAGAGCAGCTTATTCATGCTGCCTTCGACACTGTTCGGATGCAGCCTGGCCAGTGTGAATGTGGTAGACAGTGCATGCTACGGCTCGTTCATGTATGCTTTTAGGTACATGGAAATCAACATATACTGTAACTTTGGCTGCATAGTACAGCACATATTAAACCGCAATATTTGTAATAATGCATGACTGAATAAATTGTCTCCAGCATGGAAAGAATGCATTTCTAGACATAAGTTCATCTGTATCCTCTCATCACTCAATCCCTATAGTTTGTACACGGTGGAAAAAATCAGCCAAAATAATTCAAAATTGTTAAGGCTGTGTAGGTATTCTTTAAATTTCCTAAATACCCGCCAGTTAACATTCGCAATCGAAGAGGAGAGGTAGTAGCGTTGAATGTGTTAACTTGAGAGTAAGTTTCAGTCCAGCACACACACCGCTTCAGGGTGAAAATTCACTAAGGAAAAATTTTGAAACTTGTTCAGCGATATTTTTAAGTCTTTTGGCATAATGGAACTGCGGTCTTCGATGGCTCATTACAAAGTTGTTGCATCTCGTTCCATGTCTTACTTCCATCAATTCCTGTATGTGATTTGCTCTGCACGACGCTGAAAATGACAATGGTATACGCTGTGTATCTTGTTTGGAAACCAACTTGTTCAATTTACTCTCAGGTATTGTATTGCTAACTTTACTGTTCGGCCACAGGCTGGCATTTAGTACGACTCAATGTGGCAATAAGACATTTCACAGAACTTGAGTGTATGTCCAGCACCGTGAAATCAAAGCAGTGCTGGTGGAAAGAACAGCTTGTTAGCGCTCAGAAGCGAAGGGTGGACGAGATTTCAAAGATATTCCAGAGCTGGAAGTTGAGCTGAACTAAAGCAAACAGCTTGTCGAGCCAAATGGCGCTCCACGGTTGTGTTGCTGTTCTACTGGTGCCTAAGGCTTCTCCACATGCACCTTTACTGGTCATAGGGGCTCAGTTCGATGCGGGACTCTTCACTGAAGACAATTCTATTCCTCTCAACGAGATTCCAATCCGAAGACGTGTCTGTAGTCGTTCCGTACAGCGATGGGGTTACCATCCTGACTGTCGTCTTCGATATGGCCTGACAACCAAGGCTGATTGAGGTGCCATTTACTGTCACTGGAGGAGCCCATTGGTTGTCATCCAGGGCACCCTTTCTCAGCACAGCGGTACGTCGACGGTAGTCCACGCCCCGATTAGTTGGTCTTAATGTCCAACCATTCTGGGCTTATGTTTGCCTGCAGGCACACGGCGAGAGTTTATATTTCATGTCTTCCTCCTTGTCACACCCTACCTTGGCCACCTAGGTCGCTGGATCTTTCCCCAAATGAGAACGTTTGCAACATTATGGGCATCACCCTCCAACCATCTCGGAATTTTGACGATC
Organism: Schistocerca gregaria; assembly: GCF_023897955.1. Lineage (NCBI taxonomy): Eukaryota > Metazoa > Arthropoda > Insecta > Orthoptera > Acrididae > Schistocerca > Schistocerca gregaria. The sequence goes on from NC_064929.1 coordinate 137,008,055, forward strand.
TAACTCGCCAACTGGACAGAACTTGGCACATTATTCCCCAACAGGAGACCTACCTATTGTATCGATCAATGCCAAGCCGAATAACTGCTTGTATAAGGGCCAGAGGTGGACCAACGCGTTATGGACTTGCTCCATTTGAGAAGGTATTTTTATTGAAGAAATAATCCACATTTTCTGAAACAGTAATCATTTGTTTCTCTGTGCATCACATCTACCGATTTTCGTCCCATTCGGATAATTCCTTCGTGGTGGGTCTTACAGTGTACTCCTATTGACACTTTTCATTATATATTATGTTTTTTTTCTGACATTGCCAATTGTTTATCTGTCTAAACAAGAACATTTGCTAATTTTGAACGTTCACTTGCCTAATCCAGCTCCCCAACATCATCTGAAAAAAAAATCTACTACATTGAATTACCGTTGTTTTAGTTTTATTGCTGTTCACCTTACAACATCTATTCAACACACTAACCTCCTATTCAATTGTCCTTGTAATCATTCACAGAAATACGTTGCCATTTGCAAATCTTAAAATATTTACTTTTCTATCCTGTACTATAATTCCTTTTTCAGTTTTCTTTCCTTCTTGCTCAAGCTACGGATCGAAGATCATGTGGATGGGCTGCAATCCACTCTTACCCCATTCTCAACAACTGCCTCCCTTTAATGTCATTCTACTCTTCTTCCCGCAGCCTGGTTTCTTTCGATGTGGTAGAAAACCTTTTGCTACCTGTATTTTACTCCTGTTGTCTTCAGAAACTGAAAGAACATTTTCCTGTAAAAATTGTGTAAAGATGTTTCTAAATATTGAACTGCTGTAAATGTGACCTAAGTATTTCTTCAAAGATACACCATTTACTCTTACCACCGTTGCGAATTTAATGAAAAATGCGATTATTTTATTTTTATTTCATTTATTCAGTAGTCTTGTTGTAGTCTTTTAGTTATTCTATATTAACGTTAATTCTGTCTGATCTTGGCTACTTTTAGCCTGGGAAGTCAGTAATCTCCTTCCCACTTTGATGGTACTGAGTTGTTATATCTTTCACCGTAACTGATGCCCACGAAAGTTAAAGAATTCCTGCAGTTTTGGGGAACGTGAACAATTTTTATCACACTTAACACCACGAGGCACGGCTGCTACGGAGCGTCGTAATGCAAGATAAATTTCTAGTGCAGATTGCTTACATTTATTGGCAACGGAAAGCGGTATTCCCGAAAGCTTATCTGTCTAAGTCTGCAATCAGCGTCCGTTTAATTTCGAAACAGTCTGCTGCTATGGTTGTTTTACGATGGGGCGATAGGACAAATTACACAGCGAAATGAAAGATTGCGATAATCCTTTTTATCGTGCCGCATCGGCAATTGCAATTCGAGGAAGATGCTATTAGCTTAACAGCTTCTGTCACGCATTTCGACGCCGCCCTTCTGATATACAACACTGTTTGATTAAGGCAGTGTGGTAAATGCCCTTCTTGTAGCGCCTTCGCTAAACGTTCGCAGCGCTGAACTAAATCACGTGATAACGTGTGGTTATCAGCCGTGCAGCTTGGGTAATGAGTGAAATAAAACTTTAAGTAAAGTAGGCGGATGCTTCCGTCACAATTTGGTACAAAAACTTCATATTTATCGAAGACACTGATGTGTATCATAACCACCTCGACCATCACCACCATCATCATCATTTTCATTTTCCTTTTCTTGTTCTTCTTCTCCTCCTTGTTCTCCTTCTCCTTCTCCTTGTTCTCTTTCTCCTTGTTCTCCTTCTCCTCCTCCTCCTCCTTCTTCTTCTCCTTCTTCTCCTTCCCCTTCTCCTTCTCCTACACTTTCCAGCCCCTTGTTTTGTCTGCCCCTCCATTTTTCCATGTCCCCCACCATTCGTTCCCCGCAAGTCTGTCTGTATCATGTCCCCTCTTCTTCACACACTATCCTTCACTCCATCAATCCACCTGCCTTTCGCTGTTCCGCTAGCTCTCTGACCTCATACGTTCATTTCATGAGGCTGCCTCGGTGTCATACAAACGCTCCTTCTTTTAACACGTCCATAGCATCATAATCTCGTGTTTTCTATAGTTTCTCGTATGGGCTGCTCTTTTGTCATTTCTCCCACAGTCTGATACCTTAATGTATCCATTACTATTAGTCGTATCCTGCTTATCTGAAAATTTACCTCGTTAGCCTGTATTTTGCCCACATGCTTTTTCTATATTCTTTTCTACATTACCTACTTCTCCGATGCGTACATGAGTACTGGAGCGTAATACGCTCGGGTAACTTTTTTTTTTGCTCCAGATCAAGTTTATTAAACTCTGCAGGAATCCATGTTCTTGCCTCCATCTTTCACTAACCTACTTATCAGTATTCTCACTATTACGCTCCTCAGGTACCTGAAACTTTCCGCTTTCAGTAGAAATTGCTCACTGATACTTATATCCTTCGCTGCTATCCTGTAATTCTTCGTTCTCCACATCACTTCAAATTTCTTTACATTAAATATCTATCTGTACTGTCCCACCAATACCTCCCGTACTTTGTATGTTCCTTCTCTGTTTCACCACATAATTAAAGCATCTGTAAACACCATTGCTTTCAAATTTTCATTTTCTATTCGTACTGCCACGTCTGTCATTACTTCATTCGTAAAAGTGATGAAAACTAGACGGCGTAGAAAACTCCTTAGTTTCATTTCACTTTTCTGTTCTCACCAGGCTTTCCTGTCTCCTATTTTTACAGCTCACATTACCTTGATACACTTCCTATATTCTTTTCATTGTCAGCATACCAGTTCCCCTTTTCAGAAGAATTTCCCAGATATTGCCTATATTCACACTATCATACGCCTTCTTAACGTCTGGTACATCATTACTAAATTTCTCCCATATTCGCAGTCTCTCTCTCTTGGAGCTGGCCTACCCTAAAAATTAGATCGACTGTCGACCTTCCTTCTCTAAACTCATATTGTTCCTCCCGCAGTCATCCTGCTACTATCTTTCACTTTCTTCACTATCTAGGGAGCATGATACATCTCAGTATCTCCCCTATACGTTTGTCATAGTATCTTGCAATCCTCCTAAAACACTGGCACTGTGATGTCTTTTTCGCCATATTCTGGAGTGCTTTGTTTCCATGCTGTTCTCAAGACCAGACAGAGCCCCTACAAGGAGCTCTCATGAGCCAGTCCTTGCGCTTTTTCCCATTTCATGGTCTTTATTGGTTCCTTTGCTTCCCTCCAGGTTACGTACATCTCAACATTCTCTACGTCCCCAGGCTCCTCATTTTCCTCTTCCGAACTTCCTTTCCTTCTTTACTGGTCATCCTGACATCTCCCATCATGACTCTCCACTTGTCCTTGACCATACACTCACTGTCCTGTTCCGGGATTGTCGTCAACTTTTACAGCCATTTTCTCGTCTTTCCTGCTACCACCCTCTTAGACATCGTCTTAACTTATCATGTATAAATTATGAAACAATTACTAACAAAGAGATAGAGGGGCTGGCCAGTACTTACCTCAGCTCAGTACAGCCGATAGAAACACAAAAAACAACCGAAAATTTAAGTTCCTAGCTTTGGTTGGACAACCATGCCTCCATTGTTGCTACCTTCCCTGTTGCTTCATAACCTGGGTTGTGAGTAACTAAATCCACTTTCCCTTCTTCCCTTTCTTTCCCCTCTCTTCTCCCTGATGAAGGAACATTTATTCCGAAAGCTAGGAACTTAAATTTTCGGTTGTTTTTTTTTTGTTTCTATCGGCTATACTGAGCTGAGGTAAGTACTGGCCACCCCCTCTATCTCTTTGTTAGTAATTGTTTCACATCTTTATATCAGATTTTCCATTAATTAGTTAGATCATGTATAAATTATGTTATTTATTTATCCATATGTGCCATATACCAGTACACCGACCGAACATTTAATTTTCTGAATTACAAAATTTCAACTGTTATCGTATGTATTCAGCCACGTATTCTTTGGGAAAAACGTGAAATTTATGACATCTTAGTTCAGTGAGTAAGTTTTCATGATTAACAGGCTACTGAGTGAAGACAAATTGCTGTTACATAGATTTCAAGGTTGGGGCCAGTTCTTTAACTAGGCCTTTAGCCGTATTGTTTGATTGTGATCTTTTAAAACAATATGTGAAAAAGTGGTTCTTAGAAAAATAAAGTTGTGTGTCTGATGTTTGATTGTGCAACTCACAGTAACTGTTTACGGCCCCATCCACAATCATAAACTTATCCTGTGCGCTCTCTGAGTACCTACCAATCAGGTTTCACCCTTGTAACCTTCATCATTTTCCTGTAGTACAACGTTTGAAAAGCTTTTATGCCTTTCTTATCTGAACTATTTATTGCTCAAATCAGAAAGCTGTACAAAAGGATTTCTCGCACTTAAATTTACACTTTTCAACAAGTTTGTGTCTTCAGAAATACGTTTCTTGCTATTGCCAGCCTGAGCTTTCTACAGCCCTGTTCAGAAGAAACAGAACACCTCGAAGGAGTGGAGATAGGACGTTCAAATATACTGTGCATGTACTTCACTATGTTCTGCCGAAATGATTACCATTTTAGTCACCTCTGTTCAGCATGTGTCCTATTGCCTAGTAGGCAAAGGGTGTGTCATGTGCTCTGATAACTTGTTCCATGCGTGTCGACTTCGGAGCGTACAAAGCGCGAATAGCGTCCTGTACTATAGCCATCCATGCTTCTTTCACCAGGATCCATAGTTCATCTGCGGTGTTTGATTTTGGGCCACACCGCTACACCTGTCGTTACACAACATCCCAGATATTTTCGATTGGCGGCAAGTCTGGTAATACGGCGGAGGAGGCAAAATGCTGTCATCCTGTGACACAAAGGAGGTACGTGTTCCTACAGCAGTATGAGGTCGTGCATTGTCTTCCTGAAAAATGAATCCTGGGGTGTTGTACAGGAAGGGTGTTGCTAAGGATCGCACGTAGTCATTCACGTAGGTCACACTGGTCGCAGTGCCCTTGATATGCACCAACTGTGATGTGTGGTTGTACCCTTTAGCGCCCTACACTATAAGGCCTCGAGTCGGCACTGTATTCCTTGTGCAAATACAGTCACTGTGATACCGCTCGCTGTGTCTGCGACGAACCAAAATGCGGTCATTATTTTCTTACTAACATAACCTAGATTCGTCAGAAAAACACTATCGGATGCCATTCCTGTCCCCAGTGACGTCGTCCCATTCACCATTGCAGGGTAGCATGTTTCTACTCATTCGTCAAAGGTAGGCAGAGAAGTGGACGAGCCGGCCAGTGTGGCCGAGCGGTTCTAGGCGCTTCTGTCTCGAACCGCGCGACCGCTACCGTCGCAGGTTCGAATCCTGCCTCGGGCATGGATGTGTGTGATGTCCTTAGGTTAATTAGGTTTAAGTATAGGGAACGGATGACCTCAGATGTTAAGTCAAATAGTGCTCAGAGCCATTTTGAAGTGGATGACAAGAACGTAACACATGCCGTACTAAACGGCGACAGTCTGTCACCCCCTGATAGCGTACGATATGTTACAGTATTTTGCTGTTCCACTAGAACCGAGGAGGACGCTTTTTTTCGTGTTCTACGACCATCCGTGAACCATTCTGTACACACCCGTTGCACTGCCGAAACACTTCGCCCCACACGAAGCAATTTCCCACAAGGATGCATCACATTCCTTCATGTCAACAATGCGTTCTCTTTCAAGCACACTGATTGACGGTGCAGTTTGTGCATACGTCAACGAGTCATATTGCGCGTCTGCTAAAGTCACACTGATCCATTCCCTTCGGTTTACAGCCGCAATGAGGGCCGCAGGAACATTTTACCGGTAAGTGGTGTTGCGCCTCGATATCGCTGTTGACCTTGAACCCCCGGCTCGTCATGATTTCTACAGAACATACTAATGAACATGTCCTGTGAATATGAACTTCCTATCTCTAGTCCTTTATGGTCTTCTGGTTTTTTTTCCTGAATGTGAGTGTATCTTCTGTAATTTAATTTTTTCTGCCTTTGATGATATTCTTCAAATGGCCTCTTTGTAGGAAGTTGTCTAAGCTGTTCTACCAAGTGCTCTTTCTATCAGTCTTGGAATTACAGTGTCTACAGCGATCATCTTCTACTCCTTTTCCAAGATTCTTCATCATTTCCTTCACAGCTACCTTAATGTCCAGACTGAACAACATGGAGGATTGGCTATAATTCTGTCTCACTCAATTCTCAACTACTGCTTCCGTTTTATGTCTTCCGAGTCTTGTAACTGGAGTCTTGTTTCTGTAAACTTGTCAATTACTGTTCACTCCCTCTATTTTCACAACTCCACAGTGTAGTCCAGTCGTCATTGTAAAAACCGTTCTATATATCTTTAAATGCTATAAACGGAGTTTTTATGGCATAGTTTCTAATATCATTGTCGGCACTGAGTCGCATGTAACTACATTTCTCCACAACGCAAACTGACCCTCCTCGAGGTCGACCTACAAGAGTTTTTCCACTGTTGTGTAAATAATTCGTCTAAATAGCTAGCAACCATGACTTAGTAAGGTAATTGTTCGTAATATTCATACCTATTAGCCCCCAATTTTTTGGAATTGGAAATGTTACAAGTTCATGGTTATTTCCCCTGTTGCGTACATCCACACACCAGGTGGCTGTCCCAAGGACGTCAAGAGCTCTTACGGACTGTCATCTACTCCAGGTTTAGGTCTTTCAGCGCTCTGTCAAATTGTTCTCGCAGTATAGCATCTCCAGACTCAACTTCTTCTTTTCGTCGTATAACATCGTCCTGAAGTCCATTTCCATTGTATATCCCCTCTATAATTATCTTCGTTTCATCCTTCGGCATTATCTTTCTCTTTTAGCACTGGCTTGCCATAGGATTAACACTGGCTTGCAGTCGGACATTTTGTATTCATACAGCTGCTTCTCTCTTTTTCAACGTGCTCCTTAATTTTTTATATAGGTGGCAGCTATCTTTCCCCTAGTCACGAATGCTTCTACAATCTTACGTATGTCCTGTTTCATTTGCTGCATTTTTATGTTTCCCCCTTTATATTCAATACGTCTGATTGTCCTTGGATTTGTACTTTGCCTCGTCTGTCTGCTTATTTGATCCTCTGCTGCCTTCGCTATTTCATCTCTCAAAGCTACCCATTCTTAAATCTATTGCATTTCTTTAACCTGTCTAGATCAGTCGTTGCCTACTGCTCCCTTTGAAATTTTCACCTATAACTAGTTCTTTCAATTGTTTTGTGGCACTTAAAGTAAGTAAATAAATTAGTGAAATCAAAGTGAAGTAGAAAGCCATCGCCCTCCCCACATAAGCGGACGCTGTCGATTCAGCAGTCAGGGCATCGCCCGACCGGCTCACGTGTTTCTCAGTTGTCACATGTGAGCAAAGGCCGTCGCCTGCATTCCAAGAGCCAATGACCGACGGTAAGAAGATTTTTCGAGAAGCTTTTCAACGTGACAAAAGAGGCAATGACCGTGAAGTCGTTCACCTCCAGTAAACTGAAGTGAATAAATACGCGAGACGCAGTGGGTCCGACAGACGAAGAAGTGAAGAAGAGCAGCAGTAGTTTTCAGTCAGTTTCGGTGCTGAAGACCGTCATGCATGAAGAGACTACATCATACACAGACGCACCAAGTCCGCCGCTGTAATGGAATAGCAAGCAGCAGCCTCGCCGCCAGAAGACAGACGTTAAAAGGTATTGAAGACTGATTTTTACATACCCGGGTGACTCGTGAGGACAGGAAGGAGACGGCCTCACATCAGCAGTCACCTGTGAGGTGGGATGAAGATCTGACAGCCGAAGACTGGCAAGCGGGAGTCCGTTGTTCGAGTCCGGGACACTGGCCATCCTCCGCCGCGCCGCTCCGCTGGCCGACGCACAACACACGTGGCCGCTTGGAGAAGAGAAACACTGGGGCGCCACATCCAAGGTATCACCATCCGATGCACGACTTCGCTCGCAATAATTAAACGGGCCACCTCGCGCTGCGCGTCTCCAGTCAGCTGGGCGAGACGACGACACGAGATACACACTGCCACGCGTAATCAGACACCGCCGCTGCCGCAGCAGAAGGCTTCGTAAACGACACAGCTGCCACTCTCCGAGCCAGAACATCGAGTAACGGAACAGTAGTACAAAACTTTCAATAAAAGTTATCTTATGTAAAAATGCTGTTTCATTCTACCTCATACCCGAGCCAAGGAAGAACCCACCCTGCCCACATGTTGTTAGGAGAGAAAAATTAATTTAGTATTTTCACCCTGACATAATGCTTTAGAATCTTTGCAGTAATGTTCATCCTGACAATTTACTAGCATCAAAAGAGAAATCAGAGTCACATTTAGTGACAGAACTGTTACACAATTTATCGAGGTCACATCTCCTTGATTTCCAGTCTTTCTGAAATTTCTTCAGTTTTATTCCGCAGCTTATAATCTAGTGTCTGTCGTAACATCACATAATGTGTCTGAAACCTTCCAATGTCTCCATGTCTCTTCCAGAATTACAACTTTCTTTCAAAATTTTTAAACCAACTGCTTTCACGGATGAACTTATGACTTTTGTAAAATTCTACCGTGTGGCTTCCTCTTTCAATCATTTCCCTCACCCCATGTTATTCTACTATTTACCTTTCCTTAGCTTTCCTGCTATCGAAATCCTGTCTCGTATCTGCTACATATTCATCCGTTTAATTACCAGAATAACTTATTTTAATCAAATCAAGCAATTTTTCAATCTCTTCATCAGCTGTGAAGCTAGTAGGCATATAAACTCTTATTACTGTTGTGGGAGCTGAGTTCATATTTACAATGGCTACGAGCTATACTAACCAACTTCTATACAGATATCAATTTCAGCTCAACGTTTTGCTGTATGTCATTCGATACTCATTCCTCCCTCTCGTCGTGAATAAAGCAGAGTTACATGAAAGGAACCACGAAATAGGGTCTGCTCCCAATACCGGCAGTGGAAGAATGGTCTCGTATTAAGCACGGGGAATGTGGCTTTCGTTTTCTCCTGTAGGAGAAACTGCATTCTGCTGGTGCACTTACTCGCCTTTCAGTCTTGTCCGAGAAGAAAAGCAACTTGCTCTATCTGCGAGTCACTGACCGATCAAAAAAGGAAATAATTCTGATAACTGGCCGATATCGCGCCGACGAGATTTGGGGTGGATTGGAGAACCCGCGGATAAAGGCAGTCTAACAGCGGGGCAGCCAATCTCCGGCGCTGAAAGGGAATGGAGGTCGGATCAGGAGAGACCGTAAACAAGTGGACAGGAGACGAGAAAGACGCAGAACGCAAAAAGGAGAAGACCGAGCAGAATGGAGGGGTTGGAGGGGGGGGGGGGGGGGAGGGGGCTCTGATGGGGACCGACATTCTAAAATTAGCAAGGGAGGTGCGGAAACTTATCGCATACTTCTTAACAGAACAAAATCCCCCGATGTATAACAAATACCGCGAGTACACTAATGTAATGTGAATAGGGCTTTATCGTTTGCAATTTAGAATGATGTTCCAAAATATTATGACTACCTGCTTAAAGGGGAACGTTCATGAAATTGACCGGAAATGTCGATTTTCAGTTTATTTTTTGTTTATTAGTAGAATTAATGAAGAATAAATTCCCAAAGTTTCAATGATGAAATCGGATCAGGAGTGACTCTGCCACATCGAGTTTTTGAAGAACCACTTCAATACTAGCTCGGTGAACAATGATTCTGTGGATTACCTTGAAGCAGACTTGCTCGGGGTGCATCTAGAAGGCTGTGATATGTACTGCTTGGTTTCAGAGATCATTTATGACTCTGTTTCGTATCTTAGGAACAGTACCAAACCAACTTGCGTGTTTTGTTCTCCCTTGTGCTACTGATGTAGATTTGGGCTAGCATTCGACTATGATGGTCTTATGTTTAATGATGCGAACGTAGGAGGGGATGGCTGTTTTAGTGAGAATGGGCTTAGAGATAGGAAATTTCACTCAAGACAACTTGAGAAAAATAGATTTACAGCGCCTATCTGCATCTGAAAAGTGTGTTGAAAACCTGGTAAAAGAAAGAATGCTGAAAACATGAAACCAGAAGAGAAGTCTTGAACAGGAAGATGATACTAAGTACAAGTCTGGGATCTTCTGAAGAGCTGACATAAGAAAAAACATTAGTTTGAACTTTAAACTGCATTTCCAGGAAATTGTGTGTTTCAAAATTTATGTATCATTTTCTCGGAATCTATGGAATTTCGTACACTTACTTCTATAAAGCCAATAAATATTGTCTCAATAGTATATTTTTAAATTCTGGTTTCAAGCTGAGATGAGGCAAAGTTCTTGGAATTTTGCCTGAAATTTATATTATACAGAATTATAATCAAAAAATTATAAAAATTCTCCTATTCGATGTTTTAAAAAAGCCCCATGAGAGAAGCTTAGCAAATGCAAAGGGATTAAACACAGAAAATTTTGAAGAAAACTCTTTAATAACTTCTGAGAAAAACGTACGTATATCATTCCTTTAAAATAAAATTATAAATCCCACAGAAAAGTTAAATAAAGGTAATACAAAAATTTAAACAGTAAAGGTGTTAATTTCATGTAAAGCATGGTACAAAATTTAATTGCCGGATCTTCCAAATAGTGGATTTGGTACATACTTCGAACAATGTGTATTTCTCAAGAAAGTCCCACATTAAGGAGGTGTGGGTCCATCGCTGACAGCCCCGTGTGAAATGAATGCTTCAGGGTGGCGCACGTGAAACCGGCCCCAAGTAACATAATGCTCATTTTGACCTGCCAGTTGTCATCGAATATTTCCGAACTTTGTCACCACATTTCGTATTGTCAGTACTGTCAGACTTGATTAAGATCTGTGAAGTAAGTATCTCAGTGAGCTGTTACTATTCAAGAAGGAATCGTCATAGTGGAGGCGTTATTGTCTACCAGTTCAATTAGGGAAATACGAGACATTTTTGCAAAGAGGTTTCCACGTCAGCAGAGAGCAGTATACAGTATTTGGTGCAAAGTGGTTTACTGCCAGGGTCAGCTGCAAAACCAAAAAGGAATCGAGCCCCATCCTTTCGTACACATGATGTGACCACGGATATTCGAGCATACATGATGCATTGTCCAGAGAAGTCTACATGTAAACTGTCGCAACAAGTAAATGTTTCGCGTAGGGCTTGTCGACGTGTTGTACACCATAAGGAGATGAAGCCCTACAAAATGAAATGTATCCAAAAACTGAAGGAGGAAGGTAACACAAAAAAGGTGAGTTACTGTGCGTGTTTCTGTCAAAACAATTGGCTCCGCTGCTGTTCTTCGTAAGTCATGGAGCCTAGCTCCATCTGATAGCACATATGACCATTCAGAACACAAGGTCCTGATCAACCAACAGTCCCTATACTCTTAACGAGAAACTTATTTAAGGTGAAATAATCGGAGTGTAATGTGCCTTGTCAGAAAGTCGGATTGTGGGTCCCATATTTTTTGGAACAGTGAACGCTGCTGCGTATATTCTAGTTTTAGAAGAATTTTACGCGCAGTTGACCCTCCATAAACGTACATATGCTGTCTTTCAACAGGATAGGGCGACCTGTCTCATTTCATACCGAGCCAAGGCTGGCGAATTTGTGAGGGATCCACAGAGCACTATCAGCAAAGTTCCCGGTCGGGTCGATGATGAAGATGAATCCGGGGCTCCGAGTGCCCCTCTCATGAATGCTTGGTCCTCGTGTTCCGTCCTCTCTCTAGGGCCACCGCCTCGTTCCTGGCGCTGTGTTCGACCATGGTTCACCCATTCCTGCCAACACCGTCGATTGGTGGCATCGCTGCTGTTCAAATGTCCAGCAAATTGCCGACCATTCCAAGCTTCTTATTTCACCACAGCTACATGCCCTCCCTCAAATGTTGACATCGGCGTATATAGATCACGCATCCACCTGCGAGGCATAGTTCCTGTCCAGCTGAGTACACGGAATGAAATTTGCAAAGACTTTATGCCGTGATGTTCACATGACTCCTGTTTATCACGTCGCCAGCTAGCGTTAAATGCCGAGCGGGGTAGCCGTGCGGTCTTGTCGTCTTGTAACGGTTCGCACGGCTGCCCCCCCCCCCCCCCTCCCCCGCGCCCCCGTCGGAGGTTCGAGTTCTCCCTCGGGGATGGGTGTGTGTGTGTGTTGTCTTAGTTTAAATTAGATTAAGTAGTGTGTAAGCCTAGGGACCGATGACCTTAGCTGTTTGGTCCCATTGTCCTTACCACAAATTTCCAATTTTTTTCTATGTTTAAAATCTCACTGCATCATCACACATTCATCCATTGGCCACAGAGTTTACAGTCTTTCATAATAAATCCCGAGAAGAAATTAATAAATAAAAACTGAAAAATAAATAAAAAATCATAACGACGGCGCGCCTTGTAGGATTTAACCAAATTCCTCTCAAAATCATTTTCATACAGATCTCGACGGCAAATGTAAGTCAAACACTTCTAACTTTGGGTTTCACTGTTCACGAGTAATATTACTAGGTGAACGACGCAATTGTTTATTGCCATTCCATCTACGTGATCCGTTGGTATGTACGGAAGTCTGTTGTCGGAACGCTCATCACTCATTTCAATCATTTGAAACGTAAACACTCAAAATCCACTGTTCAAAAAGGTTGTTCTATGCTTAGACGAGGGACGTAGTTCTTGAAATTAATATTAATCCGCTCTAGAGGCGTTACGTGTTATTTTCACGTGGCTGTTTGAAGATCTGCATGTTCACACAGATAAATGTCCAGTACACGTTACTTGTCTCGTAAACGTCCCCAACTGGTTCATTGTTGATTTCGCGACACCATACACGATTTCGGAATTATACATTATGTGATGAAAAGTATGCGGACACCACCAAAACAATACGTTTATTACGTTTTTCATATTAGGTGCATTTTGCTGCCACCTAATGCCATATACTGCATACCAACAACCTCAGTAGTCATTAGACATTGCGAGACAGCAGAATGTGGCGCTCTGCGGAACTCAGAGACTTCAAACGTGGTCAGGTGTTTGGGTGTTACTTGTGACATATTCCTGTACGCGAGGTTTCCACACTACTATACATCCCTAGGTCCACTGTTTCCGATGTGATAGTGAAGTGGAAACATGAAGGAACACGTACAGGACAAAACCTACAGGCCGACCTCATTTGTTGACTGACAGAGACCGCCGACTGTTGAAGGAGGTCGTAATGTGTAATAGGGAGGCATTTATCCAGACCATCACACAGGAATTCCAAACTCCATAAGGATCCACTGCAAATACTATGACAGGTGGAAGGTGAGAAAACTTGGATTTCATGGTCGAGCGCCTGCTCATATATCACGCATCACAACGGTAAGCCAGCTGCTGTGGCCGTGCGGTTCTAGGTGCTTCAGTCCGGAACCGCGCTGTTGCTACGGTCGCAAGTTCGAATCCTGCTTCGGGCATGAATGTGTGTTATGTCCTTAAGTGTTATGTCCCATAGTGTTCAGAGCCATTTGAACCGTTTGAACCACTACGGTAAATGAGAAACGACGCTTCGCTTGGTGTAAAAGCGTAAACATTGGACGACTGAATAGTGGAAAAACGTTGTGTAGTGTGACGAATCACGGTACACAATGTGGCGATCCAATGGCAGAGTGTGTGTATGGCGAACGCCCGGTGAACGTCATCTGCCAGCGCGAGTAGTGCCAACAGTAAAATTCGGAGGTGGAGGTGTTATGGTGTGGTCGTGTTTTTCATGGAGGGGGCTTGCGTCCCTTGTTGGTTTGAGTGGCACTGTCACGCACAGGCCTACATTGATGTTTTAACCACCTTGTTGTTTCCCACTGTTGAAGACCAATTCAGGGATGACGACTGCATCTTTCATCACGATCGAGCACCTGTTCATAATGCACGGCCAGTGGCTGAGAGGTTACACGACTTTAACATCCCTGTAATGGACTGGCTTACACAGAGCCCTCACCTGAATCCTATAGAACACCTTTGAGATTTTTGGGAACGCCGACTTCGCACTAGGCCCCACCTATCGACATCGATACCTCAGTACAGCAGTCTGTGGAGAATGGACTGCCATTACCCAAGAATCCTTGTATCACCTGACTGACCGTATGTCTAGGAGAGTGGAAGCTGTCATGAAGGCTAAGGGTGGGCCAAGACGATGCTGAATTCCAGCATTACCGATGGAGGGCGCCACGAACTTTTACGTCATTTTCAGGCAGGTGTCCGGATACTTTTAACCACATAAAGTAGTTCCCAAATAAAACATCAATACTCAATGGTCAAACCCTGAGATGAAACACACAACTTCCGTGGCAATAATTTTAACTACTTAGGCAAACACACAGTAAATTGCGTTCTGCAGAATCGGCATTGTCATTGCATAATCACACACCACGGAAAAAATAAGCCAAGCCAAGGGTCAAGCACTGCGCTCGCTAAAGACGGAACTTTGGATAGGTGTGTGCTGGATAGGCAGCGATACTACAGCACGCCTACAAACCGTATCAACGTCAGCGGCACACACGTCACGTTTCAAATGAACTCCGCCGTTAAAATCCAGAAAATTGCGTGCAAGTGGTACTGGAGGCCAAGCTTTGAGTCTTTGCTCCACACATTCATCTTGGTACATATCGGTGCTTTGTACAGGATGATTCCGTGATGATGCTAAAAAGCCTTCATAGGTGATAGAGAAGGACAAATGTTACAATTTGAGGTAGGGGAACCTGATCTGGAAACGACCAGGTCTCAAGTTAGGAGCGAAAATCGTTCTGATAGCTCTGGCAATGGAATACATGTGCTGGATGATCTTGCAGCTATTGTTGTGGGGTAGATATTGTCAGAAATTACTAAAAACAAGAAAAAGATGCCCAGTGATCATGGACTCTAAAATTCGTACCTTTAAAGCTATGAGCACTTGTTTATCTTCCATAAAGTGAGCTCTCTTATTTTCATCTTTTTGTTGAGATAATATGAATCACAACAAGGAAAGAAAGTCTTGCTAACATGGATCTAAAAGGCATTCCTTCAAAGCTATGGGCACTTGTTCAGTAGATTATGAGGATTACTCGGGAAGTAAGGTTCGATAAGTGGTGAAATGGAAACGACAGCGAAAATCCGATCTAGTTTTGTACAGATGTGTTGAGCAGCATCTCTAGTATACCTGTCGATCGCGTCATGTCACTCTTTTCAGTTCTCAGTACACAGTGACCACGTAAAGGTGCCTAGAATAAGAGCGTCTTTCGCCAAGTATGGGAGTCCACTGTGAGGTTGCGCCTGATTTCATGCAACCCCACAGAACATACCTGTCATGCAATTCCTACTCCTGCAGCGTTTGATCACCCACCATACAGTCCAGATTTAGTTCCCTCTGATGCACGTCTCTCCTCTCACGAAATGCTGGCTATGAAGGCAACATTTTGGTACAGATAACGACCTGCAGACCAGCGTAGAAAAATACAAGCGGCTACCTACTCTGACGAGGGTATTGTACAGCTCGTACAACACCATGACAAATGAAGTCGGAGCCATGTAGAGACGTACACCACGTGATCAAAAGTATCTGGACATATGGCTGAAAATGGGTTACAAGTTCATGGAGCCCTCCATCGGTAATGCTGAAATTCACTATGCTTTTGGCCCACCCTTAGCCTTGATGACAGCTTCCACTGTCTCACGCATAAATTCAATCCGATGCTGGAAAGTTTCTTGTGGAATGGCAACCCATTCATCACTGAGGAGAGATATCGATGTTGGTCGGTGAGGCCTAGCACGAAGTCGGCGTTCCCAAACATCCCATAGGTGTTCCACAGGATTCAGATGAGGACTCTGTGCCGGCCAGTCACTTACAGGGATGTTAGTGTCCTGTAACCACTCTTCCACAAACCGTGTATCATGAACAGGTGATCGATCGTATTGAAGCATGCAATCACCATCACCGAATTGCTCTTCAACAGTGGGAAACAAGAAGGTTCGGTTCAAATGGCTTTGAGTAATATGGGACTTAACTTCTCAGGTCATCAGTCCCCAACAACTTAGAACTACTTAAAACTAACTAACCTAAGAACATCACACACATCCATGCCCAAGGCAGGATTCGAACCTGCCACCGCAGCAGCAGCGCGGTTCCAGACTGAAGTGCCTAGAAACGCTCGGTCACAGCGGCCGGCAGGAAATCTCAGTTAGTATTAAAAATTGCTTGTCTTTCTTCAACGAATACCGGCAGAGCTGCATCAGTAATAACACTGCCAATGATGGTAAGAAGTGTAGATGGAGAGCGGAACCAAGATGCTCCTAAATTGCATGTAAAATGTCATTTGGATATTTTCGTCGTGTGGACAATGCTATGCCGCGCCTGGAACAATGGTAGCTCCACCCCGTTTGCGGCACAATTGTTAGTCGCGCCATATCTCATGCGCATTCCGCCGATATGAGTGAGATATGCGTCGGAACAAATCAGCCGCATTAATTCCGCGTCACAAAAGCAATGATAATCGCCGGATACGCGCTGACAAAGACGCTAAAAATATGGCCTCCCATTTCCGCGCTCGGAAATAAGGTTTCCTATCTGTTCCCGTGGCGGGCGTAACAAATTATCAACGGACGGGACGGAATACATCACACCGGATCTCGTTAGTCTACTTAATGCGCTGATCGGCCCGCACACAATACCCAAACCACAATGTCCGACTTTCATCCAGCCGTGTTGACGTGATTCATATATAAAAAAAGATATCGCGATGTAATTACATCTACAACCATATTCCGCAGAGCTTACCATATTCCGCAGAGCTTACCGAGCATTGGAGCAAATTTCTGACGGGACCCATGACTTTCAGATGGAACTCACTGCGTTGCTCTTCACGGAATGAAGTCGACGTATGTAACGTAATTATATGAAATTATATATTATATAAAATAACGCGTTCGCCTCGTTAAAGCTTCATGAGCAAGAATGTAATTATATAAAATTACGAATTAGGGAGCTGAGTTAAAATTTTCAAAAGAAATTACCACTCAATGAAGGCTATCAAAGCGATGCATATCACCGACACGTGTACCAGTTAGTCAGAACGATGCTTACAACCATCCAAAGGCAGAACCGTCGAACAAGATTCACTGGAATAGATTCAGGGATATAAACTCAAAAGAGTAAGAATCGGAGGGAAATTTATGGATGCAAAAATAAAGGGAGGGGTGTCGATTCAGTAAAACGAAGTAACGGAAATTACGTTGAAATAGTCATAAGCACCAGGTGAAGCGCAGCGTAACCCACAACTACACTCCTGGAAATGGAAAAAAGAACACGTTGACACCGGTGTGTCAGACCAACCATACTTGCTCCGGACACTGCGAGAGGGCTGTACAAGCAATGATCACACGCACGGCACAGCGGACACACCAGGAACCGCGGTGTTGGCCGTCGAATGGCGCTAGCTGCGCAGCATTTGTGCACCGCCGCCGTCAGTGTCAGCCAGTTTGCCGTGGCATACGGAGCTCCATCGCAGTCTTTAACACTGGTAGCATGCCGCGACAGCGTGGACGTGAACCGTATGTGCAGTTGACGGACTTTGAGCGAGGGCGTATAGTGGGCATGCGGGAGGCCGGGTGGACGTACCGCCGAATTGCTCAACACGTGGGGCGTGATGTCTCCACGGTACATCGATGTTGTCGCCAGTGGTCGGCGGAAGGTGCACGTGCCCGTCGACCTGGGACCGGACCGCAGCGACGCACGGATGCACGCCAAGACCGTAGGATCCTACGCAGTGCCGTAGGGGACCGCACCGCCACTACCCAGCAAATTAGGGACACTGTTGCTCCTGGGGTATCGGCGAGGACCATTCGCAACCGTCTCCATGAAGCTGGGCTACGGTCCCGCACACCATTAGGCCGTCTTCCGCTCACGCCCCAACATCGTGCAGCCCGCCTCCAGTGGTGTCGCGACAGGCGTGAATGGAGGGACGAATGGAGACGTGTCGTCTTCAGCGATGAGAGTCGCTTCTGCCTTGGTGCCAATGATGGTCGTATGCGTGTTTGGCGCCGTGCAGGTGAGCGCCACAATCAGGACTGCATACGACCGAGGCACACAGGGCCAACACCCGGCATCATGGTGTGGGGAGCGATCTCCTACACTGGCCGTACACCTCTGGTGATCGTCGAGGGGACACTGAATAGTGCACGGTACATCCAAACCGTCATCGAACCCATCGTTCTACCATTCCTAGACCGGCAAGGGAACTTGCTGCTCCAACAGGACAATGCACGTCCGCATGTATCCCGTGCCACCCAACGTGCTCTAGAAGGTGTAAGTCAACTACCCTGGCCAGCAAGATCTCCGGATCTGTCCCCCATTGAGCATGTTTGGGACTGGATGAAGCGTCGTCTCACGCGGTCTGCACGTCCAGCACGAACGCTGGTCCAACTGAGGCGCCAGGTGGAAATGGCATGGCAAGCCGTTCCACAGGACTACATCCAGCATCTCTACGATCGTCTCCATGGGAGAATAGCAGCCTGCATTGCTGCGAAAGGTGGATATCCACTGTACTAGTGCCGACATTGTGCATGCTCTGTTGCCTGTGTCTGTGTGCCTGTGGTTCTGTCAGCGTGATCATGTGATGTATCTGACCCCAGGAATGTGTCAATAAAGTTTCCCCTTCCTGGGACAATGAATTCACGGTGTTCTTATTTCAATTTCCAGGAGTGTACTATGTGAATTACTGCCAGTAATACCAGTGTGTAGGACAGCTGTAGCATGTAGGTAGGTGGGCTGGAGGTCACTTACTGGAGAGGAAAAGTTTAAGCGAAACCGTTACTCCGTGGACTTTGCTGCTGGAGGAACAGCTGATATGGAGGACCGCTAGCGTGTTTAAGACCTGACGCGACAGAGTAGGTAGCTGCTGACGGCCTCGTAAAACCCGTAGAAGACACAGCGTGAAAGAAGTGCTGGAGGAATGCGTGGCCACGGCGGCAGTGATACCAATCTGGCGGGGCGAAAATAGAATGATGTACAGGTGCGGCGGGCGAGGCTCGCCTGTCAGCTGCGCTGGGCTAATGGCCGGCGTCGTCGGAAGGCGCCGCGACAGCGCGGAAGGGGCGCCAGAGATAAAAAGTTACGACTGCCGCGGCGGGAGCGCGGAGAGTCAACTCTGGGCTGTTTTAGGGCAGCGCGTCGTTTCCACCGCTATCTCCCAGGGGGCTCGCGTCTCGATGCCCCGACGCGAACTCTGTTTTATCTCGAGGGGAGGCGGCTGCGTGTCAGCAGAGAACTCTGCTGAGGGAACGTCCGCTCTGTAGACGAGCTGAGTCACGGTGTCCAGTGTAGAGATGGGTCGAACTCGTTCATTCCCGTGAACTATTTCATTCATTTCACTCTTTGCCGTGAAGCGTTCAGATGCAGTAGTCCATTCATGAAGTACGGAAGCCTGGCGAAGTTGCCCAGTTTGCCGCTCAGCCGCGGTTACGCTCGCTTCCCCTCGCTCGTTCAATAAAGCTTCGTAATGCGAGGTGCATTCACGTTCTAAGGCCGCCGATTTTTTTTCTTATTAACTACTCACTCGAAATCGATGAAACTGGCGTTACTTCTCGACGTAATCGCCGTGCAGACGCACACATTTTTCACAACATGATTCCATGGCAGCGGCGAAGGCTTCTTTAGGAGTCTGTTTTGACCACTGGAAAACATCTGAGGCAATAGCAGCACGGCTGGTGAATGTACGGCCACGGAGTGTCTTTCATTGTTGGAAAAAAGCCAAAAGTCACAAGGAGCCAGGTCAGATGAGTAGGGAGCATGAGGAATCACTTCAAAGTTGTTATCACGAAGAAACTGTTGCATAACGTTAGCTCGATGTGCGGGTGCGTTGTCTGGGTGAACAGCATACGCGCAGCCCTTCCCGGACGTTTTTGTTGCAGTGCAGGAAGGAATTAGTTCTTCAAAACATTTTCGTAGGATGCACCTGTTACCGTAGTGCCCTTTGGAACGCAATGGGTAAGGATTACGCTCTCGCTGTCCCAGAACATGGACACCATCATTTTTTCAGCACTGGCGGTTACCCGAAATTTTTTTGGTGGCGGTGAATCTGTGTGCTTCCATTGAGCTGACTGGCGCTTTGTTTCTGGATTGAAAAATGGCATCCCCGTCTTATCCATTGTCACAACCGACGAAAAGAAACTCCCGTTCATGCCGTCGTTGCGCATCTACACTGCTTGGCAACATGCCACACAGGCAGCCATGTGGTCGTCCGTCAGAATTCGTGGCACCCACCTGGATGACACTTTTCGCATTTTCAGGTCATCATGCAGGATTGTGTGCACAGAACCCAGAGAACTGCCAACTCTGGAGGCGATCTGTTCAGCAGTCATTCGGTGATCCCCCAAAACAATTCTCTCCACTTTCTCAATCATGTCGTCAGACCGGCTTGTGCGAGCCAGAGGTTGTTTCGGTTTGTTGTCACACGATTTTCTGCCTTCATTAAACTGTCGCACCCACGAACACACTTTCGACACATCCATAACTCCATCACCACATGTCTCCTTCAGCTGTCGATGAATTTCAATTGGTTTCACACCACGCAAATTCAGAAAACGAATCACTGCACGCTGTTCAAGTGAGGAAAACGTCGCCATTTTAAGTATTTAAAACAGTTCTCATTCTCGCCGCTGGCGGTAAAATTCCATCTGCCGTACGGTGCTGCCATCTCTGGGACGTATTGACAATGAACGCGGCCTCATTTTAAAACAATCCGCATGTTTCTATCTCTTTCCAGTCTGGAGAAAAAAAATCGGAGGCCTTAGAACTTGAATGCACCTCGTACTTCATAATTTTACCAACATATTGCCAAACTATGCACAGTAACGCGCACACAACGTTTTATGCTCTTACAGCGTCTGAGTTAACTTAAATAGAGCACGGTCGAAGGGGGACAAAGGAAAGATAAAAAGAGAAGCCTGTCACATATAAAAAAGGTATTACTTTTAATCTTGCTCGACATTTCCTCATGAAGCGCCCAAAAAAATCTTTATCTGCCAAATAAAACATTATTTGTTGTATTCATGGACTGAAAACTAGGGCTACCAACGAAATGCAGTCCAATTTTATGTTCCTTTTAAAATTTAATCATAAATAGAATGAGAATGTTTACCAGTGTCACAATGTCTACATACCTACGTTAAGTAATTATTCAGAAGTTTTCCTGTAGATTTTATATTTGTAGAGAATAATAACCCTCCACATTCGAAACGTAAACTGTAACCTTTATTAATTGGTACGATTTCAGGGAAAATCCCGTTTTTAGTGTTATTAACAAACCTTTTATTTTCATGATGGCTGTGCGTGCTCTCTTAGCCAGCCCCTACGTTTGTATCTTTAATATTCATTTGTCTGCAAGCGCTGCCAACGGTAGGCTACCCGTAGACGCGAAGTTTAACTGCACAAATAGTCACGGGTCATGATGTCAGCACTGCAGGAAGCAGATAATGCTGCCTTCTCCTCGCCCCTCACCTCCCCAACCCTTCCTAAACCTATAGTTCCCCACAAACACCGCGCGATTCGTCGACAGTAGAGTTGGGCAACACGATTCTTTTTTCCGATTCGATTCTTACGATTAAATCTGACATTGCGAATCGATTCCTACGATTCCTTCCTCTATTCATTCTAGTCTGCGATAGCACGATTCTTGCGGAATGCAAAAAGTTCTACAGCTTACTCACAGATGGCAGGACATGTTTGAAATTATCAATGAGGTTAGAATCGAACTCTGTCATGATAAGATATGCCAGAAATAGTTTATTTATGAGTAAACAAGCATCTGACGTTACAAGTGTGATTCTCGATTTATACGTGTAATGCCTTAATTGATGGAAGGTCACATTTGATTTGATTGCATCTATTGTTTTATTTCAATAGGCCAGGAAAGATGAGTCTATTTGTGCAAAAGGTGGTGCAAAATTACGTGGCATGGCAGTTTGGTTGTGTGGCTTGAACGTATCTAACTACAGACGTCTGTTTTATAGTAACAAAATCTAGCAGACGTGGTTTGGCTCATATCATCCTATGTTTTTCTGTGCTAAGATGTCTTTCCAAGTTCACATCACCCTTGTAATTCATAACGCAGCTGACATCTCTACCACACAGTAAATTTAGCGTAACTTTCATTTCTTCTAAATACTAAGCATAGGTATTTTGCTTTTAATTTGTCTGAGAACTTGCCGCTATCACTACTATATACGTGAGAAGACGACATAATTCTGAACAGTAGCATTCAATCGCATACAGCGACACTACTTCACTAAAATTTAGTATCAGTCTGAACACGATAATATTCGAAAATTCGAATTTGAAATTATTAATTAAAAACCTTTTGTTTAAAGACGGTATTACACGGCGATACGACAAGAAAGATAGGCCTATTGGTTAGAGGGTCTATATTCTCTCTTTTTTTCCCCCGCAAGTAATATTACGGCCCACGAACTTCGTTTATTCGTTCTGAGCTTCGTTTGTTCACACGCATCCTCCACTTGACTGCCATCTGACGGTCTTAAACATTCGGCACGACTCAGCATGGTTCGGAAGTTGCCTTCGAAGCATAGCGTATTTAGGATCGATTAATCGTTGGAACTTGGAATCGTTACGACTCGGAAATACGCAGTCGTTCTTACGATTCTTTTGAACGACGATTCGTCCGTATCACGATTCGATTCTTACGATTCTTTATTTAGAGTCGTTCAAATGAACGACTCATTCACGAATAGCGACAACTCTAGTCGACACGCAGTAGAGGGAGGACTGAAGTGAAGGGAGGATGAATGACGTAGCGCCGATGTAGTGGGAGAGGGAGAGCGGAAAAGAGTGAGTGAACTAGAAAAAAGTATGGAGTGTGCTATCTGTGAAGAGTTTGAAGTACCAGTTCATTGAAATTGAATGGTTAGTTCACACTTCACTGGAGTGAAGTGTTCAACTGAACAACTCATTCACGAGCTCCCCATCACTAGTCCAGTGCACGCGTGTATGCTGATGAGGCAGCCTGCTTCACAGTGGGTTCGTCAACATGTGGAAAGCATTACAGCAGCGAGTCTGCTTGGCATGAACTCCGAAAGTCCCAGATACGCTTCCAGAGCTGTGTGAGTTTTCTCTGGTCGTCTCGTGCCCTCTGTTTTGTTGATGAGGAGCTGGTACCCGATGCCATTACATATGAATTCCAGGGGCTTTGGGTCTATCGAATTTTGTATACAAAACTGTCCTACTATTCAAACCTCTGTTACAAAGGCAGTTATCCTGCAAGAAGACCGACAGTCCAGAGTGACTAAGAATGAGACATGCTGCCCCAGGCACAGGCATGATGCATTTCCTTTCAGGGTCACGGATTGTACCCAACATACACTACTGGCCATTAAAATTGCTGCACCAAGAAGAAATGCAGATGATAAACGGGTATCCATTGGACAAATTTATTATACTGCAACCGATATGTGGTTACATTTTCACGCAATTTGGGTGCATAGATTTTGAGAAATCAGTACCCAGAACAACCACCTCTGGCCTTAATAACGGCCTTGATACGTTTGGGCATTGAGTCAAACAGAGCTTGGATTGCGTGTACAGGTACAGCTGTCCATGCAGCTTCAGCACGATACCACAGTTCATCAAGAGTAGTGACTGGCTTATTGTGACGAGACAGTTGCTCGGCCACAATTGACCAGACGTTTTCTGTTGGTGACAGATCTGGACAATGTGCTGGCCACAGCACCAGTCTTTTTCTGTATCCAGAAAAGCCCGTACAGGACCTGCAACATGCGGTCGTGCATTATGTTGTTGAAATGTAGGGTTTCACAGGGAGCCAATGAACGGTAGAGCCACGGGTCGTATCACATCCGAAATGTTACGTCAACTGTTCAAAGTACCGTCAATGCGAACAAGAGATGTCCGAGACGTGTAACCAATGCCACCCCGTACCATCACGTCGGGTGATAAGCCAGTATGGCGATGACGAATACACGCTTCCAATGTGCGTTCACCGCGATGTCGCCAAACACGGATGCGACCATCATGATACTGTAAACAGAACCTGGACTCATCCGAAAAAATGACTTTTTGCCATTCGTGCACGCAGGTTCGTAGTTCAGTACACCATCGCAGGCGCTCCTGTCTGTGATGCAGCGTCAAGGGTAACCGCAGCCATGATCTCTGAGCTGATAGTCCATGCTGCTCGAAACGTCGTCGAACTGTTGGTGCAGATGGTTGTCGTCTTGCAATTGTCCACTTCTGTTGACTCAGAGATCGAGACGTGGCTGCACGGTCCATTAGAGCCATGCGGATAAGATGCCTGTCATCTCGACTGCTAGTGATACGAGGCCTTTGGGATCCAGCACGGCGTTCCGTATTACCCTCCTGAACCCACCGATTCCATATTCTGCTAACAGTCATTGGATCTCGACCAACGCGAGCAGCAATGTCGCGATACGATAAACCGCAATCGCGATAGGCTACAATCCGACCTTTATCAAAGTCGGTAACGTGATGGTACGCATTCCTCTTCCTTACACGAGGCATCACAACAACGTTTCACCAGGCAACGCCGGTCAACTGATGTTTGTGTATGAGAAATCGGTTGGAAACTTTCCTCATGTCAGCACGTTGTAGGTGTCGCCGCAGGCGCCAGCCTTGTGTAAATGCTCTGAAAAGCTAATCATCTGCATATTACATCATCTTCTTCCTGTCGGTTAAATTTCCCGTCTGTAGCACGACATCTTCATGGTGCAGCAATTTTAATGGCCAGTAGTGTACTTTAACCGTATACATCAGGACAGAGGAGCCAATTGCACATGTGGAAACCTGAGCACACTGTAATATGTTGTTCCCCAGTGAAATAGACACGAACCAAGTGAGGAAGTACAACTGCTACGAGACGATTTGAAGCGAGCCCTGCAGGACCCTGATAAATGGAAGCTAGTCAGTGACACAGCAGACAGAGTCTCAAGGGCCCTTAAGGAGGGGTACAGGAGAAAGAGAAGCAGCGCCAAGCTGCTTAGTTCCTGCCACAACAACGATAGCCCGGCCAGTTTGAAACAGAGGGAAGTGGCCCGGACAATGTCTACCACGATGTGTCAAACCAACAGTTGGTAAGTTGTTAAGTTGTAATGTTCTGACGGTATACATCTACATCTACATGGATGCTCTGCAAATTACATTCAAGTGCCTAGCAGAGGGTTCATCGAATCACCTTCACAATTCTCTATTATTCTTATCTCCTATACCGCGCGGAAACAACGAACATCTATATCTTTCCGTACGACCTCTGATTTCCCTTATTTTATCGTCGTGATCATTTCTCCCTATGTAGGTCGGCGTCTATAAAATATTTCCGCATTCGGAGGAGAAATTAGGTGATTGGAATTTCGTGAGAAGATTCCGTCGCAACGAAAAAAGCCTGCCTGTTAATGATTTCGAGCGCAAATCCTGCATCATTTCTGTGACTCTCTATCCCATATTTCGCGATAATACAAAACGTGCTGCCCTTCTCCAAACTTTTTCGATGTACTCCGTCAGTCCTGTCTGGTAAGCATCCTGCACCGCGCACCAATATTCTAAAAGAGGACGAAAAAGTATAGTGAAGGTAGTCTCCTTAGTAGGTCTGTTACATTTTCTAAGTGTCCTGCCAATGAAAGGCAGTCTTTGGTTAGCCTTTCCCACAACATTTTCTGTGTGTTCATTCCAATTTAAGTTGTACGTAATTGTAATACCTAGGTATTTAGTTGAATTTACGGCTTTTAGATTAGACTGATTTACCGTGTAAGAGAAGTTTAACACAGATATTACAGCTATGATGTACTAATTGTTAAGTTTTATGAAATGACTAATTGTAAAGTTTTATGCATTGACGCTGTATTAATGCCGTCCGTTGTGGCCGAGCGGTTCTAGGCGCTACATTCTGGAACCGCACGACCGCTACGATCTCAGGTTCGAATCCTGCCTCGGGCATGGATCTGTGTGATGTCCTAAGGTTAGTTAGGTTTAGGTATTTCTAAGTTCTAGGGGACTGATGACCTCAGAAGTTAGGTCCCACAGTGCTCATAGCCATTTGAACCATTTGAGCAGTAGTAATATTTAGCTTTAAACTTGAGTACGAAATTTTAATCTCCTGACTGAACAATACTGTCAATGTCAATATTTATGTCAATGTCAAGTTTTATGCTATCATGTCCTATAAACGTAAGGTTTAAGGCATATAGTGGAGGTAAAACTTGAACAACAGTATACATACGATATCTGTTAATGTTAAGTTTTATATCCACTACATCGTACATTAGTGTTTGAATGGTCATAATCGAAGTAAGAAATCAATATGAGAACGAAATAGGTCTGTCTCATTTTAAAGTCTGTACACGTAAGTAACAGTCAACTCAAACGAAAATTTTTAACATTGCACTCTTACATGCTAAGACACAAGTCTTAAATCATTAATTAATTTTATCTATTGTCTCAACTTTGAAATTAACGTTAATCTATAACTATACTTTGTGTCAAATCTTTGTATATTCATTTTTCAATACGTATTTATAGCTGAAAATCAGTACTCAGCAAGAGGGCATAGTGGTCCACGTTGGTGGACGCGGGCAACGACACACGGAGTATATTGGTATCGCTCTGTGTGTTGGCTAAGAGACCATCCCATAGGTTAGAAAGGAGCCGTCTTATGTACAAAGATGGCAGATGGCGGGTTATTACAAAGAGTAGGGAAAAAAAAGTGCGACCTCGAGGATTCCATGCCCACTGGAGTAGTATGACGGCTCCTCAGTAAATAACGCCACATATTCGTTCTGGAAATGGTCGGTTGTATTCAAGATTCCAATACTCCATATTATTCCCGACTCTTTTGCTACAAAACTCTGTTCTTGAACCTCGTTTCCGTTCAATGCCATATGCCACAGCACTGAGAGGGCACGAATGCCTGCAAGGTATCACTCTGCTGTAATCGGAGCCAACGTCTTGCTGCATGAGTAACCGCCTAACATCCACCTACTTCTTGCCGCAGAGAGCATCCTTGATTGGGCCAAATCAATCTTCTTTATGGTCTTCCGTTAGGCAACGAAAAACTCAGCAGGCACACACCTCTGAGTACTCCAGCTGTTCGCTGAGTATCTCTGCACTGCCGACAAAAATACGAGATGTGCAGCACGGTGTTTGCGATTCGACCTTCACCTCGAATGAGAGTGTTCCCACGTTTCAACATTGCAGGAGTTACAGCTGTGTGCGAGCGGCTGGCTCGCGGGAGATCCGATAGGTTTACGCGATCTTGTTGCTATGGTGGCTGACGCGGCACCCAACGATCCACCGTGCTTTTGTTCACTGCCAGGTCCCTGTATTCACACTGGAAGCCCCTATAAATATGTGCGATGCTCAGGGTTTTCGCCAAAAGAAACTCAGCAGCACTTCTCTGCTTGGAACGCATTTCCATTACAGAAGCCTACCGCACCACCACGGAAGTTCACGGATCTATAGGGGCGGGAATATTCCATGGTCTCTCACAATAAAGTCCGCAGTCTTTTAGCCGAAATTAGCAGAGAAAACTTTTAGAATTACTTATTGAATGTCCCACGGAACTGACGATGCACAGAGGGTGGACAAAAACATGGAAACGCAGAAAACACAAAACGTTACCATGCGTAATACGCTGTAGGAAGACCATTGAGATGTAAAACAGCTTTCAGTAGATCCAGAAGGCCGCTGCAATCTTAGTCGAAACGTTGGTTTTTCTCAAGCAGCAATAGTATTTTATACATTGTGGCGCGGTAGCATATCCAGAAAACTTTTATGTCGAGGTTTCAGTCGTCTCGCAATGGATAAATATAGACCCTGTATGGTTTTCAAGGAAATCTTAAACACTTGTTTCTGCAAAATAGTGGCTAGTTCAGGTAACAACTATGGAGGTGGATAGACACGCAACCTTCTCTCGATAGTTAACCATAAAGGGTAAATAATATTGAGATATGGTGACTGTAGTTCCCAGGAGAAATGCAGCAATTCATACTCGTTCTCACAGAAGCAGTCATGGAAGATGCAATCTGTGTCTGTATCGTCTCGAACACAGCATAGGGCGAAGATGGATGATGATTGGTTTGTGGGACGCTCAACTGTGCTGTCATCAACGCCCATACAAAGTCCCAATTTTTTCACACTCCGATTTAGTTCACAGTCCAATCAAGCCATCCTCATGAATGTTGAGGATGATGATGAAATGATGAGGACATCACAAACACCCAGCCCTCGGGCAGAAAAAAGTTTCCAAAGCGGTCGAGAATCGAACCCGGGACCCCGTGATCAAGAGGTAGCAACGCTAGCCACTAGACCTCGAGCTCCGGGCGGTAAAAAATACGGAAACACTAGAAACACAACACACAATCATGCCTAATACCAGGTAGGCAAATTGTTCGTATTCACTGCACTGACAGCTCCGAGGGACACTGTTCTGACCATGGATGTACTGAGGACGCTGAGCAGGTGCCGTTAATCGTCAAATACAACAGTGAAGCCTACAGCCATGGTTTGTGCCTACATTTCTGCTCCAGTATCCATTTCTCGTGATGTTCACATATTTTTATGTAGACCATAGAGTCGCATGGAGTCGTCTGTTGCGGAGCCTCACGTTCATCGACGCGTATGGAATGGTGTGCTTCGAAACACTTGTTCCCACTCTAGCATTGTACTCGGTCGTCAGATCCGCCACAGGTCGGCTCTTATTCCGATTTACATGGCGGGCAAGTCTGTGTCCTCCATGTTGTATGAGGAGGAGTGAACCTCGTCGCCTAGTCGTAGTTTCACCGTTCTTAGACCACTTTCTGAACAGGTTTGGGACATTGGTACACGTCAAACAGATCCGCTTCGT
Source organism: Schistocerca gregaria (assembly GCF_023897955.1). Classification (NCBI taxonomy): domain Eukaryota; kingdom Metazoa; phylum Arthropoda; class Insecta; order Orthoptera; family Acrididae; genus Schistocerca; species Schistocerca gregaria. Next base: position 137,036,964 of record NC_064929.1, read on the forward strand.
TATTTCCGAAGTACTTGTCCGATGACGCCAGTCCAAAAATATCTGACTTTGAGAAAATTGCTTATATCAGCGGATGTCCCCTGTTTCTCGCCTCCCCACTACAATAATTTCCTGTTGGTCTCTTCTTCGCTAACCTACACTGAGGTGACAAGAGTCACAGGATACCTCCAAATACTGTTTAGACCTAGTTTTTGCCAAGCGTAGTATAGCAACTCGATGAGGAATGGTTCCAACAAATCGTCTGAAGTTTCCTGCAGAAGTATCGAGCAATGCTGCTTTAATAACAATCAATAATTGCAAAAGACTTGCCCTTACGGGATTTTGTGAACAAACTGACCTCTCGCTGCAAAGAAAACCGCCTTTGGTTTAGTGACTGCCACCCGAGCTCGCGTATCATATCAGTGACTCTCTCAACCCTATTGCGCGATAACACGAAACGAGCTGCCGTTCTTTGCACTTTTTCGATGTTCCCCGTCAATCCTACCTTTTAAGGATCCCACATTCCGCAGCAATATTCTAGCAGAGGACGGACGAGTGTAATGTAGGGTGTCTGTTTAGTGGGTATGTCGCATCTACTAAGTGTTCTGCCAACAAAGCGCAGTCTTTGCTTCGCCTTCCCCACAATATTATCTATGTGGTCTTTTCAATTTAAGTTGCTCGTAATTGTAATTTCTAGGTATTTAGTCGAATTGACAGCCCTTAGATTTGTGCGATTTATCGTATATCCAAAATTTATCGGATTTGTTTTAGTACCCATGTGGGTTACGTCGCACTTTTCTTTCTTTAGTGCCAATTGCCACTTTTCGCACCACACAGAAATTCTCTCTAGATCGTTTAGTAATTAAAATTAATCATCGGGCGACCTGCATGACCAAATAATTCGCTCGAACCTTCCAGAATGTTGTTCAAACCAACATGATGCACTGTCACCCATAAATATTACATCTTTGTTCGGGAACATGAAGTCCATGACTGGCGGCAAACGGTCTGCAAATAGTCCAGCATAGCGATTGCCCCCCATGATTCGGTTCACTTTGACCAGGGGACCCAGTCCATTCCATGTATACAGATCCCAAAGCATTATGGAGCGACAGCGCCGTATTGAGAATTTGGGCCCATGGCTTCGTCAAACTGCGCAACACTCGAGCCCTAGCGTCAGCTTTAACCATCTGAAATCGGAATTCATGTGGCTAGTCTACAGTTTTCCTACGGAGCCTAGGAGAGGCGCTGTAGACGATGTCGTCTGCTGCCATAGCCCACTGACGCCATATTACGCCGCACTGTCCTAGCGGGTAAGTCAGCCGTACGTTACACATTCATTTGTGCGGTTATTTCAAGCAGTATTGCTTGTCTGTCAGTACTGACAATCCTTCACAAACGCCGCTTTTCTCGGTCGTTAAGTGAAAGCCGTCAGGCACTGCGTTGTCCGTGGTGGGATGCAAAACGTGACATTTGGTGTTCTGGGCACACTCTTGACACTGTGAATCTCGGAATATTGAATTCCCTAGCTATTTTGGAAATGAAATGTCCCATACGTTTAGATACAACTATCATTCTTCGTTGAAAGTCTGTTAATACGCGTCGTGTGACCATAACCGCATCGGAAATCCTAGTACAAACAACAGCTCAGCCAATACACTGCCCTTTTATTCCTTGCGAATGCGGTACTACCGCTCTCAGTGAGTCTGCATTCGCCATCCCATGACTTGTAACACTTCAGGCAACATTTCTTACACCGACAAGCGCCTAGAAACTCCCCTCAACACAAAAAGATCGTGACTTCCGACTAGGCGCGCCTGTTAAATAGTAATTGAGAAAGTGTTCAAGCACAGCAGAAATTAACTCTGCACCTGTGTTAATCAAGCATGACAGCAGCAGCACGAAATCGGGCATATTTCACCAAGACTGATTAACATGTTGATGCCAAACTCACCGCAAGATATTATTTTAATGCTCTGTAGTCTACGACCCTCTGCTTGCAGCGAACTAATAGCACAATTTGTTTTGCCAGGCGCGTTACGCCTGAATTTCAATAAATTCAGGCTTCCTCACTGGCCTGAATACACACTTTCATCTGTATGCAGTATTTTCAACTTACGTGTTCTGCTCTTGTAGCACGTATGTTAGGAAAATTTCTGATCCGGTCAGCTTTTGTTCAGTTGTCCGACCCCGTTAGATGAGTGGTCAGCTGGGCGGAATGCCACGTCAAGGGGCCCGGGTTAGATTCCAGGCTGGGGCAAAAGATTTTCTCCGCTCAGGGATTGGCTGTTGTGTTATCATTTCATCCCCATCACCGACACTCAAGTCGCCCAATGTGGCGTCGAATGCAATAAGTACTTGCCGTCGGCGCCGAACTTTCCGGAATAGGGACTCCCGGCCTACAACGCTGTACACTCATTTCCATTTTTGCTCAGTTACTTGTTATGTGTTCGTTGATATTGCTCTACATTCGCTCTTGCTTGTTCGATGAACCCCCAGTCAAGTACTTAAATCTGAATTTCTGAATTGTAAATTAGGCATGTGGATGTAGACATAGATGTAGATGCTGACGAATCTGAAGTTCTGCCTGCAGCGCTGAACGCTCTTGTCAACCTGTTTAACAGTATTATGTTCTGTAACATGTCGGAGAGTAACGGGCACACCGAACAGTTCCTACATTTTTTTTTGATTTGTCGTAATGGAATGACAAGCGCCTTTGCTAATTACGTAAAATATAGAAAGAATCTACAGTTCTTTTGAACTTATAGCGACGAACATCTACTACATCAGCACTTAAATGACGTAGCCATTGATTTGTCGTAATGGAATGACAAGCGCCTTTGCTAATTACGTAAAATATAGAAAGAATCTACAGTTGTTTTGAACTTATAGCGACGAACATCTACTACACCAACACTTAAATGACGTAGCCATAGAAAAGGGAATGTCTGAGTAGTGATTTTACAAGTGACATGTGTTATATTTACATTTCATTATACGCATATGGAGCATTATATAATGTTCTAAATAAGACGTATGTTGTTATGACTCACCACACAGGTAGTTTTTCGGGGAAACTGGCCTGCGTTAGGTGTACTCACCTGAAAGAGAAGAAAAACAGAAGCCATTATATGGTGGTCTGACGTACAGTAACGATGAACGACACATACAGGAGAAAGTAATATTATAAATGATTTTGTCATAATGAGAGACAAAGAGAAATTCTGTTGCGTAAATCCGCTTTGGAGGTACTCTATCGCCCGTCTCCCACCAAACATTTGGCCATCTCAATGTAAGTAGGCTGTTTAGGTTTTTATGTTGGCAACGCCACGTAGCGCTCTATATGAAAATCACTGACTGTGCTGTGTGAAGTCTGTGGCTGGTTTGTATTCTTCGAATATCTGCTATTGTAGTGTTTGGCAGTTGGATGTGAACAGCGCGTAGCGTTGCGCAGTTGGAGGTGAGCCGCCAGAAGTGGTGGATGTGGGGAAAGTAATGGAGTTTTGAGAGCGGATGATCTGGACGTCTGTCCATCAGAGACATTAAATTTCTAAGACTGGATGTCATGAACTGACATATATATTATGACTTTTGAACGCTATTAAGATAAATACCTTGTTTGTTCTCTATCAAAATCTTTCATTTGCTACCTGTGCCTATCAGTAGTTAGTGCCTTTAGTAGTTTGAATCTTTTATTTAGCTGGCAGTATTGCCGGACACTGTGTTTCAGTAGATCCAGTAACAAAGATTTTTGTGAGGTAAGTGATTCATGAAAGGTATAGGTTATTGTTAGTCAGGGCCATTCTTTTGTAGAGATTATTGAAAGTGAGATTGCGTTGCTCTAAAAATATTGTGTGTCAGTTTAGTGTTGATCAGAGTAAGTAAAGAGCGAAATGTGTCAGTACGCTCAGTTCTGCTCAGCTGTCTGAATACAAATAAGGTAAGGGGTTCACCAGCACAGTAATTCATAAATTTTTCTAAGGGGACGTTTCAACAGGAAGCTTTCATAACAAGAAGCTTTCATCTCCAATGAGCTCTCCTTTGACATCACCGAAGTCATAATTGGCTGTGTTGTGTGGTTAATGGAATGCATTCTACAGGGCGTCTGGATCGGAGCTGACCTCGATGTAACCAATTTGTAACAATTCGTTGTGTCACAGTGGTGCCAACTGCTGCTCAAATTGTTGCTGTACATGCAGTACGATGATACAGAGCCATACGGTAAACACAGTATTCTTCCTTCCCGGTAGTGTCACATGGGTCCGGTCTCTTTTTGACCGTACGGCCCTTAATACATTTCTAACATCAACTCACCATGTACAATCTCAAACTTAGCTAAGGATTATATTTAACCCTTTGGAGGGCAAAATTACTGAGCAGTTTTTTTTAATGAATGGTGAGCAGATAGTAGTTAACAGATAGGTATATTTACTATACAGAATATCAAATTTGCTCCAACTGTGAAAGTGAGGTCACACAACAAGGTGGCAAGTATTCTTCCCACTGCCCTACCTTGGAGTTAAATGACAAAAACAACTTTTTCAACGTATGTCATATTTATTTGATAAATTTACTTCTCTTGTTACAATGATTGTTCACAATTACTTGCAATGAAATGTTCTGAAACATGGGTCTATGCATAGTGGTATTTGACAATATGTACAAACACAGCGACTGCTCTTTTCCTCAGCTTTGGTACTACAATGACGGCACGTCCAGTAGGATTCTCCTAAAATGGGTTGATGCTCCCCTACAGCCACATGACGAAAATCTTCAGGTACTTTACCCCTTTTTACTAGAAATACAGGTTTTTGTCCACGCCGTCTTTGGGATGAGAAGCCAGCGATCGATTGTCTGGCTAGATGGATCCTGTACGTGACCAGATCGTGCTGTCCACTTTCTCTTTTATTTATTTTCCACAGGATAAAACTGTTCACTGCAGCAACGTCCACCAGGAAATATTCTGTGCCACCATTTTACAGAACGTCTGCCAACAGCATACCTTTCTCGTAATTGATATAACTTATCGATCGATACCACGCATTATTTTGTTGTATTCTGCCACAACTTCAGGGCAAGAAATCTCTGTACTAGTACCATCCTTGTTTTTCCTTTTAACTGTGGCTGTTTCTCATGGGTCATGAATTGAGGACAGGAAAGTGACTGGACGGTTATCCATCCATTTTACTGCAGAAATGGCTCCTATTGTTTCAAACTGGAATTTTCCTCGTTACAATTTTACGTTTTACTTCATAAATTTGGGTCAATCAAAAGTATTTACCTTATACTATAGCTTTGAGGAAAAAATCACAAAATATCACGCAAACAGCATTGAAAGGCTGCTCTACAGAGCAACACTCAGCTATACAATGCAAAAACGGCGGTAACTTCGGATTGACAGTAGTACCCTATACTGTTCACTAGGTGGTAGCACCGTACAGAGGTGGGAACCGTGAATCCCACGGGTCTAGGAGCGAGTTCACTGTAGTGGGAAGCATGTTTCCCACGGCTCACGAAAGGGTTAAGCGTATATTTAAGCCAAATTCGGTGTGCTTGTTCATGATGCTACTACGCCACTCTTGTGCGACTGACTTGAAATTTGAACTGGTATAATCTTTGAGATGCAAAAACACGCCTGCCAATTTTCGTTCATGTCGCACAACTTCTGCTTGGTGCTGCAATTTTCTTCCGTGAGTTTAGTAGAGAGAAAGATGCTGTGTGTGTGTGTGTGTGTGTGTGTGTGTGTGTGTGTGTGTGAGTGAGTGACCGTGAAACGGATGGAAGTCGACATAATAAAACCGCTGCGAAATGAGAAGACACCCGTGGGGAAATAAGGAGTGCGTGCGCCCAGGAAGGGCGGGCTAGAGCGGTAGAATAGGGGGAGGATGCGGCGTCCACAAAGAAGTTGTCCCAGTGGGGGCGCACCACCTCTGTTGCAAGATTGGTGGGCGTCACAGGGGGGGGGGGGAGGGAGGGTAGGGGGATGAAGAGCTCAGAGGGGTGGAAATTAGATTCGGTCGCCAGGGAGAAGGAACAGGGAGGGAGGGAGGGAGGGAGGGAGGGAGGAAGAATGGAGAAGCGCGCTGGCGGCCCAGTCAGCCGGAAGGTTTTGCGCGGTCGCCGCGGAATTTGTGGCCGGTCTTATTTCTTTCGTCAGAGCCAGTGGCTGGGCGCCTTCCCTTTATTCGCTAATGTTGAACACCACCAGCGGGAGAACAGTGATTAGGTTGCGGCTGAATTTATTCTCCTGCCGGGCAGTGATGTACGGGCGTCCTACTGGCAGCGCGAGAATCACCTCGAGAGCAACGAGTGAAGAATGTTCCCCTCGCACTCTCTCTTTAATACACCACTTCTACGAAGGAGCTACGCTAGTGGGAGCTCCTAAATCCCACTCGGGGCTCGTAGCTGGGAGCGAACCACTCGTCGAAAATTGAAAACTGCGAGGGTTGGAACTGTCATGCTTATTAAAGTAGAGCGGATGGTCACCGGAGAGAAATGTATGTTTGAACATACACTAGGGCGTGGTTCCCAACCTTTCTTAGACCATTACCCGTGAGTGCTATCGGACATTAGCTACTAATCCTGCCCCTCCCCTCTCATGCTTACCACCTCCACTCCCTCACATTATCACAATCATTAGCACCTGACTAGACTGTAGAATGAAAGACTTTTCTTGGAGCACTATTATTTTTAAAATGATGAAAGATGAATGATATTTGTTTTGTGTGCGTGTGGGGGGGGGGGGAGGAGGGGGTGGGGGGGGGAGGGGAGCGGGGGTTAGCGGGGGTCATAATGAATGGCGAAGAAATTCATGGTCTTGACTTTTCTTGTTTTTAATTGTTGGTACAGCCGAGTGCTACGCACAGCTCCTCCTAAGGTAAGGAAGCTAACTATCCACAGTGCTGGTAGGCACTTGCTACATAACGTTCTTCCCCTCCATTATTCCTTTCCATTGCAGCACTTGCTTGACCTGCTAACCACAACCTCATTTAAATTCAAACAAGTTCATATGAGTTTACTATCCCTACCGTTTCTGATCACTTGATTGATGTACTCCTTACTGCTGAAATGGTACAAATACAATGACTTCAGCCTGTTAATGTATTGTGTGTAGGCAGTCTTATGATAGTAATAAAACTATTTTTTGGCCACTTAGACAGAATAAACAGCGACAGGTTAACCAAACAGATTTTTAAGTATCTTTGGGACAAGAAGTCAACAATAGCCTGGAAACAAGAAGCTACGAAAGATTTCGAAAGAAACAGTGAAAGTGAAAGGATGGAAACAGAGAGACAGAGACAGAGAGAGAGAGAGAGACAGAGAGAGAGAGAGAGAGAGAGAGACAGAGAGAGAGATAGAGATAGAGATAGTCTCAAGAGGAAAGCGTTAAAAATGGAAGGATTCCAAGGCAAGAGGGAGTCGAGGAAGGGGTCAAAATGGTCCGAGGAGAGAAAAAGGATACATAGTGAAAAGATGAAAGAATACTGGAGGAAAAAGAAAGAACAACAAAAAAGGATGCATTGAAATTGGTGCGTGATCCTTAGACGACCCAAACGAAGAAAGAAAGAAAGAAGAAGAATAAAACTGTGTACAGCCAGATGTAGTTACTGCTGTGTCATGCTCTCCAGTAATTTATTTACCTATTTCAAACGGAGTAATTAAGCAATTTCTGGGCGACTGCAAATACAATATAAAACTTGAAGACATTTTCTTGAAATATTCAACATTTGTTACATATATGTCTCACTTTCAACATCATCGACATACAGGACAAAGCGTAACACACGTGTGTAGTGGGTGGACTATGTCATCTATCTGTAACCTCCACCGGATTAATATTGCTGACTGAGAAAAAGTAATTATCGATAACTCATTATCAAAATTGGAATCTGTAGCGTGCATCAGATTAATATTACTAACTTATCAAAATTTTTTAAGACTCTAATTCTGATTATAGAAGTTATCAATAATTACTTTTGCTAACAGTAATGATCTTTTGGAAATAATTTAGTTTTGCGTCTGAAACGGGATCGAATCATTTAGGTTTTACCCCTCAAAAAGCTTCATTTCGCCCCCTCATAGGGTAATTACCCCCCCCCCCCCCCCCCCCCCGGTTTGGAACCACTGCATTATGTTGACAAGTAATAGAGTAGCGTTATGCACATATTTGTTTGCAGCAACCGTATACACAAATTTGAAAAATATGTATAAATCTGCCAACCGGTTGCATAGGTTTTCTGTATACCTTGACCAGGTTTCGCCACCTCTAACGGTGACTTCATCAGAAGGTAAGGTAATTACATGGAGAACATATCGTCAAAGATGTACAGTGATTTAAGAGCTGAGTTGCTCACGTCGTACATTAAAATATAAGACATAATGTTCTTCAAAATGGCAAACATTAAAACATAAGTAACACCAGTGTGGTGTGAGGAGACTCAACCACTTAATGTTTGACTTTTTGAAGAACATTATGTCTTTTATTTTAATGTATGACTTGAGCAACTCAGCTCTTAAGTCACTGTACATCTTTGACGATATGTTCTCCATGTAATTACCTTACCATCTGATGAAGTCACCCTTAGAGGTGACGAAACCAGGTCAAGACGTATAAAAAACCTATGCAACCGGTTGGCATATTTTTACTAATTTTTCTAATATGCACATATACAGATGGTGGTAGTGTGGCGTAGACACATTATGAAAGGACGGAGCATTGACAGAGCTTTCATTTTTACTCAGGTGATTCACGTCAAAAGGTGTCCAGCGTGATTATGGCCTCACGACGAGCACTAACAGACTTTGAACGCGAAATAGCAGTTGGAGCTAGACGCATGGGACATTTCCAAATCGGAAATCTTTAAGGAATTCAATATTCCAAGATCAGCAGTCTCAAGAGTAGGCCGAGAATAACAAATGTTACACGTATCCTCTCACCAGGTACAATGCAGTGACTGACGACCTTCACTTAACGACCGAGAACAGCAGCGTTTGTGTTGAGTTGTCGGTGCTAGCAGACAAGCAACAGTGCGTGAAACAAAGGTAATAATCAATGTGGGACGTGCGACGAACGTATCCGTTAGGACAGTGTGGCGAAATTTGGCGTTAATAGTCTGTGGCAGCAGGCGACCGACGCAAGTGGCTTTGTTAACAGCACGACATCGCCTGCAGCGCCTCTTCTCGGTTCATGATGAAATCGGTTGACCACAGTGGAAAACATTGGCCTGGTCATAAGAGGGCCGATTTCTGCCGGTAATAGCTGATGGTACCGTTCCAGCGTGGTGCAGGCCCACGGACCCTAGTACTCGACAAGCGACTGTGCAAGGCGGTGGTGGCTTCATAATGGTGTGTGGGCCACAATTATTCTGTGTGTGTGTGTGTGTGTGTGTGTGTGTGTGTGTGTGTGTGTGTGTTTGAAGTTTACGGGCGCTAAACAGCGCGGTCATCAGAGTCCAAGTGCGTAAAAACAGGAACACATGCAGTGAAGGGACTGAGACGAACAGCGAACAAGGAGAATGGCTAAAAGTCGCAGACCGGAATCAGTTCCAAATCCCCACATACGGCGGCAAAACAAGAGGAGAAGGAACACACTAAAAAAGGAAAGGAAACACAAGGAAAGGAGAACAGAAACCGAAAGGGGACAAGGAGGTAAGCGTGACTGGCGGACCTCTTACCTAAAATCTGGGTGAGCTAGTCACCCAGCAGCACATTAAAAGCCTCTCCCTAAAATCCGAGGCAACAAATTGGACAGGACACAAAACCGTAAGACCTTAACCATACTCGTTGCGTCGTTGCGTCGTGTTGCAAAATAGAGGGCGAATCCGGTGGCAAAGAAACCACCGCCCTCTGGTCAGAGAATAAAAGACGGTCAAGTAAAATGTGGCGGACAGTAATCTGGACGCCACAAGCACTGCAGATTGGGGGGTCCTCCCGCCGGAGTAGAAAACCGTGCGTTAAGGGCCTGTGCCCGATGCGGAGGCGAGTGACTAGAACCTCAACCCGCCTGCATGACTGGTGGGACGTACGCCATGGCCGCGCAGAGGCCTTTACCAGACGCAGCTTATTGTCACCAACTGCCAGCCACTACTCTTCCCATTGACGCATAACACGAAAACGCAAAAGGGAGGTAACAGCATGGAGTGGGATGCCACATTCAACAACGTGAGGGAGGGAACATGCATCTTTGGCAGCCACATCCGCCAGTTCGTTTGCTCTAATACCCACGTGCCCCGGCACCCAGCAGAAAGAAACCACCTTCCCCTGTCGTCGCAGGTGGAGTAGGGCATCACGGACGTTCTGGACGACCGTATCCGCTGGGTACAAGTGTTGCATGGTCTGAAGGGCACTCAGGGAGTCAGAACAGATGAGGAACTTGAGACTGGGAACACATCTCATCTGCTCCAATGCCCGCAAGATCGCAAACAAATCGGCATGAAAGACGGTAAACGCCGCAGGAAGCCGTAACTTGACGACTCGATCAGGGAAAACAACCAACAGAGTCCCCCTGTTTAGAGCCATCCGTAAATACAGGTACATGGTCCGGATGCTGGTGTAAAATATCGTAAAATAAGGAGGTAAAAAACAAACGCTGGAGTGCAGCTCCTCCGGTACTCCGACAAGTCTAAAAGGATGCTGGGCCTCTGGAGCAACCAGGGAGGCAGGAGAGTAAAACCTTGTCGTTTGAAGAACATTCTGGAGAGTTCGAGTGAATGAGTTGCACACCCACCTCGCTCTGCAAGAACTCTATAGCACATTTATGGGGCATAATGGGGACGTCAGTTCGCGCACAAAATTTTATACCTGCAACACCTTCGCAATTACTGACAGCTTTAGAGGCAACATTGCTCAGCATTTCTGCAGAGGATTTCAAACGGCTTGTTGAGTTCAAGCCAGGTCGAGTTGCGTCACTATGCTGCGCAGGAGGTGGCCTGACGCGACACTGGGATGTATCCCACGTTTTGTGTCACCTCAATGCAAGTGAAGATGCTAGCCAAACCAGCAGGTTGTGCTGTTGTATTTTACCATGAACGGCATCTCTGCAATGTTCTCATCACTTTACAAGTTTCATATGGCTCTGAGCACTATGGGACTCAACATCTGAGGTCATCAGTCCCCTAGAACTTAGAACTACTTAAACCTAACTAACCTAAGCACATCACGCACATCCATGTCCGAGGCAGGATTCGAGCCTGCGACCGTAGGTAACCTTTTATTGGAATAGTTTTGAACACAGACGGCCTGTGTCTGTCTCAACTAGTTATTGTGTAGAATTTCAGTTGTTACTAGGCACAAAATTACGGTTTGATGCCTGTCTTCAAGAAGATACGACAAGAGTCGATAGATTAGTTGGGAACAAAGTCAATGCGCTAATGATTCTGATGCAAACACAACAAACGATAGAAACGCATCTGTCTCTGACAGAGGGTGTAACAATGGGGAAACTAGGTTCTGACTGAATCTATTGGCAATTGCATGAAACAGTGTACATAGTAAGTGTGGTGTCACCGCCAGACACCACACTTGCTAGGTGATAGCCTCTAAATCGGCCGCGGTCCGGTAGTATACGTTGGACCCGCGTGTCGCCACTATCAGTGGTTGCAGACCGAGCGCCGCCACACGGCAGGTCTAGTCTAGAGAGACTCTCTAGCACTCGCCCCAGTTGTACAGCCGACTTTCCTAGCGATGGTTCACTGACTACCTACGCTCTCATTTGCAGAGACGATAGTTAGCATAGCCTTCATCTACGTTATTTGCTACGACCTAGCAAGGCGCTATATTCAGTTACCATTGATATTGTGAATCATATACTGTCACGAGGGACGTTCTTCTTTAATGGATTAAAGTAAAGTATTCCACCAGCTACGTCCGTTTTTCTAGATTCTTATTCCCTTGTCGTGTTCCAGACCTCACGGCAGCCTGCGTGAGCTGAAACGCGTGCATTTCGGCCTCCTTTAGTAATACGATGTTGCCTCTCCTGCCAACCACAACAGTAAGGGCCACAGGGTCTGACACCTCACATGCCTTTGGTGTTAATAGTTCAGTAAGCTAGTCCACGACTTCGGCAGACCAGTGCTCTCAAATTTCCCTCTTGTTCCTGCTGCCTGTTAAAAGTTATTGACTCATGTACCTACTTAACTTTAAGCAGCTGAGGAGTCTACTCCCTCCCATCTCCGTTACGAAAGTTAAATAACGGATTCAGAAACACACAGTGTCATTACCATCGTAACTGCCTGCGCAGGAGACGCCAACCTCAGATTAGTAAACTGAACCTGTGCTGGGATGTGTCAAATTGACAACGCGGACAAAAATCGAAAGTGGAGGTCGTGTGATAATCATGGTTGCTGAAGAAGACTGAGAAAAATGTGCACGACTGCTGCAAAAGTAACTCCAGAACTGAATGTCACACGCGTGAACACTGGAAAAGAAAAGAGAATTCCAGGAGGAGCTGGAATTTCAATAACACTCATCATTCCGGCAAATGCCCCTAATAAGAAAAGTTGGCGACGAATCAATAAAACTTGGACTAGCAAGCAATAGAAGAAATTCATTTGGTCAGATGAGTCTTCTGGTCGCTGAGTGGTCAGCGTGACAGAATGTCAGTCCTAAGGGCCCGGAGATTTTCTCCGCTCAGGGACTGGATGTTGTGTTCACCTAATCATCATCATTTCATCCCCATAGACATGCAAGTCGCCGAAGTGTCGTCAAATCGAAAGACTTGCACCCGGCGAACGGCCTAGTCACACGAAATTTTTTACCTGGTTCGAGCGTCAGCCAACTTTTCTGTGAGTGTTGGAGCAACATGGCTGAGAATACGTTTGCAGAACACACAGACATGATCCTTCTGGATGGCGAAGCCTTTATCAAGATCCTTCTCCACAACGTCCGATTTCATCGCATACCTTTTTGGCCAACAGTACGTAACGGCTACAAGGAAGGGGTACCTTCACCGTCAGCAGGCGCGACTGTGGTGCTCCAAGCAGACAGCGCACGCCCTAATTGGAAGAGACTGTACCGCATCACGTTAAAAATGTAAATGTCGTGTGACTAGGGCCTCCCATCCGGTAGACCGTTTGCCGGGTGTAAGTCTTTCGATTTGAACCCACTTCGGCGATTTGCGCGTCGATGGGGGTGAAATCATGATTATTAGGACAACACAACACCCAGTCCCTGAGCGGAGAAAATCTCCGATGCAGCCGGGAATCGAACCCGGGCCCTTACAATTGACATTCTGTCGCGCTGACTACTCAGCTACCGGTGGCGGACTGCATCACGTTGAAGACAAACCCGTTTACTAGTACATGATCTATTTCCTTGGCTATTAATGAGTGGAATTGTAAAAGGAGTGATGCACTGGGTTACACCTGATCAATTATTTGTGAAAATGACCGCGTTACCCTCATGTTTTTAAACGATACGTTTCCGGACATGCATTGGAATTCAAAATATTTCGTGCTTACTACCCTCTACAAGTCTTAGAAGTTGGTAACGGGAGTTTCCGAACGCCCTGTATAGAGACGGATTAATATCAAGACCAATTTTTTCCGAAGGGTAGTTAACACCCTATACTCTCGTGAGTTTCTTGACCACTGGAGAGCCACACTCAGTTCACGCTGCAGTGTGCTGTGTCGGCCGAGGATGTCAGACAGAGTCCGTCCACTGGAGACAGCAGTCCATCCAGCCTCCTTCCCCCTCCCACCACCGCTGTTTACCACCGTCCACCCCCAACCTCCAGCCGTCGCCCGCTTTCTTCACACGTCCCCACGAAATCGCGGCTCTGCACACACAGTTCCCCGAGCTCGCCCTGTCACTTCCACGTGTAGACGGCGCCCCGTTTCGCCGGCGGCGCCAGCGATTCTGGCGAAATTGGGCCGAACGCAATAAAGTTTCGTTCAATCCTGCCTCCGGCAACCCCTTCCCCCTCCCCTTACCCCTCCTCCACCCTAAGCTGCCACCACCCTTTCTCCCGCCAATGTCCCCGCATCTCCACCCTGTGTCTCGCCTCCGCCTACCCTCAACCTCCCTCAACACACTCACCCTCCCACCCACACCCCCACGTGCGACTCCCCCGCCTCCCAAACCCGTGACACTGCGATGAACATCGTCACGACCCTGCTCAGAGCTATCATCCGGACAGATGACGCCTTTACGCAGACCATCGACACAAAGAGAGCCTGCTGATGGCATACTGAACGACGCGATTTCGTTTTACAAGGGATGTCTAAAGAGTTTGGCGAGGGATCCGATATCTTGATGACTAAGCGTCTTAAACTTGCGCGCTTGGCTGAAGTACACGCATAGAAATGTCTCCAAGTCCCTCACAGCATCAAAACATCAACTCAACTCCTATTCAACGAAAAAATTGTTAGCTCTTTTCCTAAACACTTATAACGACATGGTTATTAGAATAGATGCACCAAATAGCTACTTAGAATAATTAATCTTTATTCACGACTGACTGTTTAGACCTTTATCGCTATTTTCAAGCACGTGTAGATTGATGCGAAGTCCATATTACGTTGTTAGTAAACTGTCTTACAACTGTCGATGTTTTAATAAGATGGTAAATGGTGTAAGTATGTTCAATATAGAATGTTAATTAGCGTGCTACGGTAATTCTACAGTTCCAGTCTTACGACGCTATATATTCATTTTTTAAAGTAAGTACCGCCACTGGACTGATGTTTATTTGCTGTGTTACATTTACACTTAGACGAAGATAATTTCGGCTTCAGAGTGCTATTATCAAGTGTTCTAAGTGTTATACAGTGCCTTAGCTGGCATACTGTCGTATTTAAAATACAGTATTAGACGCATTACCTAAGGGTCGATATAGACACTGTGTCTAATAGTGTATTTTAAATACGACAGTATGCCATCTTAGGCTCTGTATAACACTTAAAACTCTTGATATTGGCACTTTGAAGCCGAAATTATGATCGTGTAAGTGTAAATGTAACACTGCAAATAAATATCAGTCTAATGGCGGTACTGACTTTAAAGAAATATATAATGACTTTGGCTCTGCATTAGGAACAAAAATTATGAAACTATATTTATTATCAAACTACTGTAACGTCGTAATTAACATTTTATTTTCAACATATTTGCATAATTTACCATTTTACTGAAACAACGAGAGTTATAAGACAGATCATTAATGACGTAATATGGACGTCAGTTAAATCAAGACTTACTTGGCAATGGCGATACAGGCCGAAACAGTCTGTCGTAAATAAAGATTAATTATTATAAGCAGCTAATTGGTGCATCGATTCTAATGATTATGCTGTTATCAGACACACAAGGCTGCTGGCCTAAAGAAGAAAAATTGAAAACTTATAACATGGTGGTCATTTCTTTTTTCGTCGTTCCTTAATTGGTTCAAAATTCATGGAGGCATCTTCCGTCTTTGCAATTAAATGAAAGGCAATTTGTTTTTATCATACACGTTTCGCCTCTTTTATTTATGAAGCATCACCAATCGCCTGTAATACCTGTTTGTTTATATGTATATAAAATAAATGCATTATTTAGATGTTCCAAGTACGGCCCTATGTTACTTTCTCAAGTTAGTCTCTTGTTTTTCAGGTTACTAAACATTTTGACACCCAGGTTTCGTGAAATGAAATTATCGTTTGGTGTTATTAACGATTTCCGATGTTACTGGTCCATGTTTATGGTACTATGTTTATGTTTCACAATTATGTTTATTTTCATTTTAGTGGCAAACATGATCAATGAGTTACTGCTGAATTAATTTGATCATTAATTACTTTATTTTTCATTATAAGGGTTCTTTGTGTATGAAACTTTTTCTGTAATTTCAAGAGTTTCCTCTTGTAATTTTTGACTGTAATATTTTTCATGTCATGTTCCATATTGAATGGATGACGTGAGTATTCAGCAAAAGTAGGAAAAAATCCACTCTGATATAGAATGACACATTCACACATAACAAAACACACACACACACACACACACACACACACACACACACACACACACACACACACACACAGGAAACAAATGACCAAATTTCAAGCCACACAAATAAACTTAAACAAAAGACCGAAGGGAAACACACAGCAACAGCACTACATACTGTAAAAACCAACACACACACACACACACACACACACACACACACACACACACACACACAGTGGAAAGCACAGGTGAAATGTTGGAATAAATGTGGGTGAAATAACTCCGGAAAGCGACCATCTGGTGCCTGTGGATCGAATAAACACATCTCCAGCACCACGCAAGTGGACTAGCACCACTGGAAATCGTAAATAACCACAAACAACGATTTAACTTCGCTGAACATGGACTATAAATTTTGTTTATAACACGAATAACAAGAGAAAAACATGAAAACATGGAAAGGGTAACACAGAAACGTATTTGTAACTTCTACATAACACATTTATTATACAGCATAAAAACAAACACGCATTACGGGACACTTGAGATGCTTTATAAATAAAAGAACGAGTATGGCAAAATACTGCCTCTCATTAAGCTGAAAAGATAGAACATACCTCCATGAATCACAATATGGTGTTTATGTCTATGACAACTGTGCAGTTCACACGAAAGTGTTTGGCAGAGGTTTCATAAGATGAATTTCAAATTATTTATCGTGGGTTCCATTATCGAAGTGAACACACAAATCTTCCCGTGAGCAGTTTGATTTCCCTTATTTCATTACGACTCGCGTTCCTCCCAATTTAGGTGACAATTTTATTCTTCCTATCTTCACTACTAGCGTTTTTAACCTGGCTCTCACCTACCCTTTCTCTCTCTGCTTTTGTCTCGCAGACGCCTTCAGTTTAAATCCATCTGCCCATAACACGCTTTATTGTCCTTTTCTGCTATACCCATTGCTGTTTTCACTATTAATGTGACTTATTTAACTCAATATTAACTGTAAGACCTCTTAGGTGTGTCCATTAATTACGTGAAGTTTTTCTTTTTTCTTTTTTGGTGTGGACACCCCTTTCCTCCTTGGGGGAGTTGGTGAGATTTGGAGTTATACAGCAGTCAGGTAAAAATACATAAGAGTGATTTTTATTTGGTTTAAACATTGATTAAATTAATAAAACATGTTTTATTTAGAAATTGTGTTAAACGGTTTTTTTAACAAGTGATTGAAAATGGACAGGCAGACTGATAGACGGAGAAATACGGACAAAAAGACTGGATGATAATAGTATTACACGTTTAGAGGAATGCTTAAAATATTGACCTCTTATTGATGCACAGGGTAATTACAATTACATTTGTGCTGCTTCAGAGGGGTTTCCATGAAAAGCGAATTATCGTAGGGCCATGAAACTTTGTGCAAACATTTGTGAGAGCATGTAGAAGACAAATAGTGAATAAATAGTTGAATGTAACGTATTTTAATTTCCTCCTGAGAGAGTGGCGTTTGTTAACTGCGAACCGTTTTCAAGTTCCTGGTTAAAAATATCGCTCAACGTGACGACCATCTGCATCCACGATCGGTCGGGAAATCATGTGAGATTGCTTTACTGTTTCCCGGTGGTGTGTTGGCTACCTCCCTCGCTATGCTCATATTCAAACTTCCAACGTACATGTCATATTGATAGACCCTGTTTTTTCTAGTAGAGATATAGCCAGGTAACTCATGGTTTCAAATCTGGTGATCTTGGTGGCAACGCAGTTTGGAACGATCGGCGCTTCTAACTTATGAATCATGTCCTTTAACCTCGATGTGGAGAGAAGACTTCTCTGTGTTTGGATAAAACAGCTTTACGAGTAACGCCCTGCTCCCCTTGTAAAGATCCATGTCGATTTTCTGTAACAACAATCCACACTGAAGATTGTTTTCCAACTCTACGTCGCCGCACTAGAAGAGGCTAGTTCTAAGACTAACTCTGCTAGTAACGCATATCCTACAGTACGAACGTCATTCCTATGAAATTGGGTAGCCACGCGACAAATAGTTTTCCGTCTACGCTGGCTCAAATAGCGAAAGTATAATTGATGTATTGTATACATTAAATGTTATTCAAAAAATGGCTCTGAGCACTATGGGACTCAACTGCTGTGGTCATCAGTCCCCTAGAACTTCGAACTACTTAAACCTAACTAACCTAAGGACATCACACACATCCATGCCCGAGGCAGGATTCGAACCTGCGACCGTAGCAGTCGCACGGTTCCGGACTGCGTGCCTAGAACAGCGAGACCACCGCGGCCGGCGAATGTAATTGAACCTTTACTTACTTTGCGTATGAAAGACAACATTCTCCATTCGAAACGTATGATTGTGTAGCTTTTCAATTTCTTGATTTATACCGGGTGAGCCACTCAATATTGCTACCTAGAATAACTCCGAAAGTATGATAGGAGCTGAAACGTTTGTGGGGCAAATGTCACATGGGACAACGGGGGCCATAACATGACATTGGTTTTTGTTTCTAGGTGTAGTCCCGTTAGAGATGAGAACGTCAACTTCGCTTTTTTAAATGGGATGCTGTAGTTCGGTACTTATTTTCTGATGGCGGCTATCGAGACGAATAGAATGATGCTTAACAGTGAGGTCTTCGAAGGTCAATGAAGGTCACAAAGGTGGCATGAACGTCCTTGTACAGAAGGTGTTCGAAGTGATGACCATGGGTATCAATGCAGCGCTGCAATATTCTTATCATGGACTGAGTGGTATTCCTTATCGCATCGGCACTTATCGAAGCAGTTCTCTCTCGCTTATCTTCAGGTGGACTTGGAACGTCTTTATAAACAATATCTTTTATGAATACCCATAAGAAAAAATCCAGAGGCGTCAAGTCTGGCGAACGAGCCGGCTAGGACACATCTCCTCCACGATCTGGGAACTGTCTGTGCAGCTAATGTCTAGCAATCAGCGAAAACTGTGTCGCACACCCATCGTGTTGATGCCACATTCTGTTCCTTGTTACTGAGGGTATTTCTTCCAACAATAGGCCTAATGTTTCCTGCAGGAATGTGCTATACTGGCTACCATTAAGATTTCTTTCGAGGAAACAGGGGCCTGTAATTCTGAATCTCACAAAAGCAGTCATTTAAAGATAAAACCGTCTAAAGTTTCGACAGCTCTTGCCCACTTACATTACATCGCAATAGTTGAGTTTCGGCAGAACGAATGGGCACATAAATTAGCGTCTCACATGCTCACCGAAAAGTAAATAAAGCATCCAGAAGAGGAGCTCGGACGTCAATGAAATTACGTATATGTACACTACATCGTTTGGCATTTGGATGTCTATAGTTGCGGCAGTTCTCTGCAACAGGTAGTAACGTCAGCAGACTTCATTAATGTTGCTCGTCTGTAGTGTTGTTACCAGGCATGGCGGGATATGTAAGTGGTGTAAACTCGGCCACATGCTGAATGACCACTGTGAAGAAGACGGCACGTATTAGCATGAGGCAACGCTGTCAGCATCTAGCACTGTCCCAGCGTCCAGCCATCCTGCTTTAGGTTTTCCATGATTTCCCTAAATCGCTTCAGGCAAACGTCGGGATGCTTCCTTTAAAAGGGGACTGCTGATTTCCTTCACCATTCCTTAATCCGATGGGACTAATCACCTCGCTGTTTGGTCTTCTCCCCCAAATCAAACAACCAACCATTGTGGGTCTCCAGGTGAGCAAGTGGTCGAATCGTGTGCAGTATGACGAAGAATATAATAATTCCAATCCCGAAGAAAGCAGGTGCTAACAAGTGTGAAAATTACCGAAGTCTCAGTTTAATAATTCATCGTTACAAAATCTTTACAAACGAATGGAAAAAAAATGGTAGCAGTAGACCTCGAGGGAGAACAGTTTGGATTCCGTATAAATGTTGGAACACGCGTGGCACTTTGTGCCGAAGACAACAGTGGGGTTAAATGCATCCATCCCACAGCAGGGTCAGACTATAGAGTCATCCGCAGTAGGGAATGGTACGTATTTCTGTCAATTGTCTGCGTGTTACTGAGGTACTCCCCTAGGCAGCAACATCCCAGATCGGCCCCCGACACATGGTTGCTACTAGCTCAGACGTCAAGCGCGTCCCAGCCCAAGTATCCAGGATATCAAGAACCAGTTACAACAGCTGTCGGCTTCAAGAGGGGATACAATGGTTTTGAGACACCCTTCCCAAACGAATCAGTGCATCCTTCCAGGCAAGAGAGAAAGAGAGAGTGATAAGCCATGCTTAAAAAAAATGGTTCAAATGGCTCTGAGCACTATGCGACATAACTTCTGAGGTCATCAGTCGCCTAGAACGTACAAGTACTTAAACCTAACATAAGGACATCACACTCATCCATGCCCGAGGCAGGATTCAAACCTGCGACCGTGGCAGCAGCGTGGTTCCGGACTGAAGCGCCTAGAACCGCTCGGCCACATCGGCCGGCGGCACTGATGACCTCAGAAGTTATGTCCCATAGTGCTCAGAGCCATTTGAACCTTTTTTTTGAAAAAAAAAAAAAAGAAAACAACAGCTTGTTCGTCGTCACAAAAGTGGTAACGAAGTTCTCAATGACGACACAAGGCCAGACACGTCTGCGAACCAGAGAGAAGCTCGTAAAACGCCACTGAACTGTTCTTTTTCATCCACCCTACAGTCCCTATCCCGCAGACGACCGGTGCCAGAGTGTAGCGCCTAGAACTGCATGGCCAATCCGGCCGGCAAAATCATGCTCATAAATGGGCTCATACTGCCAAGTCATTTGTAAATGTCACTCGATTTTGATATCACCGAAGAGCTGCAAACTTGAGTAACTTAGAAGTAGATATTCACAGAATAGTGACATAACTTAAATCACTTAATAAAGGCAAGTCCTTCGCTTCAGACTATATACCAATTACGTTCCTTTCAGTGTGTGCTGATGCGATAGGTCCGTACGTAAGAATCAATAATTATATACAACAGCTCCCTCGTACCCAAGAATTGGAAAGCTGCACAGCTTACCCCAATACTCAAGAGAGGTAATAGGAGTAATCCTCTAAATTACAGGCTCATATCACTAACGTCGATATGTCGATACGCAGCTGGATTCTGGAACATATTTTGTGTTCGAACATTATGAACTACCTCGAAGATCACGGGCGAACCGATGTGGTCGAGCGGTTCTAAGCGCTTCACTCTGGAACTGCGCTGCTGCTACGATCACAGGTTCGAATCCTGCCTTGTGCATGGTTGTATGTTATGTCCTTAGGTTAGTTAGGTTTACGTAGTCTAGTGGACTGATGACCTTAGATGTAAAGTCCCATAGTGCTTAGAACCATTTCAAACATTTTTTGGAAGATAACGGTGTGTTGTCACACAGTCAACTTGGATTTAGAAAATATCGTTCTAGTAAAGCACAACTAGCTCTTCACAACACGAAGTGTTGAGTCCTACTGACAAGTGATTTCAAGTTTATTCCGTATTTCTAGATTTCCTCAAGTATTTTTACACTATACAACACAAGCGGTTGTGGTGAAACTGATTGCTTAGAGAACATCGTCTCAGCAACGTGAGTGGATTCGTAACTTCCTGTCAGAGAGAGAGGTCAGAGCTCGTAACAAATGATGGGAAGTCATCGAGTAGAAGAGAAGTGATTTCTGGCGTTCCCCAAGGTAGTGTTACAGGCCCTCTGTTCTTCCTTGTCTACATAAACGATTTAGGAGACAGTCTGATTATCCGTCTTAGGTAGTTTGTAGATTACGCTGTCGTTTAATGTCCAGCAAAGTCATCAGAAGATCAAAACAAACTCCAAAACGATTTAGAAAAAATAGCTGTATGGTGCGAAAATTTTCAGGTGACCTTAAATAATGAAAAGGTGTGAAGTCATTCATATGACTGCTATAAGGAATCCGTAAAACTTCCGTTACACTAGAAATAGTCAAATAAAAAGGCCGTAAATTCAACTAAATACCTGTTGTTGTCTTCAGTCCTGGAACTGGCTTGATGCAGCTCTCCATGCTACTCTGTCCTGTGCGAACTACATCTCCCAGTACCTACTGCACCTTACATCCTTCTGAATCTGCTTAGTGTATCCATCTCTTGGTCTCCCTCTACGATTTTTACCCTCCACGCTACCCTCCAGTAGTAAACTGAAGATCCCTTGATGCCTCAGAACATGTCCTACCTACCGGTCCCTTCTTCTAGTCAGGTTGTGCCACGAACTTCTCTTCCTAATTCTATTTACTACTTCCTCATTAGTTATGTGATCTACCCATCAAATCTTCAGCATTCTTCTATAGCACCACATTTCGAAAGCTTCTATTCTCTTCATGTCTAAGCTATATATCATCCACGTTTCACTTCCATACATGGCTACACTCCATACAAATACTTTCAGAAACGACTACCTAACAAATCAATACTCGATGTTAACAAATACCTCTGTTTCAGAAACGCTTTCCTTGCCATTGCCAATCTACATTTTATATCCTCTCTTCTTCGACCATCAGTTACTTTGCTCTCCAAATAGCAAAACTCGTTTATTACTTTAAGTGTCTCATTTCCTAATCTAATTCCCTCAGCATCACCCGACTTAATTCAACTACATTCCATTCTCCTTGTTTTGCTTTTGTTGATGTTCATCTTATACCCTCCTTTCAAGACACTGTCCATTCTGTTCAACAGTTCTTCCAAGTCCTTTGCTGTTTCTGACAGAATTATAATGTCATCGGCTAACCTCAAAGTTTTTATTTCTTCTCCATGGATTTTAATACCTACTCTGAACTTTTCTTTTGTTTCCTTTACTGCTTGCTCAATGTACAAATTGAATAGCATCGGGGGGAGGCTACAACCCCCTCTCACTCCCTTCTCAACGACTGCTTCCATGCCCTTCGACTCATAGAACTGCCATCTGGTTTCTGTACAAATTGTAAATAGCGTTTCGCTCCCTGTACTTCACCCCTGCCACTTTCAGAACATGAAAGAGAGTATTCCAGTCAACATTGTCAAAAGGTTCCTCCAAGTCTACACATGCTGGAAACCTAGGTTTCCCTTTTCTTAATCTTTCTTCTAAGATAAGTCGTAAGGTCAGTATTGCCTCACGAGTTCCAACATTTCTACGGAATCCAAACTGATCTTCCCCGAGGTCGGCTTCTACCAGTTTTTCCATTCGTCTGTAAGGAATTCGCGTTAGTATTTTGCAGCTGTGACTTATTAAACTGATAGTTCGGTAATTTTCACATCTGTCAGTACCTGCTTTCTTTGGGATTGGAATTATTATATTCTTCTTGAAGACTGAGGGAATTTCGCCTGTCTCATACATCTTGCTAACCAGATGGTAGAGTTTTGTCAGGACTGGCACTCCCAAAGCCGTCAGTAGTTCTAATGGAATGGTGTCTACCCCAGGGGCCTTGTTTCGACTCAGGTCTTTCAGTGCTCTGTCAAACTCTCATTTCATCCTCATCTACATCCTCTTCCATTTCCATAATATTGTCCTCAAGTACATCGCCCTTGTATATACCGTCTATATGCTCCTTCCACCTTTCTGCTTTCCCTTCTTTGGTTAGAACTGGGTTTCCATCTGAACTCTTGATATTCATGCAAGTGGTTCTCTTTTCTCCAAAGGGTTCTTTAATTTTCCTGTGGGCAGTATCTATCTTACCCCTCGTGAGATAAGCCTTTACATACTTACATTTGTCCTCTAGCCATCCCTGCTTAGCTATTTTGTACTTCCTGTTGATCTCATTTTTGAGACGTTTGTATTCCTTTTCACATACTTCACTTAGTGCATTTTTGTATTTTGTCCTTTCATCAATTATATTCAGTATCTCTTCTGTTACCCAAGAATTTCTACTAGCCCTCGTTTTTTTACCTACTTGAGCCTCTGCTGCCTTCACTATTTCATTCCTCAAAGCTACCCATTCTTCTTCTACTTTATTTCTTTCGGCCGTTCCTGTCAATTGTTCCCTTATTCTCTCCCTGAATCTCTTTACAACCTCTGGTTCTTTCAGCCTATCCAGGTCCTATCTCCTTAAATAGTTCAAATGGCTCTGAGCACCGTGGGACTTTTACATCTCAGGTCATCAGTCCACTAGAACTTAGAACTACTTAAACCTAACTAACCTAAGGACATCACACACATCCATGCCCGAGGCAGGATTCGAACATGCGACCGTAGCAGTCGCACGGTTCCGGGCTGCGCGCCTAGATTAAAACAAAGGCTTTTTTTTTGTTGCGACATAATCTTCTCATGAAATTTCAAATTTTCTCCTCCGAATACGGAAATATTTTGTTGACATCGACCTACTTAGGGATAAAACATCATCATAACATACGGGAAATAAGAGCTCGCAACGAAAAGATGTAGGTGTTCCTTTATTCCGCGCGCTGTTCGAGATTGGAATAATTAGAGAAATATTACGAAGGTGGATCGATGAATCCTCTGTCAGGCACTTTGTGTGATTTTCAGTGTATCCATTTAGATGCACGTGTAGGTCATCGCATATGCTCTCAACCAACAAAATTACGTTTCGTTTCGTCTCCCTTCGCGCTGCATAACTTTTTTATCATGCAGTGTGACGTCGGTATTTAATAGACAGTAAATCTAATACGAAACACACTATATGAAACGTGTGATCCAAATCACACTGCAACAAGACAGCTGTTCACTGCTAGGCAGTTAACACGAGATAATTATCTGCATATTGTGTGTGTATGTGTGTGTGTGTGTGTGTGTCACAAAACTTATGGACTGCGTTTCAGTTCCGTCGCCGAGTCACTCCCATAACTATGTGTGATAAGCGAGCTTTATCCATAGAATTGGAATACATTTGTTCGCAACAGTGAGTTTATGAACAACGCCCTTCGGCAGTTCCTCAATTATCCAACTGCAGAGGTTAATTCAGTCCGGCCAGTTGACGGAGAACAAAGGCGTTCTATTCACTTGCAACTGCCTCTCTCCTGCCCGCATACAAACACCATACTGTCGGGCCGCCTTCCGCCGACAATTGTTGCCGCGTTCCACTTTCTCTCCGTTCATTTCCCCAATACTGTGGCTAAATGGTCCTAACGCAATATTCTACTAGTGAGCGCATTGTCCCGGTATCAAACAACCACATATTTTTCCCCCCTCCGCGTTTGTTTACAGTAAAGCACAAACACGCAAACCCAAACACACCGCTACGCGCACTTCCACAAGCGCGTTCACGCACGTGCTCGATACACAGACCAGCGGACGGGGATATATTTCCTGCGGAAACAAAGCGAGACGAAACAAACGCAAAAAGACAGTCATACTGTTTAAACGTTTGCCGGCCGCCGAGTGAAATATATTACGGCTTCCTGACGGAAAAACAGGGAGGGAGGGTTGTGATGGGGGATGGAAGGGGGGGGGGGGAGGGAGCGGGGGGTTCTCCGACGCAGTCATTGTTCCGGCGCCGCGGATGTGAATGGACGAGTGGCGCAGGGCTACCAACTGCGGCCCGAAAATAAGCCACGCCCTAGCCGCATGTTTCGCGAAGCTGAAAGCACTGTTTACCTTAGCCAATGTTGTCGCCTACTGCCTATACTGTGATTAATGCAGGTGTTTATTTTCAGTATCTTTGCGTAACTGGTGGTGCCGTAGCAGTTCCGGCCAAGAGTTAGCGTTCTTCAAACTGCAAACTAATAAGACCGTGGAAGTATTGACAGATGATTGGTTTCTGCCCAAATAAGTTCTAGAATTAACATTTTCGTCACTGAACGACAAATTTGAATTCTAGAGTCTCTGCTGGCTACAATCAAGTGAGCTGTATCAGGTGAGTAGAATCTGGTAATCAGCAATAGTAGAAATCTAGGTATCGTAAACAGTAGAAATCTAGGTATCGTAAGAAGTCTTGGCTGCCTTGTGCGACAGTTTAAAATCTTTGTCGCACTTCTTTTTTCCCTCGTAACACTGCGGAAGATTTATAAGAATGTTACAGCCACGAGCCCAGTTCGAGGGAGCTAGGAGAGATACATTTACATACTGACACCTGAGTACCCCATATTGCAATCAACTGGTAACTAACAAACCATTAATTTCGGTGGTGATCTTAATAAAGCTAAATAGTATAGAGGGTTTATACAAGGGCGATGTACTTGAGGACAATATTATTGAAAGGGAAGAGGACGTAGATGAAGACGAAATGGGAGACAAGATACTGCTTGAAGAGTTTGACAGAGCAATGAAAGACCTGAGTCGAAACAAGGCCCCGGGAGTAGACAACATTGCGTTAGAACTACTGACGGCCTTGGGAGAGCCAGTCATGACAGAACTGTACCATATGGTGAGCAAGATGTATGAAACAGGCGAAATACCCTCAGACTTCAAGAAGAATATAATAATTCCAATCCCAAAGAAAGCAGGTACTGACAGATGTGAAAATTACCGAACTATCAGTTTAATAAGTCACAGCTGCAAAATACTAACGCGAATTCTTTACAGACGAATGGAAAAACTGTTAGATGTGGACCTCGGGGAGGATCAATTTCGATTCTGTAGAAATGTTGGAACACGTGAGGCAATACTGACTTTACGGCTTATCTTAGAAGAAAGATTAAGAAAAGGGAAACCTACGTTTCCAGCATGTGTAGACTTTGAGGAAGCTTTTGACAATGTTGACTGGAATACTCTCTTTCAAGTTCTGAATGTGGCAGGGGTGAAGTACAGGGAGCGAAACGCTATTTACAATTTGTACAGAAACCAGATGGCAGTTACAAGAGTAGAAGGACATGAAAGGCAAGCAGTGGTTGGGAAGGGAGTGAGACAGGGTTGTAGCATCTCCTCGATGTTATTCAATCTGTATATTGAGCAAGCAGTGAATGAAGCAAAAGAAAAATTCGGTGCAGGTATTAAAATTCACGGAGAAGAAGTAAAAACTTTGAGGTTCGCCGATGACATTTTAATTCTGTCAGAGACAGCAAAGGACCTGGAAGAGCAGTTGCACGGAATGGACAGTGTCTTGAAAGGAGGATATAAGATGAACATCAACAAAAGCAAAACGAGGATAATGGAATGTAGTCAAATTAAATCGGGTGATGCTGAGGGAATTAGATTAGGAAATGAGACACTTAAAGTGGTAAAGGAGTTTTACTATTTAGGAAGTAAAATAACTGATGATGGTCGAAGTAGAGAGGATATAATATGTTGACTGGCTATGGCAAGGAAAGCGTTTCCGAAGAAGAGAAATTTGTTAACATCGAGTATAGATTTGTGTGTCAGGAAGTCGTTTCTGAAAGTATTTATATGGAGTATAGCCATGCATGGAAGTGAAACATGGACGATAAATAGTTTGGACAAGAAGAGAATAGAAGCTTTCGAAATGTGGTGTTACAGAAGAATGCTGAAAATAGGGTGGATCACGTAACTAATGAGGAGGTACTGAATAGGATTGGGGAGAAGAGAAGTTTGTGGCACAAATTGACCAGAAGAAGGGATCGGTTGGTAGGACATGTTCTGAGGCATCAAGGGATCACCAATTTAGTACTGGAGGGCAGCATGGAGAGTAAAAATCATAGAGGGAGACCAAGAGATGTCTACACTAAGCATATTCAGAAGGATGTGGGTTGCAGTGGGTACTGAGAGATGAAAAAGCTTGCAGAGGATAGAGTAGCATGGAGATTTGCATCAAACCAGACTCAGGACTGAAGACGACAACAACAACAACAACATTTTATTGTTTCGGTTACCTGAACGTGTTATCATAGTCCAATTTTTTTGGCTTCTCTATTCTGGGATCGAAATATGTAATATATGGATTAAATTTGTGTGTTTATCTGACGCTGCAACAAATCGTGGCTTTGTTCGCTGATTCCTGTCAGAGCATTTTCTTTTAAAGATTAATTATATTACGACTCGCAACAAATTTAATGTACTTTATTGTGATAAGCCTTGAGATCGTACAGGCAACTTGTTTTATCAGCTGCAAAATTCTCCTGCCGGAACACAAAAAAGTCGGATTCGTTCCTCTTTAAAAGAATCTGACATATCAGTGGGGAACCAATTGCCTTAGTACTTCACTCTGCCTTCCTCAGCAAAAATTTTGTCACACGAACACAAACGCGCCCTTTTAACACACAGCATTCTAAATCCTTTCTACAAGTCTCTCTTTGTAGTCAAGGCTTTATACTCAACACCACCTCTCTCTGCCACTGTCTATGTACGTCTCTGTCCCACTATTTCCTCTTTCACCCTTTCATTTACACCATACTCCACCACCACTGCTTTCTCTCTACTCCGTCAGTGTCTGATACTCTCTTTTGTCACAAAAAAGTGCAGATCTGTTCGCATGTCAAACTTTTGAGTGAGGAAGGAGGAATAACGATTGAGTTAGGTAGCTCCCCACTTATTTCCTCTCACAGTCCTTTGAAGAGGAAAATAGTTGCCTTTTTGTGCTCTGTGCACTGGCAGGCGAATTTCTCCTTTTGTTCCCTTGTTTTTCCTGATACATCGGGATGTGCTGCTTACATAAATTGAATTCTATAGGTGAGTGAAGTTCTGACAGTCTATTTTTCATATTTACATACTTTAACACATATAAACAAAAAATAACTATGAACATATTAAAAGTCAAAGTTTTTTGGTTTACATTTTTGCTCCATACTTTGGTCACTTTTCGCAATTCATTGAAAATGCTCAGCTTATGATTAGTATCTTAAAATAATAAAAAAAATTTTATTACAATTGTTTTACTGAATTTACAGCCTTTCTAGTGTTACAAAATTTTAAGTTGTTTCCAATCATGTTAAGTTTTTTAAAATCACTTTTGTCGCTGCGCTACCGCCTTGGGCATGTTTATACAGGGTGTTTCAGAATTGATGACAAATAGTGAGGGATGTGACAGGAATGATCATTCGAAATAAGAAATTCAAGTAGATATGGGTTCTAAAACGAATACCTTGAAGAACTATGAGCAATTCTTGATCTTGATACTGTGAAACAAATCACTTTTCTTTGCTTTCCGTATTGTGGGAAGTGGTAGTATGGACCAAAAAAAGGAAAAATGTCCATTATTAAACATATGCTCTAAAATGCATATCTCAAAAGTTATGACTGCTTGCTCATTAGAAGAGTTGTTTCAAAGTAGCGAAGATGAACAAGTGCTGACAGCCCTTAAAGAAGGCATTTTAGAGCACTTGCTTACTGGACATTTTTTTCTTGTTTTGGTCCAGACTACCATTTCCCAAAATACTGAAAGCAAGGAGCTTGCAGTAGAAGAGATTTTTTCCAGAGTATCGAAGATCAAGAATAGCTCGTAAAACCTACGGAATTCGTTTTAGAACTCATGTATACTTAACGTTTTTGTTTAAGAAGATCATTTCTGTCATACCCCTGAATACTGACCATCACTTCTGAAACACATTATGCAGGAGTAAAGTGCCCATTATACAGACACACAGGATCATAAAGTTTTATTGGTGAAAAAATGCGGACTAAAAACATAGGTTTGTGAACTCAGAACCGTAGCAATGATCCCAGCGCTCTTGTCACGTGTTGACTACGTCAGCTAAAACTATATTTACGGCCTATACCGCACATTACATGCATATTTTACGTGCGCAAATATGCTAAATTTTGCCCTCTGGGTCTTAGCAACGGATAATGATACCGAAAAATGTTTCAAGGTTCTCCAAGATCATCATCAAGAATAACTGGTAAGATATTTGAGTGTATGCCACGAATAGAAGGTGGCCACCCCCACAACTGCTACATCTGGTACCTAAAAATCACGTTATTTTTAGTGCATCTTCATAGCGATGCTAATTTTGGAAAGTGGGAAAACAATGCTTCTAGATGAAAGTCTAAAAGTAAAGTACAGGTAAATTTTGAGCTATTAGTTATTTAGATGATTTCGACCCATGGTACGAAAAATGGTAAAATCTGGTTTTTGTGGGTTTCTGCATTAGTATAGTAACTCTGAACCTGTGCATCTCGTCATTGGATAATGATACCGGAAAATGTTTCGAAGTTCTCGAGTATGTCATCTTAAGAAAATAGGGTAAATATTTTGAAGATTTGCCATGAATATAAATTATGGAGGTGATCATCTGAACAATTAGTACTTTCTCACCTAAAAATCATGGTTTTTCGAGGTTTTCTCATGAAAGTGCCACGAACAAATGATAGTTTTGTAATCTGCCTAGACCACACCTAATGCAAAAGCGCCAACCGATTTGCTCTGTTTCCCTGGGTTGGAGCAAGTTTATCATGTTTAAATTTTGACCCTGTACTGTACGGTAGCATCTTCTGATAGGCAGACAAATTGCTGGTGGGCCAAAGCATGCCCGAAACAGTACACCCCGTATCTCTCTGATCAATTGAACCCGAGATAGGACCCCTGAAAAATGGAATTTTCACCCACGGCTTTTTGGAACATGTTGGAGACCGATTACATTACGTTCCTCTGTGCATTATTTCTACAATGGGTAATGGGAGCCGACGATAAACACTATTTCTCAAGACACTATCTTTACATTGATTGAAACCTTCGATATCATTACACCATCTCACAACCAAATCGTATCACGGTGATGGTCTCTCAGCAGCCATGTTTAATTTATTACTGCATAGTCTGACATACAAAATACAGAAGAGAGGTAAACAGTGATGAAATTCTACAAAGAAATAGTGCGTAACTTAGCTCATTACCGTACGCTGGTGATCCAAAACGTTCTGACCAGCTGATAAAAAGCCTGCTGGTCCACCTTTGGAACGCGGTAGAGCAGCGATTTCGAAAAGCATGGATTAGACAGGCCCTCGGTAGTTTCCGGAAGGATATGGTATGAGTTGTCTAAGCACAAGCCAAACAGTAGCCGTAAATTAGGAGCTGATGGTTTGTCAGGTTGCGCTGGCGCCTGATAGCGTCCGGGATGTGTGTATGATGGGATTCTGGCTTTGACACTACCGTCCATTTAGTTAACACCTACATGGTGTCTTGGTGCAGTCCTGAAATGTAGAGAAAAAGTTACTGTTAGGACTGGAAGGATAAGGATTTGGTTGTCAGGTGTGTGGGGGTGGGAGAAGGAGGAGGGGGGAGGTTGGTTAAAGTTTCATCAGTATTTCGAGTAGAGTGTGTGTATGTGCAAGGGTGAAACAGGTGAGATGATAATCAAGGATGGAGTTATAGGGAGAATGTCGTCAAGTTTTCGATAAGTACAAGAAATTTGGATGTGTTCAGTGTGGGACAGCAGAGGATGAAGAAACGATAAATCGATACAGGATTCGACTGAAGGAAGAATAAACTGATAAGGTAGCTGAGGCAGAGTCAAGGCGTTAGACGATGTTTTAGGAATAAGAGAATCTCGGTAAAGCGAAAATCCAAATGACACAGGTATAATGCTTAGTAAGCGTGGAGTATGGCAGAGGACTGCATCCCTATGTTCGGATAGTTACCAATATTAGATTATTGCATGGATAGCAGAAACGGGCGCCATTTTGGTATATGATCGAGGATAAGTCTGAGGTATTTTGCGTTACGACAGGACGGTTGTCAACAGTGAGGCAAAAGCTGTATGTGATACGACATACAATTATTGCCCGCCTAAGGATCAATCGTCACACGAGGAAGCAAACCGGTTGCTCAAATGTGTGTGAATTCCTAAGGGACCAAACTGCTTAGGTCATCGGTCCCTACACTTACACACAACTTAGAGCAACTGAAACTAATTTATGCGAAGAACGACACACACACCACTGTCTGAGGGAGGACTCGACCCTCCGGCGGGAGGGGCCGCGCAGTCCGCGACATGACGCCTCAAACCGCGCTGCCAAAGCGGTTGACGTGAGTTCAAGTATCGTAGGACTTCTGCAGAGTTAGTCAAAAGGCTATCACGCGGGTGCCATAGGCGCTGTAGAGCGCAAGGGATACGCAGAAGTAGAGAAAGTACAGATCCTTGAGGTAAACAATCTGTGACGTCGAAGATCCGAGGACTGGTGCAGTTTATGATTACATATTCCGGCGAGTCTGGGGGCATATCATATGACTTTCGAAAGAATGCTATCCACACAATCCCGAAAATATCAAAGGCAGATGAACGCCAGAAGCCGGCCGGGATGGCCAAGCAGTTCTAGGCGCTAGAGTCTGGAACCGCGCGACTGCTGCGGTCGCAGGTTCGAATCCTGCCTCGGGCATGGATGTGTGTGATGTCCTTCGGTTCGTTAGGTTTAAGTACTTCTACGTTCTAGAGGACTGATGATCTCAGAAGTTAAGTCCCATAGTGCTCAGAGCCATTTGAATCATTTTTGAACGCCAGAAGAATCACCCAGTCAGCTTTAAAGCTGATATGTCCAGGTTACCGATCAGAGTAATATACTGAAGATTAGAAAAACAATGATGATTTGTTAGATGACCTTGTTTGATAATGCAGGCATTATTCGTTCATAGAATTTCTCGAAGGGAGAAAAACGTTTGAGAGCGTGAAGTGGTGCTTAATGCTACAAATTTTCAGAAAGTTAGATATACCGTATTGGAAAACATGGGGGACTTCAGACAAGCCATCCTTAAGTATGTTGTACCGCTGTTGCAGTACGTCTGGGCTGGAGGCTCCCAATGATTCTATCTCACCAGAAGTAACAGATGAAACGTCCCCTTCGAAAAATTATACACAACTGTGCTTAAACTGACACACAATATTTTTAGTACAACGCAATCTGACTTTCAAAAATCCCCACGAAAGAATTGCCCTGACTAACATTAACCTATACGTTTCACAAATCACTTACCTCACAAAAATCTTCGTTACTCAAAAGCTACTGCAATACACCGAGCGCCACTACTGCCAGCTAAATAAAAGATTCAAAGTACTGAAGGCACTAACTACTGATAGGCATAGTTAGCAAATGAAAGATTTTAATACAGAACAAACAATGTATTTACCTTAATAGTCATAATATATATAGCAGTTCATCAGATCTAGTCTTACAAATTTCAAAACTCCGCCATCTCTCTCCCCACGTCCACCACTGCTGGCGGCTGACCTCCAACTGCGCAACGCTACGCGCTGTTAACAGCCAACTGCCCAACGCTACAATGGCAGACAACAATGCAAACTACCCACAGACTGCGCACAGCACAGCCAGTAATTTTTCATACAGAGCGCTACGTGGCGTTACCAATAAGAAAACCTAAACATCCTACTTACACAGAGAAGAAGAAAATTGGAAAATACTGATGGTACACAATATGTACGAGAACGAGGAGGGACCAATAAGACGGGATGACAAGATTGAGGTACTCGCATGAACAAGGATTTAAGGCTGGGAGGCTGTCTTCCTTCGTCACTGCTCAATATACGCAACGAAGAATCTACGGATGAATTAAAAGAAAGTTTGACAAGTGAGGTTAAACTTCAGGGTGAAAGATTCGTGGCTGATATAGGTGAAAGTGAAGCAGGACTATGTGGGCTGATGAATGGATTGAATAGAATATAGAGCACAGACCGAAGGTAAACCAAAGAAAGGCGCAAGTGTTGAGTTGTAGCACAAACAAGATCAGTGTCAAACTTAACATTGAAATTGCGGATTACGTGATAAACAATATAAGGAAATTCTGCTAAACTGGAACCATAATAATGCTAGGGGGCTGATACAAGAATAACTCAAGCACAGATGAATATGAGGACATCATTCAATGAAAGTGGTACTCAGGTTTCAAACATCGGCCTTAATTTGAGATGACATTTTACAGAAGTTTGCAGCACAGCATAGTGTGTAAGTCAGCAACGGACTTTGGGAAAAGCGGGAAATAAGAAAATCTAAAGGATCTCATGTGTGATGCCATAGAAAGATGTTGAACATTGGAGCACTGATGATGGGGGAGATTGGTTGCAAGTAGTTGCAGAGAGCCAGAGAGCACCACTGTTCAGACGGATGTAGATGAAGAATGTGGAGTACTGAGTCAAAACCAGTCTACGGCTGCTAGACGTGTGTATTAGCTGAATGGTTTGCATGTACCTAGATAAAACACTATTAAAAAAATATAGCTCGAACATTTCCATTTTAAATTGTAATGAAACTATTCATTACATCATATTTGTTTTGACGTACAGAGATGTATTCAAGATAAATTTCCGATGTCTGGTACAAAACTGTAGCTAGGATTTAGGTTGATCTGTCGCAGGTCGGCTTCTCGTAGTGGTAACTCATGTTCCCGTGAAATCACCGAAGTTAAGCACTGTCGAGCTTGCCAACACTTGGATGGGTGACCGTCTGGGTCTGCCAGGTGCTGGTGGCATGCACCGTGGTCTCAACCCTTGTGACACCAATTTAGGAGACTGTAAGGTGTCAGGCAAATCCAACACCTTCCATGAAAACACTGACATGATAAGCAAATCCAGTAGTATGTCACATAGCTCCGAATAAATCGTGACATTAAATTAACCAAAGTAATACGAGTAACGAGTGAGCAAATGGAATACCACAGACTAACACAAGAATGCCTAAATGCATGTTGTACCTTCCCACCCTGTGACCGACACAGTTTCGAGGGGAGAAACGAGGACAGAAGTCGAGAGCAGAACCGTGTTAAGCTAGAAGGTCCTAAGATAAGGGACGGACTGGACACCCATGTCGCCAACTAACCACTAGAGCAATGCAAGCTGCAAGTTTTAGTGTGAGACTTTTTCGCGTCTCTGTTACGTTGCAAACTTTAAAAACATTGCCCCACCACGAAAAGTATAACGTTTCTCATTGGATAGACAGAATTTTTGTAGGCGGTGCTTAAGGTTAACATTGAGACCCTGACTGGTCAGATGAAAGCACAGCCAGATAGTGTTTTAAACCAACTTCGGTAAATGGTAGTAAGGAGAAGTTAGGACAAGAGTTGCTTACGAGACAGCGAGGTGAGCAGAGCTCTGTAGCCCAGCCGTCCCCTGACAAACACCGACAAGGTAATGAACGAACGCGATGCCGCATAACAGTGCATAAGGCTTTACTCAGAACTCCAGGAGTCTCATCTGTTACACCCCCTTTTTTTCGTAATACTAGTGTCGATCGTCAATTAAAGCTCATGGTGTTCACATTTGCCACTTGAAGTAAAAATCTGAAACGCGATGATTTTTCTGTTATATAGTTATTGAGAAGCCACATCAGCCAC
Organism: Schistocerca gregaria; assembly: GCF_023897955.1. Classification (NCBI taxonomy): domain Eukaryota; kingdom Metazoa; phylum Arthropoda; class Insecta; order Orthoptera; family Acrididae; genus Schistocerca; species Schistocerca gregaria. The sequence continues at coordinate 137,071,989 of NC_064929.1, forward strand.
TGTAATTTACGACAAGTTAAATAAGAAATGAAAGATAATTGAGGGTCACTGTAGACGATTTTGATAGTTTGCTCTTTTGTGAAACTTAATTTAAACCTAGGTCATAGATGTGATATGGCATAGGTCATCCTTCGATCCATTGTAGAACTTGGAAACCCACTCAGGGAATATTCGTTCACATTTTTGTTGAGCGCAGCTGGTTTTTACCATCCTGTATTGAAACATTTCCTTTTATCAATCGTGCAATGTTTTGTGAGTAGAATAAAATTTCCAATGGTAAACTTAACTGCTTTTTCGACGTTATTTTACCAGATGACTAAAAATAGGAAAGCCTTGAACCCCTTCCACTAAATTTGGTTAGTATTAAGATTCTTTTACAGGGAGTGCAGTGGAGGTGACGCTGAAATCATTAAGTATTTGGTTATATCATCGCTAGTCTCACTGAACTCTTCTGAATTCTACATGTCATGTGTGGTCTGGCATCTCCTTACCAACAACAGGTTCCAGGTTCAAACCAGTCAATTCCCTAAAAAACACGTTCATAGCGTCGTTCCGCGAAGGTGGTAGGGAGACACGATATGGAACAAACAGACACCACCATGAATGTTAGAAGATACTCAACTGAGAAGTAGCAGCACCGATCATGAAAACTGACATACGGCCGGGAGAACGGTGTGCTGATCACATGCCCCTCCATATCCGCATCCAGTGACACCTAAGAAATGAGGACGACTTGGCGGCCGGTCGGTGCCGTTGAGCCTTCGCTGCCTGTTCGGACGGTGTTTGTGCTTTCTTTTTCTTGTTTTGTTTTGGCATTCGGTCTTAAGAGCGCAAGGTTTGAGTGCAATAACACCATTGCCTTACATACATTGCTCTGATGCAGTTATTTATTCACACACAGGTTATTCATTTAAAATAAAATTATAAAATAACGTTTGACTTTGATTATTTTAAAAATAACTGCATGTGGACTGTGCTTTCGTATTACATGGATTATAACTTTTAATAGTACTTCTTTGAAGAGATATGACATTTTCAGCAATATTTATAGACCATTTAAAACTGTGTGTATAGTAATTATATTGCTTTTAAAAACACTTATTATTCAACACTTAGCTTTTCATTAAATATTACATTTAATTTCTAACCTTAACAAATTTTTTGTCGCTGTCACACCCAGGAAAATGAAAGTTTCACTCTTAGTACAGTTTTGGTGTTCGTGGAATAAAATTTTATCAGGCATGACGTTTGATTTTATTACCTCTTCAGCACTAACTCTAACCCCAACTTTGCTGATGGTTTGTACATATACCACTAAATGTAAATCCAAAACTGTGTCATTCTACGTCACACACTTCAGGAGATACCCCGTATTAAGGATTGAGATGCGTGGAAATCTTGCTTTTACTTAAAATTAAGATCAAATTACCCAGATTATATTCATACAGTGTTTCATAATGTTAGCACTTAGCGACTTCAAAAAAGGTCTGAGCACTAGCTGTAGTCATCAGTCCCCTAGAACTTAGAACTAATTAAACCTAACTAATCTAAGGACATCACACACATCCATGCCAGAGACAGGATACGAACTTGCGACCGTAGCGGTCGCTCGGTTCCATACTGTAGCGCCTAGAACCACACGGCCACTCAGTCCGGCTAGACACTTCAAAGAACGTTAAACATAACTTCAAACATAAACTGAAGTTTTCCTCGCTTACATGTTTAAAGGCAAATTTTAACACATTAACGCAATTTTAAAGTTATCAGACGTCTGAAGTTGTTTTTGAACGTGTTAGTTCGATTCTTTAAAGACTCGAGTGTTTACTGGTCTGGACAAATCTGCAGATTTATTGTTTTTTAAATTTCATAAGAAGCTTATATCAGCTGGAAGGTACACTCCGGTCTCGCTAGATGTATCACAGTGCGTCCTTGCACAGAAGAAGACGTCACTGGTAGACTTACCAGATCACGCACGGGAGGGAAATTCTTTTTGCCTGCGTCCAGCCGACGGAACACGCGATATGCCGTACGCAGCGCGCAGCAGCGTTATCGCAGGCGGCAGTAATCGCAGTTCTCACGCCGTCCATCAGACACGGTGGGCAGCCATTACGGGGCGCAATCATCGCCGCCAACTGTTGTTGCGAATTTGCGGGGGCGAGGGGTGGAGGGGGTCTGCACAATTAGGCCCGAAACGGCGCAACGCCGAACATTATTTCGCCAACACAATAACGGGCCCCACCACCCATCCGCGCAATCATAGCACTCGCTGCAGGTACGATAAGATTAGTGGCCGTTTATTGTTGCACGTATTCCTTTATTTTCCGAAGCGTAGATTTTCTGACACTCCAAAATACTTCAGCAGAAGAATGTAAATGAAACTGTACTTGAGGTTCAAACCTACACCTGCTCGCGGAATATATAATATACATTAGCGAGACTAAAGTAGAAATCTAGGGAGTTATAAAGCAAGAATTTAGAGAGAAAGAGGTGTATGTTAATGCGGCAGTCGAGGATTATTGACAGAGAGACAGAGAGAAATTAGAGAGATGAGTAGGTGTAACGAACAAAATACAGTGATAATGGAAGAGAAACAGAGATTGCGGAGAGAGAGAGAGAGAGAGAGAGAGAGAGAGAGAGAGAGAGAGAGAGAGAGAGAGAGATATGTAAGAAGGCGAAATAAAAGTAGATATGTAAGAAACTAGTGCTTAAAATTGAAAACCTTGCCTGTAAGCTATGGTAACACACTATCGATGGGTGAGTTACTGCTTGTAAGACATGTTACGTGATATGATCTGTTAATATTACTAAATAGTTCCACATAAACCGAGAAATTGCATCTATGTCTAAGTTAAGATTCTCAGTAATGGCAACTTTCTCGTTATGTGTGCATGTAAATAGTGATAAGGGCTAAAAACGCAAATGTCAGTAGTGGTAACATGTAGTGTGCTCGTGCCGGGAAAAAGCTTTTCAGGGAATATTTGCACAAATCTGACGATGATGGGGATACCCATGCTCAGATAAACTTCGTGAATATGTTCCCGAAAGGAAATGCGCTTCAAACGTAGTTGCTAATCAGGTAAATCTGACTAATTCTTTGAACAAGTAGACATTCTTAGGTTGTGTCCGTTACCAATCTTCACGTGAATTATGTGACGGTGTGATAGCAGAAATATTATGAGCGTCTTTAACATTGTGCTGAATCACAGATTAATTTCTAAGTTTGTTACACTTCCTTGTTTCAAAACTTGGTTATGCAGATCTTAATATTCTGATCTCAAACAACTCAGATGTTTTAAATTTATTCTTTTGAGATGTTTGACGGTAATGTTTCGTTAACTCGACCGGAAAGTAAACAGTTGTGTGTGAGTGGTAACCACTGCAAAACACACTCAGTTTGCAAGAAAATAATGTTGTGGACCCATTGATGTATTGTTAAGGATCAAATTTTGGACAGAATTTACGATTTGAAAAATACGTAACTGCTTATTACTAAAGGAACATTTAAAACAATAACTTATCGGAATAAAAAATTCGCAATGGTTGTACTTATACTTTCTTATTTATGGGATTTCAATGAAACTTTACCTCGCAATTTCTCAAACCAACCAGCTTGTTCTTTACCATTGTTTTCTGCAGAGTTCTGCTATCAGATCGTGTGATGGATACGCGGATAAGCTGATTCATAGCTAGGTACATAATCGCATTCAAATCAGGTGACGCTGAAGAGATCAAATCAGGATATGAGACAATGACAGTATTCGACGAGTTTGCTGTTTGGGCAAGGAAATAACTGACGATGGCTCAAAATGGGCAACAACAGGAAAATACTTACTGAAAACGACAAATTTTGTTAACATACAAGGTAAAATTATTTTTAGTATGTCTTTTCAGAAGGTTTTTGTATGGAGTGTAGCCTTATACGATAAGCAGTTCAGACAAGATAATAATAGAGCATTTCGAAACGCGATGCAACAGAAAAATGCCGAAGATTAAGTGGGTAGATATAGCAACTAGTTAGGAGGTACTGTACAGATTGATGAGAGGGGAAAAAATGTAATTTGTGGCACAACTTGAGTAAAAGGAGGAATTAGTTGATGAGGCATATGACGAAGCATCACACACTGGTCATTTTCGTAATGGAGGGTCGTGTGGGGTGAAAATTGTAAAGAGAGACCAACGGATGAAAAAATAAAGCAGGTTGAAATGTATAGTTTGCAGAAGTTATGCAGAGCTGAAGGAACGTGTATGGTGAGTTTCACAAGCACCTTTAGGAAAGTAGAGATGAAATTAGAGGTGTTTGTGTAATGTAGTGTATTTCTACGACGATTGCGCTGCGTTAGGATGAAATTTCCGTTTCCTGAAGCGTCACTACAAGACGACAAACCGTACGTCTGGAAGATAGGTTCTTGTCACAACATAACTCTCTGCAGAGCTCCTGTGCTTGTATAGAATTAGACCTCCAGGAAGCCTTCAGCGCATTCGGAAAGATGCTGTGCACTGTACTAAGAACTACAGATATACATTACGTTGGAAGTTGGCCGAATACAAATTGGTGGAACGCAAGTATGAAGAATTGTTTTTACATAGATAGGCGATTGTTTCCCCATTCCTTCTGCTGTTACGTAACATTTAACTGTTTGTTGCAGTTGTTGAAAGCTGTGGAATTCCATGTGTATGTTTAGATGTTCAGTTTGTTTTCAAATATACGTGCTTTCAACTGAGGAACATACTTTTTCTTGTTGCTTATCTGTTTGGACAGGGCAATAACTACACAGATCTAGTGCAGGAGGCATTTGTGGGAAAATCTCCGGAAACAGCTGTACCTCACTGTAATGCCGTTCGTCGGCTTACTGAGAAATGTCGAGAGTTAGGCTCAGTGTAAAATGCCGAAAGAACTGGAAGGTCACCTAAACTATAACGACAGAACCTGCCGGATATTTCCAAATCTATGCAGTAAAAAGGGTTCAAATGGTCCTACGCACTATGGGAGGTCATCAGTCCCCGAGACTTAGAACTACTTAAGGGGGGGCAGGACGTCAAACGGGCCGCCTTGGAGCCGGAGAGGCATCACAGGACATTTTAATTTCCAGTGTCTATACTTTTACAAACAAAATTCGTAAAACTTTGTCAGCATCACCAGAGGGGATTCAGGATTGACACTCATTGCAGTGGAAGTTCGAAAACATAAAATATTTTTTTTCACGTGTGAAATTTCATCAGTTTTTCACTTCTAATGGCTGCATTTATTACTTTAGGTACAATTTTCTTTATAAATTACAGATTCTTCGATGAATTTTGCACATCATACATACCATACTCACAGGTGTATGAAACTCTAGAATTTATTTAATTTACGAAAAAAATGAATGAACTGTTATATTTTAAACTTCATGTTTAGGATAAACACAAATTTTCTTGTTAATTACCTCAATTTTTACCTCAGTTTTTAATAGATTAGGAAAATTCTAGAGTTCCATACACCTTTAAGTTTGGTTTGTATGCTGTGCAAAATTCATCGAAGAATCTCTCTTACTTATGAAGAAAAATGTACCTATAGCAACAAATGCTGCCGTTAGTCAATGAAAAAAATCACTTCGTTATGTTTTTCGAACTTCCATTGCTATGAGCGTGAATTCTGAATCCTTCCTAGTCAGGCTGACAAAGTTTTATGAAATTATTTGTAAAAGTATAGACAGTGTAAATTAAAATGTCCTGTGGTGCCTCTCCTGCTTCAAGTCAGCCTGTTTGACGTCCTATCCCCTTAAACATAACTAACCTAAGGACATCACACACATCCACACCCGAGCCAGGATTCGAACCTGCGAATGTAGCAGTCGCGTGGTTCCGGACTGAAGTGCCTAGGAGTGCTGGGCCACAGCGGCCGGCTGTATGCACTACAGGGGCAGCAAAATCATTGCGCAAGTTGCCACGAGAAAAAGATATCGGCTCTGTAACATGCATACAGCTGTTGGGGAAACACTGAAATTGTTCCCATATGCGCTCAAATGGTGAAACGTTGGAGTCCCCTGCAGAAATTTTGAGCCATGCCTGTTTCTATAGCCATTCATAAATGCGAAAGTGTTTTCGATGCAGGATTTTGTGCACAAACTGACTACTCAATTACGTCCCATAAATGTGCCATGGGATTGATAGAGGGCTATCTGGGCTGCCAAACCATTCACTAATGATTAACATTCTACACACATTATCAAACCAATTGCAAGCAATTTTGGCCTGCTGACAAGGTGCATTGTCATTCATAAAAATTCATACTCTGGCCGGCCACTGTGGCCGAGCGGTTCTTGGCGCTTCAGTCTGGAACCGCGCTGCTGCTACGGTCACAGGTTCGAATCCTGCCTCGGGCATGGATGTGTGAGATGTTCTTAGGTTAGGTAGGTATAAGTAGTTCTAAGTTCTAGGGGACTGATGACCTCAGAAGTTAAGTCCCATAGTGCGCAGACCCATTTGAGCCATTTTTTTGTCTCCCAAATCGTTTATATATATAAGGAACAGCAAAGGGCCTATAACACTACCTTGGGGAATGCCAGAAATCACTTCTGATTTATTCGAGGACTTTCCATCAATTACTACGAACTGTGACACCACTGACAGGAAATCACAATTCCAGTCACATAACTGAGACGGGATTCCATAAGCACGCAATTTCACTATAAGCCGCTTCAGTGGTACAGTGTCAAAAGCCTTCTGGAAATCCAAAAATACAGAATCGATCTAACTACCCTTATCAATAGCACTCAACACTTCATGCGAATAAAGATCTAGTTGTGTTTCACAAGAACGATGTTTTTTAAACCCTTGTTCCAATAGAACGATTTCTTCGAGGTAATTCATAATTTTCGAACACAATATGTCTGCGTCAATGATACACTGTGATACGTTTTCTAACAGGTCCTGAATATAAGTCGATTACCGAATAAGAAATATAGGTTGCTATTTAAAAAAGACCTAGTGCTGCTCATACCTTAGGAACGAACAAAGCTGTATGTGCCAGACAACGAAATTAACAATAAAAATGTAAGTAAATGCGCTAACAGGATGACTCCTCCCTCATGCTTATAATCTATACACCATGACATATTCATCTTCCTGAACAGGCGTCTTTTTCGAAACAAAACCTCAGTGCCACATGCAGCATAGGAAGTTAGCCTCACATCATATTAATTACAGTGTAAAAGTAGCTGTGAAACCAACTCATGACGGCATCACACTGCCGAAACGCGTCGTGCTGTAAAAAAATATGAGGAGCAAGTGATTGTTGCAGTCTGTATTATTTCATAAAATCTTACAATACAGTCACACCACGCAATTAACATCCATTTAACAGGGATAAGTTTCAGTTTACTTTTCGTAGATTTCGTATTTTCACTATTCTCCCGGTCGGATGACGTGTGCTTCCTAAGGGTCACGCAAAACAACAATAGCAAGACATGAGGAACGTTTCCCAGCAAACGAAATGCGGTTATTAGTTAAGGTCGCGGCCTCGGATTCTTACACTGACTTAGTTCACGAGCACACATCCGGACCGAGCCTCGATGTCTGGTATCATACGACTTCGCTTCAATCACGCCTCCTTTCCTGATACCTACATCGGATCAACGCTTACGCTTCGCCGGCATCTGAGAGCGATCATGAGTCGGAGGTTGATCTGAACCACATCTTGCTTGTGTGTCCCAAATTTGACTGCGAGTTGTTGGGCTTTCGGAAGACACTGCTGATCTGGGATACCCCTTATCTCAATCAGCTACTTCTCTTTTATATAACAAAGAAATTCTCCTTTATTAAATGGGTACTGGCCACAATCTGTATGTTTTAATTGTTTACACCCTGTATTTATTCTTTTTTTCTGTCTTGCTTCTTATGATTTTTCAGGAATGGCTTGGACTGTAATTCAACACAGTTTTAAGTACCTTTTCAGTAAACTGTTGCAAAGATGTAGTGGAGCTGTAACGGTTTGAGCCTGCTCTACTTGTAAATATGCATTTCTGTATTCCTTTATTCAGTTCTAAATACTACGTAACTCTGTGTGACACACTGCACTCGCATTCGGGAGCACGACGGTTCAATCCCGCGTCCGGTCATCCTGATCTAGGATTTCCATAATTTCCCTAAATCGCTGAAAGCAAATGCCGGGATGGTTCCTTCGAAAGAGCACGGCCGACTTCCTTCCCCGTCCTTCCATAATCCGATGAGACCGATGTCGTTGTTTGGTCTCGCCGGCCAGAGTGGCCGAGAGGTTCTAGGCACTTCAGTCAGGAACCGCGCGACCGCTACGCTTGCAGGTTCGAATCCTGCCTCGGGCATGGATGTGTGTGATGTCCTTAGGTTAGTTAGGTTCAAATAGTTCTAAGTTCAAGGGAACTGATGATCTCAGAAGTTGAGTCCCATAGTGCTCAAAGCCATTTGAACCATTTTTGTTTGGTCTCCTCCCCCAAACAACCCAATCCACTGTGTGTTATTGATGCCTAAATCGAATTGCTACTCGGAATAAAAAATAAAAATAAGAATACAAACACACACTGTGCCCTCCTTTATTTGATATCCACTTGTTGTGCCAAATTGTTCTACGGGTTCCCGGGGGAGGGGCGTGATTTTGCATTGACCTTGGTCTTTAGGGGATGTGTGTCGTGTGTATGTGTGTGTGTGTGTGTGTGTGTGTGTGTGTGTGTGTGTGTGTGTGTGTGTATGTGTGTGTGTGTGTGTGTGTGTGTGTGTGTGTGTGTGTGTAAAACGGGACGGTACTAGCTCGGATTACGAAAGCATGAAGAAGGAAATCGGTTGTGCCCTTTTCAAAGGAACCATCCCGGCATTTTCCTGGTGCGATTTAGGGAAATCAGGGAAATGCAAAATCTGGCTAACTAGACGCGAATGCGCGTCCAGTGTGTTAACCAATGCGCCACCTCGCTCAGTGAGAGAGACAGAGTTAGTCGGAGGGGGGGGGGGATAGAGATGAAAGCGCACAGCAGTCGCTGTAATGCCGTAACAAGGTTATCCCTCCCCTGCGCACCTAACACAGCAGCCTCGAATCTCGTCCGTAGCCCCTACCGACCCTCCTGCTCCCCATCCTTTACTCTGGATTGGCACAGTACAGTGTACATACCGGAGCGGCAACAGCACAGTAAGATATCTGCATTGCAAATTAGCGACAAAATGTTGTGGCCCGCCCCCTGCCCACCCCCGCCGCCTATTGGCTGGATTTGCGGCGCTGTTCGCTGTTCTGAAAACTGCCGGACGCGACACGGCCGCGCGCCAGAAGAAACAGGGCGGGGGCGGTTCTGAATTTTCCGACTGCGTCCGCCGGGCCGGATGTCCGCTGCTCTCGGTTGTTGTGACGCATTACAGCTTTCAATTCCGGACCGGGGACTGCGCGAATACAAATTGGGGTCGAGCAATGGCGGAAACGAGCGGCCAGCAATCAGTTAACGACCCTCATCTCTCCTCGTTCACCCGTCAGTAACACTAGGGAAGAGTGTTCCACTTGTAGGACGATGTACGTAGGCCGACATGATGTTTTCTGGCCGCTGTTTGAGTCTAGAGGGGTCCGGGCGGAGGTTCGAGTCCTCCTTCGGGCATGGGTGTGTGTGTTTGTCCTTAGGATAATTTAGGTTAAGTAGTGTGTAAGCTGTGGGACTGATGACCTTAACAGTTAAGTCCCATAAGATTTAACACACATTTGAACATTTATTTTCCTCTTTTTTTTTGTCTATCGGCAGAGTTTATAATCAAATGAACGAAAGCGCTCTGGACACCACCACAATATGGAGATTCCAGCATTTTTCACCACTTGGGTATTGTGCAGCGTTTGTAAAAATTATGTCAGGTGCATATTTTAATAATTTACGTAAGGTGAAAACCTGCGCTGTAAACAATGATCACTGCATGTAAATATTGTCGTGTGGTGTGATTTATTCATATAAAACTTCATGGCACATTAAATCTGTGTGCCGGATCCAGACTCGAACTCGGGAGCTTTGCCTTCCGCGGGCATGTGCTCTACCAACTGAGTTACCCAAGCACGATTCAGGACCCGTCCTCACAACTGTACTTCCGCCATTACCTCGTCTCCTACCTTCCAAACTTCACAGAAGCTCTCCTGCAGACCTTGCAGAACTAGCGCTCCAGGAAGAAAAGAGCACTTTCCCGCGAAAGGCAAAGGTCCCGACTTCGAGTCTCGGTCCGGCACACAGTTTTAAGCTGCCAAGAAGTTTCATATCAGTGCACACTCCGCTGAAGAGTGAAAAATCTCATCCTAGAAACATCCCCCAGGCTATGGCTAAGCCGTGTGTTCGTAATATCCTCTCTTCCGGGAATGCAAGTCCTGCAAGGTCTGCAGGAGAGCTTCTGTGAAGATTGAAAGGTACGAGACGAGGTAGTGGTGGAATTAAAGTTATTAGGAGGGGTCGTGAGTTTTGCTTGGGTAGTTCAGATGGTAGGGCATTTGCCCGCGAAGGCAAAGGTCCCGAGTTCGAGTCTGGGTCCGGTACACAGTTTTAATCTACCAGAAAGTTTCGTATCAGCGCACACTCCGCTGCACAGTGAAAATCTCATTCTTTATTCACATATGTTTGAGAAAGTCGCACGGAAATAGCGGTCTCGGGATGGGTGCTCGGTGCTCTGTTCCTACTTGAGCTAGGAACATACGTAAAAACATTTTAGTTTAACCCACACCAGCGGACAAAGAGTGACAGTTATTGAACTACGAGTATCTGAAATAAAATCTTCGTAACTTCTGAACGTTTTGCGTTAGGACGTTTCAACTGCACTGTTGGCGGCGGGGTACGATGGGAATTAGTATGGTTGGATTAGGGACGAATCCCACTTTCATTTGGATGGGGATGTCAGTAAGCAATATTGGCGCATTTGGAGGACTGAGAACCTGCATTTCGCGATCGGGAAGTCTCTTCACTCTCAACGGGTGATTGTGCGGTGTGCATTGTCCAGTCACGGAAAAATCGGTGCGATATTCCTCGATGGCACCGTACGTGAAGGTGTTGTAGCATGATTACATCCCATTACCGAAAGTTACCCCGATTTAGATAAGATGTGGTTCATCCGAGACGGAGACGGAACCAATCGAAGCAGGAGAGCGTGTGATGTCCTGGAGGAGCACTTTGGGGACCGTAGTTTAGCTCTGGGGTACCCAGAGGCCACTGGATTGGTCACCATATTCTCCGGATCTGAACGAATGCCACTCCAACTTGTGGAGTTATATTAAAGACAAGGTGCACGGGAATAGCCTCAAAACCATTTCTGAGCTGAAAACAGTAAATCAGGAGGTCATCGACAGCATAGATGTTCCGACACTTCAGCGGGTCACGCAGAATTTCGCTATTCTTCTGCGCCCCACCATCGCCAATAATGGCATGTCGAACATGTCATAACCTAAATACGAATATCTTAGTGACGCTTACAAGTTGAATAAAGTGATGTACGCAGTAGATTGCGATTAATTTAGGGTGTTATTCATATAGTTCAATAACTGTCACACAGTATGCATAGCCTTTCGAACATATGTCTCTCTACAGGTATGTTACAGTAAATTAAGCAAGGTTTGAACGACGAACCTGTGCTGGCGCCCAGGAAAATTTTGGGAATCCATTGATCGTTGAAAGTGGGTCATTAGAGATGGAGCCCAAGCTCAGATTAGGGAAGAACGGGCGAGGAATTCCGCCGCGCCCTTCCAAAGGTCGGATCCTGCCATGTGCCTGAAGTAATTTATGGAAATCACGAAATATCTAAATGAAGATGGCCGGACGCGGGTTTCAACTATATTCCTCTCAAATGCGAGTCCAGTGTGCTAACCACTGAGCCACCTCGTTCGATCGATCAATCGGTCAATTCTTTTTGCAAAAGATACTGTCAGAGACAGCAAAGGACTTGGAAGAGCAGTTGAACGGAATGGATAGTGTCTTGAAAGAAGGATGTAAGATGAACATCAACAAAAGCAAAACTAGGATAATGGAACGTAGTCGAATGAAGTCGGGTGATGCTGAGGGAATCAGATTAGGAAATGAGACGCTTAAAGTAGTAAAGGAATTTTGCTATTTGCGGAGCAAAATAACTGCTGTTGGTCGAAGTAGAGAGGCTATAAAATGTAGACTGGCAATGGCAAGGAAAGCGTTTCTGAAGAAGAGAAATTTGTTAACATCGACAGTAGATTTAAGTGTCAGGAAGTCGTTTCTGAAAGTATTTGTATGGAATGTAGCCATGTATGGAAGTGAAACATGGACAATAAATAGTTTGGACAAGAAGAGAATAGAAGGTTTCGAAATGTGGTGCTACAGAAGAATGCTGAAGATTAGATGGGTAGATCACATAACTAATGAGGAAGTACTGAATAGGATTGGGAGAAGAGACGTTTGTGGCACAACTTGACTAGAAGAAAGGATCGGTTGGTAGGACACGTTTTAAGGCATCAAGGGATCACCAATTTGGTATTGGAGGGCAGCGTAGAGGGTAAAAAGCGTAGAGGGAGAGCAAGAGATGAATACACTAAGTAGATTCAGAAGGATGTAGGCTGCATTAGGTACTGGGAGATGAAGAAGCTAGCACAGGATAGAGTAGCATGGAGAGCTGCATCAAACCAGTCTCAGGACTGAAGACCACCACAACAACAACAACAACAACAACAACAACAACAACAACTCTTCTCAGGGCACGTTTGTTTATACTACCATAGCAGCATTTATCATTCTACGATTTCATAGTTCCATTATAAACCGAGAAACAGTAGCTCTGTCATAATTCCAGGTTCTCATTTATGACAACTAAGTCATGATATGTTAGTGTAAACTGAGCTAACTACCGAAAACATGGCTGCGCAAAAATTGGCAAGCGCAAATTTGAGTAAAAACGAGGACTTCCTCAGAGAAACTCACTCCTACAGAACGAATACAATGTAACTTTGATAAATTATTGTTAACCGTCTGTAAGGACGGTTGTAGTCAATTTTAACTTTATACTGACTTTTAGATCATTGTATCAGTCAATCCAAAGACGACAAAAGTCTCAACTTCGAATTAATCGCCATAGGTTAGATTCTACACTGTACAAATATTTTGCGTCGAAAAAAAAGGCAGCAAATTTAGGCTAATTCAAGTCTAGGTAATCTCTGAGTTCTTTACAAAGTACAGATCAGGAAAGAACATTTTTTTTTTTTTTTACAATGAGGATATGGCGAATCCGTCATTCTCTCCCGGCTGTCGGTTGCATATTACTGTCGACCAGTTACTCGATTCAGCGATGGTTTTGCAAGCAATGGCGTCCCCTAACTTACGCTACACTCTCTGCAACATACGAGTATGTCAGTTTCTATTAAAACATGGAAAACCCGTCTCGTCCGGTCGCAGCTGTCTATGTAGCTTTCCATCATCATATCCCTACACCGCGTGATCTCCGCGTAAGGAATTTAAGATGGCCGATACAAGCAGTGCGACACAAACTGACAGTGTTTTCTTTGACGAAATATTCGGATGCTGTGGACCCAACACAAAAGTTAAATAAAATGTCTAAATTTCAGACAGTTCAGTTCGGAGCGCATTTAGTCAGGCGGAGAATACTCTTCGTCGTCGTGATGGACTGAGGCCGATTCCGTGTATATTGTAATTGTCCGTCAATATTTGAAGTGTCTTAGGCACTGAACGCAAGGCTGGATAAAAATGTGAATGGAAAAGAAAATTGATAATGCGCTAGGTGACGATCAGTTTTGCTTTAGGAAAAGTAAAGGGACGAGAGAGGCAATTCTGACGTTACGGCTAATAATGGAAGCAAGGCTAAAGAAAAATCAAGACACGTTCGTAGGATTTATCGACCTAGAAAAAGCGTTCGAGAATATAAAATGGTGCAAGCTGTTCGAGATTCTGGAAAAAGTAGGGGTAAGCTATAGGGAGAGACGGGTCATATACAATATGTACAACAACAAAGAGGGAATAATAAGAGTGGACGATCAAGAACGAAGTGCTCGTATTAAGAAGGGTGTAAGACAAGGCTGTAGTCTTTCGCCCCTACTCTTCTATCTGTACATCGAGGAAGCAATGATGGAAATAAAAGAAAGGTTCAGGAGTGGAATTAAAATACAAGGTGAAAGGATATTAATGATACGATTCGCTGATGACATTGCTATCCTGAGTGAAAGTGAAGAATTAAATGATCTGCTGAACGGAATGAACAGTCTAATGAGTACAAAGTATGGTTTGAGAGTAAATCGGAGAAAGACGAAGGTAATGAGAAGTAGTAGAAATGAGAACAGCGAGAAACTTAACATCAGGATTGATGGTCACGGAGGCAATGAAGTTAAGGAATTCTGCTACCTAGGCAGTAAAATAACCAATGAAGGACGGAGCAAGGAGGACATCAAAAGCAGACTCGCTATGGCAAAAAAAGCATTTCTGGCCAAGAGAAGTCTACTAATATAAAAAAACCGGCCTTAATTTCAGGAAGAAATTTCTGAGGATGTACGTCTGGAGTACAGCAGTGAAACATGGACTGTGGGAAAACCGGAACAGGAGAGAATCGAAGCGTTTGAGATGTGGTGCTATAGACGAATGTTGAAAATTAGGTGGACTGATAAGGTAAGGAATGAGGAGGTTCTACGCAGAATCGGAGAGGAAAGGAATATGTGGGAAAACACTGATAAGGAGAAGGGACAGGACGATAGGACATCTGCTAAGACATGAGGGAATGACTTCCATGGTACTCGGGGGAGCTGTAGAGAGCAAGAACTGTAGAGGAAGACAGAGCTTGGAATACGTCAAGCAAATAATTGAGGACGTAGGTTGCAAGTGCTACTCTGAGATGAAGAGGTTAGCACAGTAATTCGTGTCGGGCCGCATCAAACCAGTCAGTAGACTGATGGAGAAACCCACTGGACGCAAGGGTGAATAAAAATGTGATATATAAAAAGTCTTCTATACCAAGTGCACAGAATCACCCGGTTATCCAGTCAAAATCTTTGCCGTACATAGTTTCAAACTCGCAACCAGTAACGCAACAATGAGATAAACTCGTGCCGGAGGTGACAGAAAACAAGTGACGGTGAACTTCAATGGAGAGTGTCAGCAGCTCTGTGAAATGTACGTGGTGTCGTAGGGGAAATGATCAGTATTGAGGGATGCGATCATTGAAACCAACGAAGTCTAGTAAACAAAGGGTCTAAAATGCCTACCTCGACAACTATGCACACTTGTCCAGTAGAGATGTGTTTCACAGTAGCGAAGATGAATACGACCTCATAGCTCTTAAGGTATGCATTTTAGAGCGAATTTTTACTAGACCTTTATGCTTCATGTCCATGAATACTGACCATCCCTCCCGGAGCATCCTGTAAACAGACTGCGCTATTGGTTCCTATGTCGATGGGTGGAGCATAAGTAAATGCGTGCCATCTATGGACATTGTAATAAGGAATGAGAGGAGCAGGGAGTCATCTTGATAAGTACTGCAAACTTCAGATACGACATCGAGTAAGAATGATGTACAATGATAACGTTACAAAATGTGTCATTTCTTGCTGTTACATTTGATACGCTACGTATATAGCGGCCCTCACACAATACTATTGATACATCACTACTGTGTCCATATATTGCTCAAAACTGCGAGGCTAACAACGGCACAATAATAATGTACGATAATTATGATCCAGAAGGACCAGTTAGAACTTCTTCCTAGCGAACATCTCGACGCTTGTTGATGTGGAAGATATGAATGAACAAATGGCTCATTAATGGCAGCACAGATATGTAAACCACAACAACTACTTGTGTTGTGTTGTTTGGGGAAGGAGACCAGACTGCGAGGTCATCGGTCTCATCGGATTAGGGAAGGACGGGGAAGGAAGTCGGCCGTGCCCTTTCAAAGGAACCATCCCGGCATATGCCTGGAGTGATTTAGGGAAATCACGGAGAACCTAAATCAGGATGGCCGGACGCGGGATTGAACCGTCGTCCTCCCGAATGCTAATCCAGAGTCTAACCAATACGCCACCTCGCTCGGTAACAACTACTAACTGCAAATCAAATAAGTAAGCTGTGTAATTTATCGTGTGCATCTGCTGCTTTCTATGCACTTCTCTACTGTAACTTCTGTTTCAAACTGAATAAAACAATTATTTACGGACTACTGACTGAAATTTCTCATGACCTTGTGACTGTGGAGTTACAACTTTTATATATAAAAGTTTTCCAAAAAATGGTTCAAATGGCTCTGAGCACTATGGGACTCAACTGCTGTGTTCGTCAGTCCCCTAGAACTTCGAACTACTTAAACCTAACTAACCTAAGGACATCATACACATCCGTGCCCGAGGCAGGATTCGAACCTGCGACCGTAGCAGTCGCACGGTTCCAGACTGCGCGCCTAGAACCGCGAGACCACCGTGGCCGGCTAAAAGTGTGCACCCTGGACAAGTTTCGTCTGTTATTGTGGACAATGAGATATCAGAAGTTTTCCGGTCATTCACGAATCTCATTTCTCGAAGTACTGCTTGCTGCTTTCATATACACGTTCCGGCCCCCTCTCTGATGTTGTACCATTCATTTTTGTCAGTTCTTTGCGGAAATTAGTTCGGAGCGAATTGAGTTTTGCACGGCCTGGGCAGTAATTGCCATGTATTGAGTAAACCGTCCTTATAGGGTACAAATATATTGTACAAAGTATTGAGCGAGCTGAAGTATTTTTAAAGCTCTGCAGCCTTCTCAGTAACAGTAAACCTGTAATATCTAAAAAGCATCTAACTCTCACGTATGGAAATAACTTCAAACATTTGATTACTTTATTGATCAATCAATGCCTTAAATATTTGCCTTTAGGGATGTGTGCAAGAAATATTTTAGGAAAGGTTAGAAAGTACTGTCCAAACTTTTGGAAGTTGCTAAGTTTTCTCGTTTTCAAATACTGGACCAATGAAGTCCTCGTACCTGCCTGCCCTCTGGGTACGCTGCATATCAAGGCCAAAACGCAATGCTAACGTAATATTATACTGTGTAGATTATGACAGCATTTTAAGTTTTTAATTTGGTCAATAATTACGTGAAATATTGAAAATCGAATATTTCTTTCCCGCTACGCTGTGACTGATACCAGGCTCTGGGACATCGTATCGGGAATGTAGATATTTCGCAAACCCTCAATTCCGATCGCAGACTGTCAATATTTCTGCGCATTACTCACAAGGAAAATTCGTCACTGCACCCTCCTCGGATTTAGTGGTAAGATGGCACACTGGATAGCCCGTCAAAAACCGAACGCAAGTCAAGCAGGAAAACAGGAAGAAGTAATGAACTGCGAAAACCGATGCAAAACAGAAACACTCTAGGCTACAAACACAAGATATGCAATATCGTGCGAATCTGAATAGCTGCGACCACTGTAATTCTTCCACTGCAGACGAGAGCCACGTATTTTTTCTTGTTGTTCCTCTTAACTGCGACTTGACTTCCTTATATTTGTTTCATTTGGCTCTTCCTTACCTTCTTATAAATATTCATCACCTGCTTACACGTACATCCGTTCACTACGGCCACTTGTTTTGAAGCAGTTAGCTCCTTTTCTACTTTCCGTTGGCTTAGTGGCAATCTTAGTAGCCTGTATACCATCGGAGTAAAATATGCCCATTCGTATAGCGGTGGGTGATAAGATAGAAAGATGCTTTCGTAAATCCGACGTTAAAATCAGGTTCCGAACAAATAACACGCTAAAATTGAAGCTCCGGCACAAAATATATAATAGTAGGAATAAATTTCAGGATTCAGGTGTATGTAAGTTCAAATGTGATGCCTACTGTAAACAATATATAGCGCAGACTGGTAGAAACTTTGAGACCAGATTCAGGGAGCACACCTAGTCCCAAAACAAAACAGCGTTTGGAGCGCTTATGGCTGGCTCAAAGCACCCAGTCACGGACATTTAACAAAATTTAGACATCGCTCATAGAGCTCATAGAGCTCATAAGGGACGGTTTCTTAACATTTTGGAAGCAATTGAAATATGCACCGACAAAAAGAAATATCCGGATTTAATCCACAACGCGCAAAGCGAGTTCAATCATAACGACTATTTTAGTATTTATGACGTCTTACTAAGATGGCAACTGCTGCGTGTGGAGGTCCAGGCCGAGGGATGAGACATGGTGCGTGATGGAGAAGCTGGAAGATGCCCGTCTCTAAGGACCTCGTTGTCGGCGGGGCGTTAAACACTAGTTTCCTCCTGCTGGAAGATGCGTGCAACGCCTGGCGTCGTTGATGGGTCCCTCCTGCTCGGCCCTCTTGCCCACGGCGATGGACGTCAGACGACTGAGCGGATCGCGGCACAACACCGAAATGGCGGGAACCACTGAAGCAGACCGTGGAGGTAAACAAGTCCACACCAGCGCCATAGATATACACATCGCCCATTGTTTTTAGATCGTATAAAAATGTTTTACTGAGTATTTTAATTTTGTACAGATTTTAACCACGTCGTATATAGGTTTTAATTAAGTACTTTTAGAGATAAAAGTTAATTACAAAAAATCTACTGAATATAGTATGTGCATATGTAATGTAACAAATGTACCACACGCAACCTGTCGCTAATAGTGTTATAATTAATATAAATGACGCAGCATGTGAAAGTTGCTGCATTTGGATGGGATGTTGATTGGGTAGGATGAGAAAGGTTTGCATTCGTGAAATAGTAAATTAGTGTTATTATCGTAACAGATCTGAAGATGGTTCTAGAGGAACCGAAACCGATCATATGAATCAACAATTTGCAATCAAGACGGATTATAACACTGATTTGGCTTTACATAAACAACCTGGCTCTGGGAATTGTTCATGCCATCAAATGGTTCAAATGGCTCTGAGCACTATGTGACTTAACTTATGAGGTCATCAGTCGCCTAGAACTTAGTACTAACTCAACCTAGCTAACCTAAGGCCATCACACACATCCATGCCCGAGGCAGGATTCGAACCTGCGACCGTAGCGGTCGCTCGGTTCCAGACTGTAGCGCCTAGAACCATACGGTCACTCCGGCCGGTTTCATGCCATCATTTCTGTGCTGTAGAAGGATGCCACGCTGAACCGTTCTTACTGACCGCTATTTGTTGTCCCGACAATCATTTTTACTACAACTGAAGTGGGCCTGCACTGCTGCTATCTAGCGGAAAACACGTAAAACTCTAGAGTTTGCTCTTTTCAACAGTTCGCTGTTGACGCACATATCTCAAATAACATAATAGTTATGATTTTTTTAAAAATCGGATGATTCTTTTTGGTACACCCTGTATAATACAACTGAAAAGGCTAAAGAAGGAGAGTGACGCAAAGTTCATAATTTCGTTAAAATAATAGAGCATGGGAGAGATCTGAACACAGATCTTCCACTTTGCAGTCAAACACTGTGACGACACAACCATGGCGCCCTAATTCTTGTACTATCACAAGCACTTGCCTCTCTTTTGCACATCTTGAGCTTGGATCATTCATTGTATCTCCACTCTTTCTACTTTCCCTCGTGTTTCGCAGTTCATTTCATCTTCTTTCTGTTTTCTTGCTTGATCTGTGTTCAGTTTTTGGTGGGCTATCCACTGGGTCAGTTTACCACTAAATCTGAGGGGGGTGGGCGAGGTGGGTTGCAATAGGGAGAGGCCGGCCTTGGTGGCCGAGTGGTTCTTGGCGCTTCAGTCCGGAACCGCGCGACTGCTGCGGTCGCAGGTTCGAATCCAGCCTCGGGCATGGATGTGTGTGATGTCCTTAGGTTAGTTAGGTTTAAGTAGTTCTAAGTTCTAGGGGCCTGATGACTTCTGTTGTAGTCCCATAGTGCTCAGAGCCATATGAACCATTTTTTGTAGTAGAAAGTTTCGCTTGTCAGTACCGTGTGAGGGCCCTTTTTACCCTGTGAACTGGTACGTGACTCGTGGCTCCTTAGTGCTCTGTATTCCCGAAATCCGGAGACGCGACGAAGATTTCGCTAAATGTTGCCGTTAGTTATGGGTCGTCCTATCTGGCGCTAGTCTCACCTTTTGACGCCCATGGCTGACTAGCGTAATTTCACCGCGCGCCTGCCACCGCCGTGGAGACGCTACCCATCTCGGATCACCGCGCTGTACAAAACCGCGAGACGCGCTGCCGTCCTCGTCTTTCCTCTACCCTTCCACGCTCCTTTCCCGCGCCTACGACTCCGCGCCCTTACAGCGGCGTTCGGTCTGATCCCGCCATCGGCGTTTGCCGGCCGATAGGCGATCCGACCTCGCTGACCAATCTCGCCCCCGTCGCCGCCCCCAGGAGGGATATTAGGGGTGTCCAGCGGGCCGCGGGCTGATATGGACCGTGAGAGCGCGCGGTGTGGGATATGGGCCGCCATTGATCCGCCGTCCCCTGGGGTGCGTCTCAGATAAGACGGGGGCGGCGCCGCCTCCCTCGACGCCACGCAGGTCGTCCGGCACAGCAAGCTGGGCAGCGCCTCTCAACTGGCCGTGGAGCGCGGTTCCCACTACATCCGTATCTACACTCTGTGATCCACCTCGCAATCTGTGGCGGAGGATGCTTCTCTCACCACTATCTGATCTCGCCTTTCCCTGTCCCATTCGCTAATGGCGTGTGGGAGAAATGTTTTGTCTGTAAATCTCTGTGTTCACACTAATTTCGCTCATTTTCTCGTTATTGTCATTTTGCCCGAAATACGTAGGAGGATGTAATACCCCCGTAGTCCAGAAAACTTGAGACTGGATAAACAGCAAAAAAGATGGGTGATTTTTAATGTTTCAGATGTTGTACACCGTCTCCTTCCCTCCCACACACGAGTCGAATGAAAAGAACGTTCATACATGCGTTTTGTGGTAGATTTTGCAATTGAAAACAGCAGTTCTCTTCATCCGTGACTTTTTCCATAAAATAAATCTCTGCAAACATAGGCTTCCGCGGTCTTTGTCACAGTCGGTAAAATTCTTCTGGGTTTGAGGCCGCATTGTCATCAGTAAAATCTTCTGCGTTATGTATTTTTATCAAATGTCAGCAGGTGTCCACGGGACGTTGCTTTTTGCTCCCGAATCGAGGTGAGCCGGTCAGACTTTGTACGCACTTTTCTGTTACTTGAAACAGTGTTGCGAATGCATAGAACACTTGATTTAGAGATGTAGCTCCATACCGAGTCTCACACAAGACCATCTACATGCACTGAAGAGCCAAAGAAACTGGTAAACCTGGCTAATATCGTGTAAAGCCCCCGCGCACATGTAGAAGTGCCTCAACACGGCGTCGCATGGACTCGAATAATGTCTGAAGTACAGAAAGAGGGGACTGACACCATGAATCCTGCAGAGCTGTCCATAAATCCGTATGAATTCGAGTGGTGGAGATCCTTTCTAAACTGCATGTTGCAAGGCATACCAGATATGGTCAACAATGTTTATGTCTGAGAACTTTGGTGGCCAGTGGTTGTGTTTAAACTCAGAAGAGTGTTCCTGGAGCCACACTAGTAATTCTGGGCGTGTGAGGTGGCGCTGGTATTTCCCAGCTTCGTCGGAATGGACAATGGACATGAATGGATGCAAGTGATCAGACAGGATGCTTACGTACGGGTCACCTGTCAGAGTCGTAGCTAGACGTATCTGGGGTCCCCTATCACTTCAACTGCACACGTTCCACACTATTACAGCGCCTCCATCCCCTTAAATTGTCCCCTGATGACATGCAAGGTCCACGGATTCGTAAGGTTGTCTCCATACCCGTACGCGTCCATCCCCTCGATACTATTTGAAACAAGACTCGTCCGACCAGGCTACATGTTTCCAGTCTTCAACATTTTAATGTCGGTGTTGAGAGGCCCAGTCGAGGCGTAAAGCTTTGTGTCCAACCGTCATCAAGGGTACACGAATGGTCCTTCGGCTCCGAAAGCCCATACCGACATGTTTTGTTGAATGGTTCAGAGGCTGACATTTGTTGATGGCCCAGTACTGAAGCCTGCAGCAATCTGCGGAAGAGTTGCACTTCTGTCACGTTGAGCGATTATCTTCAGTCACCGTTGGACCCGTTCTCGTAGAGTCTTTCTTCTTAGGAGATTTGATGTTTTTACCGGATTCCTAATATCTACGGTACACTCGTGAAATGGTCGTACGGAAAACTCTCCACTTCATCGCTACCTCGGAGATACTGTGTCCCATCGCTCGTCCACCGAATACAACACCACGTTCACACTCGATTAAATCTTGATAACCTGCCGTTATAGCAGCACTGACCGATATAGCAACTCTGCCACACAGTTGCTGTCTTACATAGGCGTTGCCGACTTCAGTGCCGTATTGATCCTGTTTAAATACCCCTGTATTTGAATACGCCTGAACCAGTTTCTTTGGCGCTTGTACATCTGCGTTTATACTCCGCAAGCCACCCAAATGTGTGGTGGAGGGCACCTAACTTGCCACTGTCATTACCTCCCTTTCCTGTTCCAGTCGCTCCGGCCGCTGTGGCCGTGCGGTTCTAAGCACTTCAGTCCGGAACCGCGTGACTACTACGGTCGCAGGTTCGAATCCTGCCTCGGGCATGGATGTGTGCGATGTCCTTAGGTTAGTTAGGTTTAAGTAGTTCTAAGTTCTAGGGGACTGCTGACCTTAGATGTTGAGTCCCATAGTGCTCAGAGCCATTTGAACCATTTTTGTTCTAGTCGCGTATGGTTCGCGGGAAGAACGACTGCCGGAACATACAGCCATGTTGCCCTTGCGAAAGTTGGCGTACTGTTCTGTTCCACTTCATTAGTGCTCCGCGTTTTCTGATGCTGTGCTGATAAAATGTTTAAGGAGACCAAACAGCTAAGGTCATCAGTCTCCCATTCTTCCCCAAGGACATAAACAGTGCAACCAACATGTCTGCTTACAAAGCAAATCCTATGTGCCCAAGTGATTAAGAGTATTAACCGTTTGAATACAGTGTATCTAAGGCGGAACGTGGGAACCAGCTCGGTATTCACTTGGTGGAATACAGTAAACCGCCTAAAAACATCCAGGCTGACCGGCACACTGACTACATTTCTCATTACTTGCTGGCCGGATGCTGTTGGGGGCCGGCATACCATCACGTCCCAGAGACAGTCTCGTTAAAGTGGACATGTAGGAGGGGGAGGGGGTGCCACATTTTTTTTCAATTTATTGACTTCTGGGCCATGCCCAGTCAGCCATCCAAATAGTAATGTAACGGTAGTAAGAACAACATCCAGACACCGAACGGAGAAACTCTCCAACCCAGCCGGGAACCAAACACGGCCCTTTTCGTTAGCAATCCGATGCGGTGACCGCGCAGCTACCTAGAAGGACAGGGTGCCACATTTACACTTCGATGACAAATCAGAGCACAGTAACTTTCCAATTGGCCAATGGCAGGGGACCCTGTTGTACTTGAAGGGTAGTACAGCTAGCAACACTCTGTTTTTTTGGTCGATACTTCAGACCAGCGACTGATTTTACAATGACATCAATGAATGTGCACTGAAGACAGCCGTAAGCAGTTTCTGCCGTTTCCTACAGTTCCTGTTGTTGTCAGAAGCGAGGTGGTGTTTAGGCAGTTTGTAAATATTTAGAGTTGCACACGTTCAAGTGTTGTATGATATATAAAGCTATCTGGAAAGTAGTGTTAATTCATCCGTTACAGATGTTTTTTCAGCAAGTAAAAATCTACGTACTTTTAACAGTAGTTACGTAATGCTTGGAGAGTTAAGTCACAGGAGCGTTCTGTATCGAAATCCACGTCCACTGCAAATACTATCCCATCTGTGACGCGCAGGCGCATCTGTGAAGATGAAACAACATGTCCGCCCTCTGCTGGAATCCGCGCTCATAGATTATTCAGTGCGCCGGAAAACTTCAAGAATAACAATTTTACCTGTCTTCAAAGCTTAAATCTGTTTCAGTTTCAAATAGCTCCTATTTCAAAATGTAATAACATAACTAGTTTTTAATAATACTTCTATGTCTGATTTCCCTCACTGATGATTCGTATATAGTAGACTAATAACGCAAGGGATGAACTATTAAAAACAGTATTGAAAAGATTGTCCCAGTAGCCACATTTTCAAATTTCACTACAATACTTGACGTCAGTACATGTCATGCTGTTCCTTGAAACATGTTTTCACATTTGGAAAAATATTAATATTCTGGAGCAAATTTTGTAATTTCATAAAAAGACTGTAGCACATAAAAATGGAATCAGAAAAGATATTAAACTTATGTTACAGAGCTGGATAGAGGCCAAAATCTGAGAAGTCTTCTCTCCCGTACTCTTTAAGTACTGCATGGGTCTACAAGTATTGGTTCAAGTACATATTTAGTTTTTGCATAACAGTACCTCATTTATTACTCTTGTGAATCTTATGATCACAACTGTCTTTTGGACGATATATTTTCTCGTGACGTCTGTGGTTCTGTAGTCTGTAGAATTGTAAACAGTGAAGTAGGCGACATTCCCTCAGAACTGCTGATATTGTTGACAGATCCATCCACGAATGAACTGTTCCGCCTGGTGTGGAAGATATTTGTGAGACAAAACACCTTCATACGGCAAGAACAATGTAATAAATCCAATACCAAAGAAAGCGGGTGCTTACAGCAGTTATTATTACTGAACTATGTGTTTAATAAGTTATGGCTGCAAATCGGTGACACGCATTGTCTACAGAGGACTGGAAAAAACTGATGGAAGCCGACCACGACGAAGATCAATTCGGGTTCCGGAGAAATGCTGGAACATGCGTGGTAATACCGGCCCTACGAATTAAGTTAAAGAAAGACAAACCTATATTTATAGCGTTGTACATTTGGAGAAGACTTTATTGACAGTTATGACTTTAATATCCTGTTTCAAATTTCTGAACGTAACAGGGTTAAATTATAGGATCGGCAGGCTATTTAAAATCTGTCTGGAAATTAGACGGCAGTTATGAGATTCAAATGGTTCAAATGGCTCTGAGCACTATGGGACTTAACATCTGAGGTCATCAGTCCCCTAGAACTTAGAACTATTTAAACCTAACTAGCCTAAGGACATTACACATACCCATACCCGGGGCAGGATTCGAACCTGCGACCGTAGCGGTCACGCGGTTCCAGACTGTAGCGCCTAGAACCGCTCGGTCACTCAGGCCGGCAGTTACGGGATTCGATGGGCTTAAAATGGAAACAGTTGTTGAGAAGAAAGTCAGACAAGGTTGTTGCCCATCGCCAATGTTATTCAATCTGTACATTCAGCAGGCTATGAAGGAAAGGAAGAAGAAATATGAAATGGGATTTAAAGTTCTAGCAGAAGTAATAAATACTTTGCGGTTCGCCGAAGACATTGTTAGCACTTGGAATAGCAGTGGAGCTGAATACACAGTGTCGTGGAACGTCGATATAAAATGAATATCGCCGGCCGTGGTGGGTGAGCGGTTCTAGGTGCTACAGTCTGGAACCGTGCGACCCTACGGTAGCAGGTTCGAATCCTGCCTCGGGCATGGATGTGTGTGATGTCCTTAGGTTAGTTAGGTTTAAGTAGTTCTAAGTTCTAGGGGACTGATGACCTCTGAAGTCAAGTCCCATAGTGCACAGAGTCATTTCTTTAAAATGAATATCAACAAAAGTAAAACGAGGATAATGGAATGTAGTCGAATTAAATCGGTCGATGTTGAGGGAATTAAATTAGGAAATTAGACGTTAAAAGGAGTAGATGAGTTCTGCTGTTGGGGCAGTGAAATAACGGATGATTTGGGAAGTAGAGAGGACATAAAATGACAAGAAATAGTTGCTGAAGAAGAGAAATTTGTTAACATCGAAAAGTAGCTTCTTAAATGCGGTACTGCGGAAGAATGCTGAAGATTAGATGGGTAGAGGTAACTAATGAGGAGGTGTTGAATAAGATCAGGGAGACAAGAAATCTGTAGGGATCGGTTGATAGGACACGTTCTGAGAGACCAAGGGAGCAGCAAAGTAGTATTTGAGGGAAGTCTAGGGGAGGGAGGGTGGGGGGTGGTAAAAATTGTAGACGGAAACCAAGAGATGAGTGCAGTTAGCATATTGAGAAAGCTGATGGTTGCAGTAGTTATTCGGAGATGAAGAGGCTTGCACGGGATAAGTTGAGATGGAGAGTTTCATCAGACCAGTCTACGTACTGAAGACCACAACAGCAATAGCAGCAAAAACAACAACCACCTCTAAACATCCACTGTACAGAAATGCACAATGTTACTCATAGCTTACATTGATGGATGGTGCTAAAGATACACCTCTATATTTTATTAACAATTGTAACTAGATTTCAGTCTCTCTGACTTGTATGTCAATATTCACGCAGTAATTGCTAGTGTAATCAAGGTGAGGGGTGGGTGGCGGGGGTGGGGTAGGGTGTAGCTCGGTAGCCATTACGCCCCTGCCTGGCCATGTGGAATGACGTGAGTCCGCCAGTGCGTGCAGTGCAGGGTGGGTGGGACAAAGGGCGAGCCTCAAACAGTGGTGTGGCGTAATTAATCTGCCCATACCAGGGGGCTGCAATTCCGTACAACGGCGTCCTTAATAGGGGCACGGATAACTGCATGGATATCAATCCACATTCGAGACAAGGCTGTTACTGTTGGCTCATCACGTCTAGCGCTGAAAACCTGCGTTTTGTAAACAGGGTCTAACAGAGGGACATTTTCATAGCGCTCTACGGTTCCTGCATACGTTACACGGTTTGTAGGTCAGTGCCTGAATATAAAACAGTACGACAAAATTCTGATAAAGATTTATAAAATTCATCTTCGTGGTTTGAAGACTTTTCTATACTTTTGAAGCTAATTTTAGCCAAACCCCGGGTTGCTGGTCGGCCGGTGTGGCCGTGCGGTTCTAGGCTCTTCAATCTGGAACCACATGACCGCTACGGTCGCAGGTTCGAATCCTGTCTCGGGCATGGAAGCGTGTGATGTCCTTAGGTTGGTTAGGTTTAAGTAGTTCTAAGTTCTAGGGGACTGATGACCACAGATGTTGAGTCCCATAGTGCTCAGAGCCATTTGAACCCGGGTTGCTGAGTAGCGCAAGAGTCTTGAAACAGAAAAGCAAGTGGTTTGATTCTCACTATTTTCATCGATTTTTTTACTTATATTTGAATTCTGTATTTAATTAATAATGGAAATATTTAACAAGTGTTAAAATACATTACTACACTCGAAATCAAACAAGAACGAAAATGGCAATTGGTTTTTTAGGCCAAATAAGGAAATATACTCCTTCTGCAATAAAGTGACAGACGAGATCAGCGTTTTACGCTGTATGGACTTGTAGAGAGACTGGAGGAAGAAAGATAAAAAAAATCTGCAAATTCTTCCAAAACAGGAAACAGGAAACAGGACAAAGCAAATGAGTGGGGCGCGAGACAGGAAAGAACTAGACACATGTGACTACGATTTATGCTTTAAGGGTTCAGTAAAAACTTAGTTAGGTATACAGATAGCTCATGTATTAGTTCTGAAGATTGGGTTTGCGAGTACCAAAGTAGTAGGTGGCATATCTCTTGACCGCTCTTAGCGTCAAGTTTGAATTTTGCATTTTTATACTGCCAAGTGACCGTAACCTTAGTCTTTTTCATAAATTTCAACTTGAAACCTGTAACTGTTTCATGTTAAATGGCCGACAGACAGACGGGCAGACAGCAAAATGTTCCTACAGAGGTTCTATTTTTACCCACTGAGATCAGAAAACTCTCAAAAAAGAGGCTTTTAATAAAAGCAGATTTAACAGGAGACCTTAGGCAACAGGTACGAATTTAAAATAGAAGTCAAGAAATTCAAAGATTTTAAGAAGCTAAAACAAATAGGAAAGCAAATGATGTCAAATAGTCCGACGAGAAGAAAAGAGTGCATTTTGAGAAAATGAAAAGTTCTTGAGAATTATGAAAGAGTAGAGAAATAGACAGTTTACTTGATGTTATCCTCAGTTGGCTTATAACGACTTAGAGAAAATATTTTTTTTACAAAAATAACGTCTTTTTATTTTTAAATAACGAACCCAGCAGTGCTTCACAATACCTAAATATCTATGGGAATTGGATGTACGTAGTAATATGGGTTAAACTGAGAAGTGTCTCTGGAAGCGCCGGCAGGTTCGAATCCTGCCTCGGGCATGGATGTGTGTGATGTCCTTAGGTTAGTAAGGTTTAAGTAGTTTTAAGTTCTAGGGGACTGATGGCCTCAGAAGTTAAGTCCCATAGTGCTCAGAGCCGTTTGAACATAAAGTTATAACAAAGTTCAATAGTATATAAGAAGAAATAATTACAGTATATATACAATAAAAACATTCTTCATTAGTGTAACTGCCATAATGGCTTAGTGCCTCATTAAAATCTTTTAAAATGACAGCATTCATACAGAGTGTGTAGGTAAAATAACTGTAAATAATTCATAACTAATCAAGTAGAACGAAAGTCGTAAAACTGAGGAATATACATTACAGTCAGGACACCCACTGAAAATGAGAGAACATTTTTACAGAAATCAAAATAATCTTGATTTCGAGATTTCACTATCTTCAGTACAAAAAATGTGGAGTAAATTCTTATGTTCTATCTTACCTACTGTTTTAACATTTGTGTCGAGAATGTTCTTATAAATTGGAAATCGGTGAATTATCAAGAAAATACATTAGGTGTACATAGGAATGTGAGTGTATTTGCAGGCAATAATGTAAAAACGCAGTAAAGTGAAGATAATTCCAATTAGTAGTACATTAGATTTATAGAAAACAATAGTACAATTTCATCACGTAAGTTGAAAGTTGTGCCCACTATGGCCGGAAATAGTAATTAACAATGACAAAATGGTATGGATGTCACATTTTAAATAAGTGGGCAGAGACAGGACAATGACATAGATGAAAAGCTGCTCAAATCTGAAGCGACATTGGAACAATTAACAGAACAGTTCAATATCGAAACCTGTTTTATAAAACTTAGAAGAATTACTATTGTATAGAATTGAGTGATGAATAAATTAAAAGAAGTATAACAGCAAATTACGGTACCAGCAGTAAACACAGGACTGTCGAGAGAAACGAATTGTTGTATAGAGAGAAATTGAAAAAAGAGTTAAAATATTCGGAATGATCTGAATGTACTTGCTGCTAATGAGCATACAGCTGAATACATAGCAGATGTAAAAAACATGTGAACAGAATGAAAAACTACACAAGAAAGTATCCCTCATTCCATAATTTTCTCCACATCGTCTCACTGAAATTCTACATTTCGCTCGAAAGGCCCGCCCGCTTTTCTGTCAGCACAGACACTCGTTTTCTCCTCTCACTTAACGACGTCACAGCAAGGGTTGTGGCTGTCTCTGACCACATTTTCAGCAGTCATTTTCCGTGCCAGCACTGTGAGGTACTGCGCCCATTACTATGGCTGAATCCATTAACGCCTCGTGGTACCTTGGTATACGAGTCACCTTTTCGAGTAGGGGAGTGGCGGTTAGTGAGGTTCTGGTGGGAAGTATGCGAGGCTTAGTGTTTCTCCAGTGCGGGCTTTCAATTAATAAATCAAATGAGGTGTTGGCCCTCAACTACGTACCCTCAGGCTCAGAGTTGAAATATTAAAAGTTTTGGCTGGTTTCGTCGTGTAGGGGCTGGGATACATAGCTGCCTCATTACAAGCCAAATACTGCTAAGTCTACAGTATACAATATGAATGTACACATGATACATGGTCGAAAGTTCCTATCACTCGGCCATTGCAAATTTAACGTAGAAATTTATTAATGAAAGATCGTAATTAAATAAAATCTGCAAGTACTATCTGAACAACTTTAAATGATGAGTACAATAGTAGAAGTACTTTTGAGAATGCGGTATATTTCTGCAAAAACACTTATTGGTGTCGATGGTCCAGCAATTAAATAAAATATAAGCTGAATAACAGGGAAACAATATATTCCTACTGCACGTAATTAGCTATGAACAACAAAATAGCTCGCGAGGTATTCACTTCTAAACGCACACTGAGTCTTCACTGTAGAAGGCACGGAAATCTCACAAGTACACAAGTAGGCACTCCGAAGTATTTCTGTCTGCAGTGCCCACGTGCAAACTTCTCCACACACTCCAAATCTCTGCCGCGACCGTGCATACATTGCGCCGTACCGTCCCGACGCTCCCTGCCTTGTACGGCTGTTCCTCGTCCTGCAATGTTCCACACTCCCCCTCCATTCACTTCGGTAGTCGCCTCCCTTAGAAACGAGCGCTGTGATTGGTGAAAGCGCTCCCATCATGTCTCCAAGCCAACGCACACTCACAAACATTTTGAAACACATTCGAAATACTGGATTTACATTTAAATAACTAGAAATTAAATAAATATTCATATGGCTGGGCCATAAACACGCTATAACACACATTATTAAATACATAAACAAATCAAATAAACATCTATAAAAGGAATGGCAACAAAAGGTAGGCCAATAGTCTAATGTCTCTGTTCTCTCTGAAACACAGTAAATAATTGACCAATGCTTCATGAATAGTATATACCAGAAATAAACAAAGACATAGATGAATAAATATATTTATAAGCATGCTGCTACCGTTTTTTTCTTGTAACTGTGTAGTGTTTATGGATTTTCGCGATAGATAGAAATCGGTCACTTTGACCTCCAATAACTCATGTGCTATTCAAGTTACATGCCTGTAATTCATACTAATTTAGAAATACACTAATAGCTCTGTAAAGGCACGTTGATCGACAAAATAGGATAAACCGTTGGGATTTTGGAAATTCGTTACTGTGTGTAGCTCGTACAATTTATAGTCAGATACTAAACGTTAAACTAATAAAAATATGTAAACTATGATTACACCATCGAATCGTCGTGCAAATAATAGTAATGTACACGTTTCTTTTTGAGGTATCTTGATTTCTCTGGGCCGGCCGCGGTGGTCTCGCGGTTCTAGGCGCGCAGTCCTTAGGTTAGTTACGTTTAACTAGTTCTAAGTTCTAGGGGACTGATGACCTCAGCTGTTAAGTCCCATACTGCTCAGAGCCATTTGAACCATTTTTTTGATTTCTCTGGCTACTATTAATTTCTACATGATCTGTGAAATGTCTGCCATTATGGTTTCACGAAGTCCGCCACCTTTGTTCGTGAAGCGCAAAAACACTTTTTTTTAAAATTTAAAACCTATGTTTTCTCGCATGGCACATACCACCCTCCACATCTGTATCTGGAATTGTAAGTCTTAGAAACCCTTTCTTGGTTTGTGTAGTTTTGGCTGGAAGTCTTCTTTTCAACTTTTACACCAAATGAAATGTTCAAATAAAGGCTTTGTGCTGTTATACCTCATTTCCAACCAACATCCATATCAGTATTGACTGGTTTAATTGACACGTAATAGCTGTCACTTCTTTAATTTGTCTCTATGGCGGTGTAGAAGCCGACCTCGGGAAAGATCAATTTGGATTCCGTAGAAATGTTGGAACACGTGAGGCAATACTGACCCTACGACTTATCTTAGAAGCTAGATTAAGGAAGGGCAAACCTACGTTTCTAGCATTGTAGACTTAGAGAAAGCTTTTGACAATGTTGACTGGGATACTCTCTTTCAAATTCTAAATGTGGCAGGGGTAAAATACAGGGAGCGAAAGGCTATTTACAATTTGTACATAAACCAGATGGCAGTTTTATTGAGCAAGCAGTGAAGGAAACAAAAGTAAAATTCGGAGTAGGTATTAAAATTCATGGAGAAGAAGTAAAAACTTTGAGGTTCGCCGATGACATTGTAATTCTGTCAGAGACAGCAAAGGACTTGGAAGAGCAGTTGAACGGAATGGACAGTGTCTTGATAGGAGGGTATAAGATGAACATCAAAAAAAGCAAAACTAGAATAATGGAATGTAGTCAAATTAAATCGGGTGATGCTGAGGGAATTGGATTAGGAAATGAGACACTTAAAGTAGTAAAGGAGTTTTGCTATTTGAGGAGCAAAATAACTGATGATGGTCGAAGTAGAGACGATATAAAATGTAGACTGGCAATGGCAAGGAAAGCGTTTCTGAAGAAGAGAAATTCGTTAACATCGAGCATAGATTAAAGTGTCACGAAGTCGTTTCTGAAAGTATTTGTATGGAGTGTAACCATGTATGGAAGTGAAACATGGACGATAAATATTTTGGACAAGAACAGAATAGAAGCTTTCGAAATGTGGTGCTACAGAAGAATGCTGAAGATTAGATGGGTGGATCACATAACTAATGAGGAAGTACTGAATAGGATTGGGTAGAAGAGAAGTTTGTGGCACAACTTGACCAGAAGAAGGGATCGGTTGGTAGGACATGTTCTGAGGCATCAAGAGATCACCAATTTTGCATTGGAGGGTAGCGTGGAGGGTAAAAATCGTAGAGGTAGACCAAGAGATGAATACACTAAGCAGATTCAGAAGGATATAGGTTGCAGTAGGTACTGGGAAATGAAGAAGCTTGCACAGGATAGATTAGCATGGAGAGCTGCATCAAACCAGTCTCAGGACTGAAGACCACAACACCAACAACATGGCGGTGAAAGGATATCGATGATCGAATACACTGACTACAGCGAAAATTAGGAACATTTGGAGGGCCTGCCAAACGGAACGATCTGTGTTGTTAAAATTGCGTATAAATTCACCGAAGCAAGAAGTAAGCAATGAGGAGTAGCCAAAATGCGATTAAGCATAAAATGACCATCAAAATTGATGAACATAAAGTAGATTAGGTGGGGAAACTGTGCTATTATGGGAACAAAATGAAGTATGATGGGCGAAGTGAGGAGGATCTAAAAAGGAGACTAGCACAAACAGAGATACCATTCCCCGTCAAGGGATGTTCAGTAATGTTAAGCATCAGCATTAATTTGAGGAACAAATTTCTGAAAATATACATTTGGGGAGCTGCATTGTAAGTGGGATAACCATGGACTGCGCAAAAACTAGGAAAAAATAGTATCTCGAAGTTTGAGATGCGATGCTATGGAAGGAAATTGAAAATTAGGTGGACTTGGGGTTGTTCTCTGCAGAATCGGCAAGGAGAGAAAATTGGCACCATGATGACAACGAGATGACGACGAGGAATAATTGGCACATCTGCAAAGTTTGAACAGGAGTTTGCCTGCTGTCAGTCAGAGTACAACACTGCCGGTTACCTTGCTTATTTCGATATACGTGACACTAAACGGCAAAAAAATAATAGGCCGCCAGTTTGAACTTGTAAAAGATAATAACTGATTCTGCTTATTCCCGATGTGGCTGGAGAACCCTGTACTGTGGGAACATATCAAACTGTAATCAGTAATTGAGAACGTTGGATGCAAAAAGTACTCTGACATGAAGAGGTTGTTAAAGTTTAGGAAGCCGTGGCAGGCAGCAACAAACCAGTCATAAGACCCATAACAAAGCAAAATGACGTACTCAGTCCCTATTCTGTAACACCTCTCTCTCTCTCTCTCTCTCTCTCTCTCTCTCTCTGTTTCTCACGCTCTCTCTCTCTCTCTCTGTTTCTCTCTCTCTCTCTCTCTCTCTCTCTCTCTCTCTCTCTCTGTCTCTCACTCTCTCTCTCTGTCTCTCACTCTCTCTCTCTCTCTCTCTCTCTCTCTCTCTCTCTTTCTTTCTTCCCCCTGTTTGTGATGCTCCAATGCACTTCTACCACTCAAACTTTCTTCTACTTCACCACACCGAACCACATCCTGAATTTGCATGGTGTACCTCCTGCCTCAAGTTTCCTGTCATAGCATTACCTAACTGCATCCCCCAACTCCTTGTAAATAAATATGGTAATCCTACTCTCCGTCTTATGCAGTAGCGCTCGTAATGCAATGCAGTTATGCGCGACTCTGAAGCAAGTGGCATCATAGCCCTGGGTGTGTCTCCACTAATCCTTTCAGATTCGCAGACCAATCCTGTGGTTGGCACAGAATACATCTGCATATGCGGCGCTCGCTGTGTTCTATGCTGCCAGGTGCACTTTCCCAAAATCTCTCTATATGACGGGCGCTACCCTTCCTATTTTACACTCGTTTGTCTTTTTTTGTTCCTTCCAGAGTAGTCCACCACTAGCCCTGTCCTAAACAGGCAGCAGTGCACGGACCGGAGGATTATTTTTTTACGACTTACCCCGCCGCTGACGGGGGCGAAACGGGTTCAAATATTCATCAGGGCGTGTATTTTTAAGGGGGATGAATCCGTTCCCCTCCCACACCGGTCATTAGTTGTGCCGGAGTTTCGGGTTGCACTATTACGCCGTTGGTCCGTGGCCCGAAATGCGAAACCCGCTTTCCAGCTTTTAACGACGGCACTCAGCAGGGATGTATACACTCCACCTCCGCTCCACCCCCCCACAGTCAACCACCCCGTCCATTCCTCACCCCTCTATATCTCTTTGCGGATATCTTGCCTTTCTATTTAGCCGCTTTTTGTGTGCAGGCAGTAAAAATAAACACATATTCACAGCTGCCACAAATGAAAACGTTACTTCGCATACTTTAGAGTGTAATGGCAGTACAAATGCGGAATTAAAAAAATATAAAACGTTTGGACGCTATTACTGCGGCGGTAATACGAAGCTGAAAATGACCTGTGAAAATTTTTTTTCATGGTGTGACTGTGTGCAGAAGTACCTCTCTAAAAATGGAGTCCGCTTGCTGCTGTAAACATGAATAGAACGGTCCTTAACCTACTGAGTTCTGCCGTGCCTTGGAACTGCGGAACAAAATGGAAGTATCACATTGCTAGCGCAGTCAGACTGGGTTATTTATAAGTGCTTTTAGGGTTTCAGATTCTATTCACTTCGTTTCATTTATTGCGAATTTAAAGACCCTTTATCCTATATTTTCAAATACATCGTATTCTTTTTAAAAATATTCATCACGTAATAGCATAAACTGTTCCTTATTACAATCAAAAACTGTTTTCAGCAAAGAAAATATACTAATAATACAGAGTTACAAATA
Organism: Schistocerca gregaria; assembly: GCF_023897955.1. Lineage (NCBI taxonomy): Eukaryota > Metazoa > Arthropoda > Insecta > Orthoptera > Acrididae > Schistocerca > Schistocerca gregaria. The sequence continues at coordinate 137,106,952 of NC_064929.1, forward strand.
AAACTAAGAAAAATTTAATATGCGAATTAGTTAAAAGGAAACGGACGTTGTTAACCCAGCACTGCCCTATTTCGCTCATATGCAAAGCAGAGTTTAAACAATATATTCTATGCTTTCAGTCAGGGTTTCACGTTGGCGATTCGTTTGCTTATCTGGAGAGACGTGATGCTAAACGGCATGAAAAAAATAATAGGCCACCATTGTGAACTTGTAACAGCTAAAAACTGCTTGTTTTCATTCTAGATCTGAATGGAGAACGCTCTACTGTGGGAATCTTTAAGCATTTTTCCTTACATTTCTTCTCTTCCTTTTGATAAGCTCTTGTTTAATATTTCAAACTTTTTATTTGTTTATATTGCTTTGGTGCATAGATTCGTAGCGTTTTTCCGTAAGTTTAATAAACACAACAGATACACAAGTCAGACACTTTACTCAAATAGTTCAAATGGCTCAAAGCACTATGAGACTTAACATCTGAAGTTATCAGTCCCCTAGACTTAAACCTAGCTAACGTAAGGACATCACACACATCCATGCTCAACGCAGGATTTGAACCTACGACCGTAGCAGCAGCGTGGTTCCGGACTGAAACGCCTAAAAGCTCTCGCCCACTGCGGCTGGCACACTTTAGTCATCAATAATATATTCCTCTTCAATGTCTGCAACAGTCTGCTACGTTGAGGGTAACTTCTCGATTCCGCCACTGTAGAAATCACGTGATACTAAGGTACGTAACTCGTCGAGCCATGTTGGAAAGCATTTTTGTCTGGAAAGGATGTTCCTTGAAGGGTTTTGCGTAGAGATGAGGTTCAATAAGATGGGTACGGTATTACTTACCAAACTAAAACCTGTATCTCCTTTTTAGCAATCTAGCAGAATGTGGGAGGGCGTTGTCACTGAGTATCATTTCTTTGCAAACTACGAACCAACCGAATAGTTTAGTTTTGTAATGCGACACGTTTTCGTTGGAGGGTGTGGTTTTGGAGTTATTCAGTATTATAATGAATTAAGGATGGGTCCGGCTCTTCGCAAGTACGTAATTTTTGTTTTTCTTGAATACACAAACACAGCACAGATGTGGCTCCCTCAGTGGCGTTTTCTCTTTATTTTTCCGATATACACATCTCCACATACATTTTCGTTAGGAAATCATTATATTTATGCTAGGAAATATGTTACATCGGATTTTGTTGTTATTTAAATTACAAGTGTAATTTTACATTTTATTTTACATTGTACGTGTCCTGTGTGCTGCCAGCCGAAATAAGACACAGGTGGTAAATTGGTAGACGTTATTCTGCAGGCATAAGGGATGATAAGAAATCATCTGCATCGAAGTTTTCTCTTTAATCCAACCTTTAGAACATTTATTTCGGTACAAATCGAGGGTGCATTTTGCTCGTACTGAGCTGCGGCTGGTTTGCGTTTTCGTGCCAAACATATTTTCTGTTATTTTTGTTTAGCTGGGATAACCTGTGAACATACAAAATTTTTACTGATGTCCACGTAGTTGCAAAATGTGACAGCACAAGGGAACATGGGGACCACAGGCCTGGTATCGATTACTGCTTTCGATTTCGGTACACTGAACCTACACTGATGAAATCGATAAATAGCATTTATGGCATGCTATGTCGAAGGTAAGGCGTGACTATACAGGGCGAAGAAAAATTCACGCACTCGGATTTCACAGCGCGATTCCTCAAACACTAGCAGTGCATATTTCTGGCAGTAAATGGACGTTAAAGATCGGCAATGTGGCAACACTGTAATCACGTGTATTTAACTACCTCTGTCAGGATACAGCAGTAGTGCTGTGCAGTTGATCGACTGGGTAGCGTGATGGGGCTGGCATGCAGGCGGTCGTCGGTTCCATTCTGGTGGATTATTTGTTTTTATTTGCTAGAAGTAGTCTGAGTGGTACGGTATCTGGCGTCTTAATGGTTCAAATGGCTCTGAGCACTATGGGACTTGACATCTGAGGTCATCAGTCCCCTAGAATTTAGAACTGCGACCGTAGCGCCTAGAACCGCTCGGCCACAGCGGCCGCTGGCGTCTTAATGGCCATACAGTGATTACAGTGGGTCTTGTACAAAACATTTTGTGTTATGTATTATGAACACGGAGATGGAAACACCATCTCTTTCATCGGTCAGCTTTTAAAGAAACGTTTTGCATGTCACGGATGCGAACTGTTTCGCACCACTGCATCCACCGGATTCTAAACCTGTTTTGCGTGCACCCTTACCCACTGGTCCCATCGATTAATACCAACTATTATTGTGGTCACGTTCATGCCGATTTCAATCCGTTAAGGCCTTACGTAGCCAGTATGGGTAGCAACGTGCTTTTGCAAATAATTTCTATGCTACTATTGGGCGAGTATACACAGAAGACAGGTTTGGAATGTAGCAGATGTAGTGGCACGAAACAATTCGCGTCCACGACGTGCACAAGGTTTCTTTAAAAGCTGACCAATGAAAACTATTATACTTCCATTTCCGTGCTCGTAGTACGTAATTGAAGCTGTTTTGAAAAATATCCACTGTAATCGCTGTATGACGATTAAGGCCCCATATGCAATACCATGAAGATTACTTTTAACAAATAAGAACCAATATTCCTCGTCGCAGAATCGATCCCGCGACCTCCTGCATGCCAACCCAAAACTCCTACCACTGCACCAACTGCACAGCACTACAGCTACATCCTGGCACAGATAATTACGGACACGTTATTACAGTGTTGCCAGACTGCCCATCTTTCAAGTCCATTTACTGCCCGTTAACATGCGCAGGAAGAAATTTTGGGGTGCATTTTTGTATCGTCAGTATGCGAGAAATCTCTCTGTGAAGTCCGAAGCGCGAATTTTTCTTCAGCCTGTATGCTCCATCGTTACCAAGCATGTGTAAGTTCATAGTGTCAGTAATGGAAAGTCTGTCCACCTCACGCTAGGCTCCTTTTAGTCACATTCTAGAGCTGAAAGCAAAAAAATGTTGCGGACTGATCACTGAAGCTTAAATGGATGAACCCAGCTTCTTTGCCGCGCGGTCTTAGGTGCCTTGCCATTGATCGCCGCTGATCGCACAGCTCCCCACGTCAGAGTTACGAGTCCTCCCTCGGAGATATATATTTGTGTGTGTGTTTTCCTTAGCGTAAGATAGTTTAAGTTAGATTAAGTAGTGTGTAAGCCTAGGGACCGATGACCTCAGTAGTTTGGTCCCACAGGAACTTACCACCTCTACCGACTTCTTTGGCACTAAAAAATAAGAGAAATCACAGCTCGCATGGATTTAAGTGTTCATTTCTCCCCAAGTGCTATTCGGGATATATTGTCCGGAAGCTGTTCCATGGACCCGCTACCAAGCACTCAGCTGTGAACTGCAGAATAGTCACAGTATCTCCGTCTGGCCCACAGGATGCATAATTAATTAATCATTAATTAAGAATTATTTATTTTATTTATTCACATGAAAACATAAAAAGTCAGCATCGAACTTCAGGAATACAAAACGCTATAGACAATATTGCATCCTACAGATCATAGTCTACATTGGTAAATCTTAAAAGAACGCTAAACAAAACAGACGAAGACAAAGGTGACAATCGAACCAACATCATCCCAGTATTTGGCAATCAGAACGGCTTCAGAGCTAGAGGAATCAACTCATAAATGGTTCATCGTGGCTTATACCACATACAAGTGCTCCGTTGTGTTTTCGGCTCCACAGCCACATGGGCTCTATGGTGTGTGGCAGCCCCAATTCTGAAAATTGTCGTTTGGTCTTGAGATCCGAGTTGTGGGCCTGTCCAAATTTTTCCACATGCGTGGCCTTCAATTCTTGAGTGAAAACCAGTAGCTACATTTCCTGATGACAGTATCCAGTGATTTCCAGACCCCATCTTCGACGTACGGTCTGCTGGACACTCTTCTCTGTTGTCCTCGTGACACTTTCCTTTGACATCTGTCGAGGAAGAGAAGAACGGTGACCGTATAATGGTTTTTTTTTCATGCCTGTGCACGCCGCGCCGGCAGTTGTGGCCGAGCGGTTCTAGGCGCTTCAGTCTGGAACCGCGCGACCACTACGGTCACAAGTTCGAATCCTGCCTCGGGCATCGATGTGTGTGATGTCCTTAGGTTAGTTAGGTTTAAGTAGTTCTAAGTCTAGGGAATTGATAACCTCAGATGTTAAGTCCCATAGTGCTCAGAGCTACACTCCTGGAAATGGAAAAAAGAACACATTGACACCGGTGTGTCAGACCCACTATACTTGCTCCGGACACTGCGAGAGGGCTGTACAAGCAATGATCACACGCACGGCACAGCGGACACACCAGGAACCGCGGTGTTAGCCGTCGAATGGCGCTAGCTGCGCAGCATTTGTGCACCGCCGCCGTCAGTGTCAGCCAGTTTGCCGTGGCATACGGAGCTCCATCGCAGCCTTTAACACTGGTAGCATGCCGCGGTCCGCAGCTCGTGGTCTCGCGGTAGCGTTCTCGCTTCCCGAGCACGGGGTCCCGGGTTCGATTCCCGGCGGGGTCAGGGATTTTTCACCTGCCTCGTGATGACTGGGTGTTTGTGTCGTCTTCATCATCATCATCAATCATCCCCATTACGGTCGGAGGAAGGCAATGGCAAACCACCTCCACTAGGACCTTGCCTAGTATGGCGGCGCGGGTCTCCCGCGTCGCTCCCCTACGCTCGGTAAACGGAGTATGGGACTCATCATCATCATCAGCATGCCGCGACAGCGTGGACGTGAACCGTATGTGCAGTTGACGGACTTTGAGCGAGGGCGTATAGTGGGCATGCGGGAGGCCGGGTGGACGTACCGCCGAATTGCTCAACACGTGGGGCGTGATGTCTCCACAGTACATCGATGTTGTCGCCAGTGGTCGGCGGAAGTGGAACGTGCCCGTCGACCTGGGACCGGACCGCAGCGACGCACGGATGCACGCCAAGACCGTAGGATCCTACGCAATGCCGTAAGGGACCGCACCGCCACTTCCCAGCAAATTAGGGACACTGTTGCTCCTGGGGTATCGGCGAGGACCATTCGCAACCGTCTCCATGAAGCTGGGCAACGGTCCTGCACACCGTTAGGCCATCTTCCGCTCACGCCCCAACATCGTGCAGCCCGCCTCCAGTGGTGTCGCGACAGGCGTGAATGGAGGGACGAATGGAGACGTGTCGTCTTCAGCGATGAGAGTCGCTTCTGCCTTGGTGCCAATGATGGTCGTATGCGTGTTTGGCGCCGTGCAGGTGAGCGCCACAATCAGGACTGCATACGACCGAGGCACACAGGGCCAACACCCGGCATCATGGTGTGGGGAGCGATATCCTACACTGGCCGTACACCTCTGGTGATCGTCGAGGGGACACTGAATAGTGCACGGTACATCCAAACCGTCATCGAACCCATCGTTCTACCATTCCTAGACCGGCAAGGGAACTTGCTGTTCCAACAGGACAATGCACGTCCGCATGTATCCCGTGCCACCCAACGTGCTCTAGAAGGTGTAAGTCAACTACCCTGGCCAGGAAGATCTCCGATCTTTCCCCCATTGAGCATGTTTGGGACTGGATGAAGCGTCGTCTCACGCGGTCTGCACGTCCAGCACCAACGCTGGTCCAACTGAGGCGCCAGGTGGAAATGGCATGGCAAGCCGTTCCACAGGACTACATCCAGCATCTCTGCGATCGTCTCCATGGGAGAATAGCAGCCTACATTCTTGCGAAAGGTGGATATACACTGTACTAGTGCCGACATTGTGCATTCTCTGTTGCCTGTGTCTATGTGCCTGTGGTTCTGTCAGTGTGATCATGTGATGTATCTGACCCCAGGAATGGGTCAATAAAGTTTCCCCTTCCTGGGACAATGAATTCACCGTGTTCTTAGTTCAATTTCCAGGAGTGTATTTGAACGATTTTTTATGTGCACTGATACCTCAAGCCTTATGTCTGGAAAAGCTGTTTCAGCTAATTGGTAGAATCTAACAGCGGTACAGGTTTTAGACTTCCAGTATTTAATCTGGGCGACCCAGTAAGACCAATATCTACTAACTTAGTATGGACAGAATTAAACACAACAGGATTACCATGTTTATCTGCAGCGTAATACGAAGATAAAAGTATTGCATATTGTGTAGCGACCACCCCCCCCCCCCCCAAAGGAACATCCTATACCAGACGAATGTAACCCGAATGTTTGCGTGGTAGAGTAATTATGGTGCACACGTACATGCATGGATATTCCACGTAAAGTAGGACACACGATAATTATAAGTATAAAATTTGGTACTTTGTATACATTTATTGAAAAAGCTGGACTTTTTACTGTACGGGAACAATGGTTTGTGGCCCAGTATTGATTTCCCTCCATTATTTGCAGTCATTTTTATAGCTCTATGTTTTTCATGTGAAGATAGTGAGTTCTTGGAGATTTTAGACATTCATTTCAACTAATTGGCAGGTAAGAATTAGCATAGCATTATTTATATTTTATATATTAAATTATAGGTTTGGGTAAACAATGTAACACAACAACACCTTTTTCATGTAACATGAGTCACTTTCATGTAACTAAGTTTTCATTCCAAGAGAGGTATTAGAAATAACTTTATCTTGTTCAGTAATTTACTTCTTGGTGTGAATGTGTAACTAATATCACTGCTAAGAGTTTCCCAATTGCAACCAATATTGTAAAAACAGAAAATTAAATGTGTAACGAGAGTCACGTAATCTGAGTCACAGTTGTATTATTTTTAGAAGAAGAGGATGTCCTTAGCAGCAGTAGAAAGACAGTGCAGAAGCAGGGGAAAATTAAAGAGTGAAGGAAAATATGAAGAATTTAAGAAGCAGCACCTGGAACAAGCTCGAAAAGGCCAGCAAAGCAGAAACAAAAATTTCTACGGTTGAGTCAATATAAGCAAGGTCTGTTATTAGATGAAAGAAGAGATAAGAATAGGGAGTGAGTTAGAAAACATAGGCTACATAAGATGCAAGATCAGCAACCTAGTAAAGCAAGTTTGTCATCGTATACGTCACTTAGTGCTTCGGATAAAGCCATGGCGCGAGTGCGGCAATTGCTTACATTATCAAGGTACTGACAACTATAACTGAAAATGTGAAAGTAGTTTCAATCTGGCCAGATGGACCTGCCTCACAGTTTAAGAAAAAATATATTACTGCTGCTGTACCTCAATTTCTATCATTTCGTAATGAAGAAATCTATTGGAATTTACTTGCTAAACCCCATAACAAAATAGCCGTAGATGGAATTGGTGTAGTTACGAAACAGGTAGTTGGGAATGCAGCAAACAATCGAAAATTCATAGTAGGTGATGCATCAACTTTCGCTCAGGTAGCTGCAAGTACCACAACTATGCAGGTTTTTCATGTGTCTGTTGATGAAAGTCAAGGAATCGATGTGAAATGAATCTGGCCCAAATGTTTTCTTCAGCACCATCAGTACCAACTATAAAAAGCATTCACTCCTTTCACCAGTATAAAGCAGTACTACAAACATATCTGCTGTCTTCAAGGAATTTTTGCAGCTGCAGATTATCTACTGTAGAAACTATAGAAAGTGTGAAAAGTTGAGGCTGGTACAAAGTAGGATGCTACAGTCAATTCAGTGTTGGAGAAGTAATTGCAGTTTTTGAAAATTCTTACTTAATCAGTGCAAATGGAGTATGCTGGTCACTATTGGAAAAGGCTTGTAAAATTTGATGAAATTATAAAGAAAATTAATCCACTTGACGTTGTCAGTGCAAGAGGATATTTTCAGTTCGCTAAATTTTAATTGAATTTACAGTTTATTTTCCTAGATGACACGCTCTTATAATTTTTCATAGTGTTCGAAACTTAAAATGTTAATGTTAAGTTTACCTTATTTAGCACGTAATGTCAAATGTTCATTTCTCTGCTTGCAGGACAAACAGTTTTCCAACAAGAAGTAGCTCATAACATTGAGTCAACGCGCCTTTTTCAATACACGACTATATTTTACATGGTATAAATATTTTCTGAAATCTTTAATTGTGTAACTTGAATGCCAACCCAATACGCATTTTCTGTGATAAAAACCAGATCCACACTCCTAATAGACTGAGGACACTTTTGACTCAAAATGCCCATTTGGAGTAGCATGTCCCAAATTTGTAACATGAATCACAACATAAATTACATTCTTGTCCTTTAATTTTAGTGATCTTCCCTGATTAACACTTTGCCGTCGTCACGTCTCGTACAAATTTATTCAACTGGTGACGGCAGCTCTAAGTCGGATGACTAGGCTTGTCGCCAGCCGCTCGTCACCTTTTCGTTGATGACAAGCATCAAACACATTGACCTTCGCGCGCTTAAATTTTCAGGAAATCCTCTGTTTTGCCGTATCGTTCCACAAGCTCGAATTTTCAAGTAACTTCTCTGCAAGTTTTACACTGTTGTAATCATTATCCATGCAGAGTTGATGCCGGTTTCCGTCAGAAGGTGTCAATAGTTCCATCAATGATTTTGCTAAACGCTGTCCAGCGCCGGAATATCTCTTGAATGAGGAAACGTATCCCGTACTCGAATCACACAGCATGTGAATGAGTATGCCGTATTTCGTAATTTTCGACGGATTGTAAACTTTAAAATTTAACCGCCCACGCCACGGTATCATTCCTTCATGAACTGAGATGTTTTGACTTAGATTAACCTTTTCTTTAACTTTTTAGAAAAATAATCAGCTATGAATTGCACTTTGACAAGCCGGTCGGCATTATCCGGTTTATTGTTGCTGTCGGAAAATTGTAAAAATGATAATATTTGTCTGAATCGGTTGCGAGATCGTTTTGCGAAATATTGGTGTGTCTGTCAACGGATTCGATGACCAATAACCATCAATCCTTACTTTTTTTACGATTCCCATAAGGATAGCAAGCCCAAACCATTTTAAAAGTTCGGCTCCCGTAATGCCTAAAAGTTTGCCTTTTTTTAAATTCAGTTTCTTCTATTGCAATTTTGACTGTGGTACTTGTTAGTTTCGAGCGGTTCTAGGCGCTTCAGTCCAGAACCGCGCTGATGCTACGGTTGCAGGTTCGAATCCTGCCTTGGGCATGGATGGGTGTGATGTCCTTAGGTTATTTAGGTTTAAGTAGTTGTAAGTCTAGGGGACTGATGACTCCAGATGTTAGGTCCCATAGTGCTTAGAGCCATTTCAATCATTGGAACTTGTTGGTTTCGTTGCTAATATTTTCAAATCGATCGTTCCCAATATAAAATGCTACGATATCCTCGACGCTCTGTGTATGTTTGGGAAATATGTTTGGACCCAGGGATCCTCAAATTTACCATTGGTCCTCGGTATATCAAAGTCTGATCACTGCGCACTGTCTACTTCGTCTGATTCAGCCGAATTAGTTGGCAACCGTAGTGTTCGCTGAATTCTTCTTGGACTTATTTCACTGTCTTCCTAAGATTCTGTTTCACTTTCATTTTTTTTGGTATCCAATGTCTTCTTTCCAATAGGCCAAGTCGTGCGGAACGTCAGACAAGAGGTCCGCGTATTCATCGTAAATTATCCTATTGTCTCTTTCGTCCGCTATGATGAAAGGCCACAAATACTTGTAAAAACAAGACACTTGTTGACGTGTGTAACTTATTGTTACCTAAAAAAAGCACCAACGGAATGCTCAAGATACTAAAGTGCGGTCGCACACCCCTGTGGTGTCGGCGGCCGTTGACCTCTATTTCGCGCATGACAGTACGGTGGTGTCTGTTAAGTTGCACTTCAAAATCTTGGCCTGAATAACACAATTTATAATGATGATTTACAAAAGAATATGTGGGTTTATAGATCGATAACAAGTCAACATGATAAAACACTGATTTTAAAATACAACGTGAGTCGCCGTGGAACGTCCTTGCAGACAGTGTTTGCGCATCAATCGCCGACATATTGTAACTGAGGTGGAGTAGGGGGAACCAGCCCGCATTCACCGAGGCAGATGGAAAACCGCCTAAAAATCATCCACAGGCTGGCCGGCACACCAGACAGCGACACCGGGCGGATTCGTGCCCGGGACGGCACGCCTTCCCGCTCGGGAAGCAGTGTGTTCGACCGCGTGGCTAGCCGGGCAGGCGTAAGCAAAGACACGGTTAAATAGACAGATGTTACAAGTATAACCCACACAAGCATTCATTTTTAGTTCCAACCGCCTATAGTTTTGACTGCTCTTGCTTTGTCAGATAACACCGCAATAGTTGAGGTTCGGCAGAACGCCCCGCTAACCGGGTTAAGGTATAGTTATAACTGCTTTTGCGGTTGCAACCCAGGATGTTTCCATAAAATTGCACTAGAATTTCGTTATAGTACTTCAGAATGAGTATTGCGCAGTACATGGCTGAGTCACATTGGGAGCAGAAGGTAGAGGCGACAGAAGATGGTGGGGGGGGGGGGGGGGGGGATGAGGGAGCGTGGAGAGATGAGGTACTTAACGAGCGAAGTGATACAAGAGAACGCGAAAAGAGGGAGTCACGTAACGCACCCTAATCTAAGCGGGCCTTCACAAGGACAAGGGGAAAGAAGCGTAAAAAAGGGAGAGTGAGACAGGGGTTGGAGGGAAGCAGTGCCATACCACTACCGTATGCAGATGCTAAATCACGCGAAATTCTCCGAGGGACGAGCTTTAGATGGCGAACTTATATTTAAATTTGTTATTCGTCATAAATCTAGCGAGGGGAAGATACCGGGAAGGGGGAAGGGAGAAATAAAAAAAAAGGTGCAGAAAAAAGATGGAGCATCACCAACGGCGTCGCGCCCTTGTGTAGCTGGATTCCTTCGCCATCTCTTCGTGTCCCCCAGGAAGGGCGCAAAATGCAAAAGTGAAAAGAGAGAGAGAGAGAGAGAGAGAGAGAGAGAGAGAGAGAGAGTATAAAAATGCTCGTAGGTTTGGGGGAGAGGACTCGACATGCAAATGTGGTGGCCTCGACGGATTTGCCGCGCAGGTCTGGATGCGTTTTAGTCCGGCAGAGCTTCTTTACCCTACCACTCCCACTACAATCGCATTCTCCTGTCCTACCCACTCACAACCCCCACCATGTTCTCGGCCGTTCGTCAGTTGTGGGACAAAATGGCTCTGAGCACTATGGGACATAACTTCTGAGGCCATCAGTCCCCTAAAACTTAGAACTGCTTAAACCTAACTAACCTAAGGATATCACACACATCCATGCCCGAGGCAGGATTCGAACCTGCGATGCGACCGTAGCGGTCGCGCGGTTCCAGACTGTGACGGCTAGAACCGCTCGGCCACCCCGGCCGGCAGTTGTGGGACAGTGGTAGCTCATGCTGTACAGGGCTGTTACCAGAGAAACCTCCTCTTAATGCGACAGAACCAGTCTGACTCGGAAACTTTTAGGCTTTCAGCTGGTCGTCGTTTCCTGTATTCCAAGGTGTTTCGCCTGGGCACTTGCAATTATACTCAGGGGGACCGTCGAAGACTGACAAAAACTTCCCCAGTCCACAAATTACCAGCGCGCTGTGTGTACTCCGCGCTGCACTCACGGAAAAATATCGCAACACCAAGGAGGAGTTTTCCAGAACAACTAGAGAAGAAAAGAAGTGATTTCGTAAAATTTTTAATTTATGAACTACATGGCCCAATTTGTTTTTTTTTTTAATTTCAGACAACTGCACAAAGTTTTAAACAGAAGTTGTAGAGAATTTAATTTTGGTGACTGAAAGTGTATGAATGTGTCAGATAATCTGCTCTTATTAATACCACAGCACACTTGAATTCATGTTAAACCGGAAAAAACAAAGCTCAATGTTAAGGAAGTTGTACAGTGTACATACAATTTGACAATATATTCACAATAAATAATAAAAAATTTCTCCACCGATTTCACTGCATTTAGCTGCACATGTATGCACAGATTTTGTTGCTCGTTTCAGTTTCACAGGATTGTTCTTAACTTCATCTATTCCATGTTCTGGAAAACTACTGCAGATACATGTCTGGGACATGTTTTATTACATTCACCAGACCAATAACAATAAAGTAAATAGAAATACTGCTTTACTTTAACCTCGTACAGATTTGCAATGTCTTCATATTAGGGAAGTTGCTAAATTCCGGGCAAAATCTTTTGCTAGCCGTAACTCCGTAACTAAACATTTGCGGACCTATGTTTACCTGAACTTTTTTCTATAGTTCTACTTGTAGAATAACATATTGAAATATTTGCATATCTTCGTGAATCACCCTGCATAGCATTGAGTTTTCTAGCGCTCACATTAACTTGTGATCTTGCACGCTGGTGATTTAAATACGCTACCAAGACATTGGTTTCCTGAAATTTCATTACTCTACATTGATTATTTCTCAGTGTAAATTTTTTTGATGGTATGTAAATATATGCTGAAAAGCTAATCAATAATGTGTTGGAAATATTGAAAGGTCTTACAGTGGCAAGAAAAAGAATAAAAGCCGTGATTCACGCTAATATACGCCTCTGTTAGCAGGAAAGGAGGAAGAGCTCCAGGTAATTATGGATAATATTTTTTACTGTGGTTAAAGATTGTCGAGTGAAATTGAATACTGGTATGACCAAAGTGTTGAGAATCGAAAATACGAGGACACGAGTAGTATATCACTAGGTGGAACGTTATTAGAACAGGTCCAGTCAGTTTATTATACGGGAAGCTTGGTAGCTTCCAGCGGAACGTGCAGAGAATAAGTGAGGCGGAGGTGTCCATTGGAAAGACAGCTTTCGGAGAAGTCTGTTGACAGACAGAAACATTCTCATTATACTTATCAAGAGGTTCGCCAAATGTTTTGTATGGAGTCTGGCGTCCTATGGTTCTGATACGGGACAGTTTCACACAAAGAACAAATATATTGAGAAATTTTTGAAATGTGTTTAAGGGAAAGTTTGGAGAAAGTGAAATGGATCAACAGAATGAGAAATGAGGAGATGCTGAGCAGAGTAGGGGAAGTGAGGAACTTTATGAGAGTGATACAGAAGAGGAAACATATTGAATGGGACAGATATTACTTAGCAACTGTCTACTACGGACTATCGTGGAGGGAAAAGTGTAAGAAAAAAGGGGAAGAGGGGAAAGAGGGAGAAGAAGGCTTAAAATTCTAACAGATTCGAAGGGGGGAAGAAGTTACAAGAAAAAGAAAGAGGATGCTCAGGACAGAGAGATACGCAGGAAGTACACAGTTCATACAAATCTGAAGAGAGATTTACTGAAAGAGAAAGAAAATAGATAGGCGAGTCTTTGCTTATCTTGCTGTATTTTATTCTCAATCTCTTTCTCAGTCGTTCTTGGCATTCTGGTTGCAACACGTTCTTAGTTTTACGACTTCAGTACTCAATCCTTCGGCACACTATTCGTAGATGGTGTAATTCTTCGGCAGGGCCCCATTCATCTGAAAGTGCTCGAGCTCTATACGCCTGAGTCTTCAGCACTTCTCTGCTTTTCGACGTGTGGTACGGTTCGAATTGTAGCGATAGTGGTAGGTGAGTGTGCGTTTTCGATACGGGATGTCCGAGTAGTATGGAACTCAGAGAGTGGCACGAGTCGATTCTGATCCCAATTTTTAAGAAGGGCGACAAAATGGATTGTAATTATCATAGAAGGATATCGCTATTACCAGTATGTTCGAAAATTTTCTCGAATATTCTGCTAAGCAGGTTTACACTATATGCAGATGAAATTGTGGGGATTTAACAAGCTGGCTTTCTGAGGAACAGATCTATTATAGACCAAATATTCACCCTGCGTCAAATTTGGAAAAGAAATGGGAATACAATAAACAAGTTCATAATCTTTTCATAGATTTTACGAAAGCATATAATTTAGTATTGCAATCAAAATTGTACAGAATTCTTTTGGAACTTGGAATACCAAAGTAGATCCCCTGTCTCCGCTACCTTTTAATTTAGTCCTAGAATATATTGTACGAATGGCAGCAGATAATTCAGAGGTTGGGGAGTTAAATGGAAATATTAAGATATTAGGGTATGCAGATGATCTAAACATTATTAGCGATAGGAAAGAATGTGTAACAGCAAATGTTGATGCATTAATCAAGGCTAGTGAAGATGTAGGTCTAAGGATAAGTAAAGACAAAACTAAATACCTGGTTACTACTAGAATGCCAACAGCAGAAGATAAGGAAATGTTAAGAGTTGGAGACGTGCAGTTTGAAAAAGTGAACAAATTTAATACCTAGGCGAGGACATTACTTTGAGAAATGAGATTGAATCCAGATTGAAGAAGAGATCACGGACGAAAAATGCGTGCTACTTCTCACTGAATAGATTACATTCATCGCGGATATTGTCTAGGAATTTAAGGATTAGAATATACAAAACTATTATTCTACCAGTTATGCTGTATGAGTGTGAGACTTGGTCTCTCCCTGTGCAAAATGAGAAGCCGTTTCGAGTATTTGAAAACAAAATTTTGAGGAAAATTTTCGGAGCAAAAAGGGATGACATTAGCGGAGAGTGGCGAAAACTGCATAACGAAGAGGTTCACGAACTCTATTCTAGCCCTGACATAATCAGTATTATTAAATCACGTAGGCTGCGATGGGCGGGTCACGTAGCCCAAATGGATGACAGCAGGGCAGTGCACAGAGTACTGGTAGGGCACCTAGAAGGGAAACGTCCTGTGGGGAGACCGAGGCGTAGATGGGAGGACAATGTGAAGGCTGATTTGAGGAGCCTAGTTATTGAAGGTGAATGGAAGGAAATTGCCCAAGACAGGGACAGACGGCGAAAATACGTTGCTGCGGTAATGGACTCTCGAGTCCGGTATGACCAATGAGTGAGTGTGTGTGTGTGTGTGTGTGTGTGTGTGTGTGTGTGTGTGTGTGTGTGTGTGTGTGTTCGAGAAGGAATAGGCAATATTGGCAGGAATGATAATTTGAAACAAATGATTAGGAATGGTTTCCTAGCTGGAATGCATTTGTTGTACATTGCTATTTATTTTCAGTATTATTCAATATCAGATCGTGTTTACACATGTAGGAGGGCTACCCATAAAGTAATGTCCGATCGATCGCGAAATGGGAACCACAGTGAAAATCCGATGAAGCTTTGCGGATATGTGTTGGACAGTATCTGTAGCATGCCAGTGGATCAGGTCACGTCGCAGGTAAATATGGCTAGAATACAGTGTGTCCCGCCACGTGTGATTGCCTGTGGCCTGTGAGAGATTTTGCCTGATTTTATGCATCCCGCACAACGTACTTGTCATGCGTTTCCTTCTTGACAATTGCCCGCCGCAGTCTGCAGGGCAACGAGGACGCTCCTGCAGCTTTTTAGATGGGTTATGTTTGATCACCCGCCATACACCTCGTACCTGGCTGTCCCTGAGTTTCAAATCTGCTCACAAAAATGACTGGCTGTGTAGACCAGCG
This sequence comes from Schistocerca gregaria, assembly GCF_023897955.1. Taxonomy (NCBI): domain Eukaryota; kingdom Metazoa; phylum Arthropoda; class Insecta; order Orthoptera; family Acrididae; genus Schistocerca; species Schistocerca gregaria. The sequence goes on from NC_064929.1 coordinate 137,122,381, forward strand.
TACAGATGTGGCGGAAGGTACAGGCGGCTGCCTCCTGTGACGAGAGTATTGGAAAGCTGGTAAAACGCTGCGACAGATGCCTCAGTGGGAGCGGAGAGTCTGTACAGAAGCAGCTGGAAGGTGAAGCAAACTGTTGAAAATTAATATCTTTGATTTTCGCTGTGGTTTCCGTTTCGCGACCGATCGTACCTTACCGATCGGACCTTACATTCCAAATATCTCTCGTAAACATATGCATTTTATGAAAGTTCAATAGAAAAATACATATTTTTAACATTTTACCTGTAAGTGCTATCATAGGCGTCACACAATACACTGATGCTTATAAATTAAGGATAATGCTGATACATGGTGAAACAACGCTGTGGTTGGCGGTTTGCGGGTTTAAACTACCTGGGGGTATGACCATGCGGTGCATTTGACCTGCGGTCGTCGCACAGTGGCGCTGGCAGCAGTCCACACACACAGAGGTGTGTTGGTGCATGTCGGAGTACGGTGCAACGAGTAAGTGTGCAGACGTTTTCAGACGTGCTAATGGTGACTGTGTGTTGAAAATGGCTCAAAGAACACATATTGATGACGATATGAGGGGTGGAATACTAGGGTGACTGGAGGCTGGTCAAACACAGCAGGTCGTAGCACGGGCCCTCTGTGTGACACAAATTCTGATCTCAAGACTACGCCAACGATTCCATCAGACAGGAAACGTGTCCAGGAGCAACAGTACGGGAAGTCCACAGCGTACAACACCAGAAGAAGACCGATATCTCACCATCAGTGCCCGCAGACGGCCACGGAGTACTGCAGGTAGCCTTGCTCGGGACGTTACCGCAGCCACTGGAACACATGTCTCCAGACACACAATCTACAGACGACTGAACAGACACGGGGTATTCACCCAGACGCCTGCAAGGTGCATTCTACTGACCCTTGGTCACAGGAGAGCCCGTAAAGCCTGGTGTCAAGAACACAGTAGGTGGTCATTGGAACATTGGTCCCAGGTTATGTTCACTGACGAGTCGAGGTATCGTCTGAACAGTGATTATCACCGGGTTTTCATCTAACGTGAACCCGGAACCAGATACAAACCCCTTACCCCTTAATGTCCTTGAAAGGGACCTTTGACAGAGGAACTGCGACACGTCAGGTGTATCGGGACATCATTTTGCACCAGTATGTTCGCCTTTTCAGGGGTGCAGTGAGTCCCACCTTCCTCTTGATGGATGATAACGCACGGCTCCACCGAGCTGCCATTGTGGAGGAGTACCTTGAAAGAGAAGATATCACGCGAATTGTGTGGCTTGCGTGTTCTCCAGATCCAAACCTCATCGAACACGTCTTGGATGCTCTCGGTCGACGTATCACTACAAACCCCAAGGAAACTTCAGGGACTCCGACAAGTACTGGTGCAAGAATGGGAGGCTATACCCCAGCAACTGCTCGACCACTGGATCCAGAGTATGCCAACCAGTTGTGCGCCTTTGTACATGTGCATGGTGGTCACATCCCATATTTTTGTCGGGGTACATGTAGAAGAAACACTGGAGTTTTGTAGCACATGTGTTTCGGGACGATTTTCTCAACTTATCACAAATATCGTGGACTTACAGATCTGTGTCATGTGTGTTCCCTATGTGCATATGCTATTAGCGCCAGTCTTGTGTAGTGCCACGTTGTGTGGCAGCACATTTTGCAACTATCCTTCATTTATGAGCGTGAGTGTAGCTGTTGCACAGTTCATGGTAGATGTTTGAATATCCCACCGTGAACTTCAGTGCACTTGTTCTCTTTTTGGAGAACGTAGCACCTTGCCTAATGAGAGCATCAGTAACCACGATGCGACCAAACAATTCATATCGCGGTTTCCCCTTTCGTCTGTACAAATCAGACCTCATCCAATGCTATAAAAATATCTAATGGCGTAAGGCCTGGTGATCTCCGTGGCCAATTAATTCTACTGCCACGACTAATCCAGCGATTATTTCACCGAATGTGCTGTAAACTCCGGTGACCACTCCAGGAATTGTACGTACCAGAAAGCCCCTACGGTATTCTGCGTCAGCAGTTGGACCACTGCCAGAAGCCGTAAACATAACCACGTGTGCATTAGTTGTAAGTCATGTTAGCGACATTAACCGATGCTTCACCTGATGCACTCTCAATCCCTCGCTCTACTTCGCTCTACTACACCTTGGACAATTGCGCGTTCAACTAGCTATTTTAGTGGCAAAAATACATTCTCAGAAAGAGGTTGAAAGCATAGAGGCGGATGGGGTTAGAAGAAAACGTCAAAGAGACTCAATGGGTAGGACACATACTAGCGCGCTACTCACTCCATAGTCAATCTACGTCAACTGTGTTCTATCTCTAAAACCGTTAGGAATAGCGCATACGTCGGTGTGAAATTTTTTTTCCTTCACGCGAATGTTCGTACCTTGCATATCCCTGAATATTGAGCATTACTTCTGGGACAACCTGTATACACTGTGATCGACGGATCTGACCGGTGTTCTTTTAAATAAAACGCTGAAGAAATTCAGCTGGAATCCTTTGCCAAGCTCCATCTTGAATGTTAGTAAGTACATAAAGGGCAATAAACAAATTAAGAATATTATTCAAGGTAGTACTTCACAGACGGCATCTTTTTCGTTTAAAACTTCCTGGCTCAAAGGCGTGGTTGACGCATAAAATTGCTTCCTAATGTTTCGTCTCCAGCTGCGGGAGACATCTTCAGAAGTAAAACCGCTACTGCCACAAAGACTTGACTAGATCCCGCATTTAGAGAACGAACAGATGGCACCACTATACGTCAGCTGATGCCCACTGTATGACTATCGCTGGATGCAATCACCATTTTCCATTGAAACTGATCGCGGGAAGCCGACATCCATATTTTATCGAACTTTAGGCCTTCTCCTTTCTATTAAAATTACTTTAGCGGTTGTGAATCTCTGATGCTTCTTTACCCATGTGTACGTGATATTACGTTTACCTTGCTAAAACGCTCGTCTCAAGAAATTTTATTTCGTGATTCCATCTCGAAAGGTTATTAACTTGTGTGGGAGGGAACTGACCGAAGGAGAAAGTTCAGTTCTGGCAAAAGCATATAAATTTGCAGTGACGACAATAAAGATTCCCACGGAGGGCATTATAGCATAATTTGTAGAGGCAGGAAACCGTCCGATATCATCCCAAGCCTCTGATGAGGTTATGAGAGAAACGGTCAGAATATTCAGCAAAGCGAAGCCGCCTAACAGTAATTTGTCTCAAGGGGAAAGGAAGGCGCTCAGGGAGATCAATGCGAATAAAAGCGTCACTGTTCTTACAGGTGACAAAGATAATGCCACAATTTCGGTGCAGAGCGAAGATTAGTAGCCTTTTGGATTCCAGTATTTACGAAAACCTTCAGAATAACCCTACAATGAATGTTTTGAGAATCATCGGTTAACTGGTAAAACAGTCTTATTTGTCTTTTGACTATAAAAAACAAAAGAACAGAAGATAAACTTAAACTACCGGACGATATACAGTACCAAAGGTGCATCAGTCAAATGTTCCTTTGATCTTTGATGCAACTCTCCATGCTACTCTGTGCTGTACGATCCTCTTCATCTCCAAATAACTACTGCAACCTACAGCCTTCTTATTGTAGTCATCTCTCGGTCACCCTCCACGCCGCGCGGAGTAGCCATTCGGTCTGAGGCGCCTTGTCACGGTCCATACGGCTCCCCTGTCGGAGGTTCGTCCTCCCTCGGGCATGGGCGGTTGTGTTGTCCTCATCGTAAGTTAGAATAAGTTAGATTAAGTAGTGTGTAAGTTTAGGGACTGATTACCTTAGCAGTTTGGTCCCACAAGACCTTACCACAAATTTCCAATTTTCTCCTTCTACGATTTTTCCCCGTACCCCCCCCCCCCCCCTCCCCTCCAACTGTCCAGTGTCTGGAGCCCTTGATGTCTCGGAATGTGTCATATCAAGTGATACCTTCTCTTGGACAAGTTGGACCACATATTTCTTGCCTTCCCAGTTTCATTCAGTACCGCCCCCTCCTCTCACATTAGTTACGTGATCTAACCATCTAATATTCAACAGTCTGCTGTAGCGCCACGTTTCGAAAGCTTCTATTCTTTTTTTGTCTTAACTGTTAATCGTCCATGTTTCACTTCCACACATGGCTAAACTCTAGGCAAATACTTCCAGAAAAGACTGCCTAACACTGGAATATTCGATGTTATTGAATTTCTCTCCTTTAGAAATCCATTTCTTTCGAATTCCAGTCTACATTTCACCTGCTCTCTACTTCCGCCCTCCTCAGTTATTTTGCTGCCCAAATAGCAAAACTCATCCACTACTTTTAGTGTTTCGTTTCATAATCTACACGGTGATAATTAGTGATCTATATGAAGTAAAATCATCATAATTTCTGAACGGTTTGCATTCGGACGTTGAAACTGCAAAGTTGGCCTCGCGGCATGGTGAGAATTAGTGTGGTTTGTTCTAGCGACGAAGCCCACTTTCACTTGGATGGGTTCGTCGATAGGCAAAATAGGTGCATTAGAGTAACTGAGAATCCACAATTTGCGATCGACAAGTCTCTTCGCCCTCAACGGATGACTGTGTGGTGTGCGAACTCCAGTCACGGAATAATCGGTGTGATATTCCTTGATGGCACGGTGACTACCGAACGGTACGTGATGGTTTTGGGAGATAATTTCATCCCATTATCCTAAGTGAAACTGATTTCGATGTTCATGCAAGACGGAGCTAGGCCCATTTGAAGCAGGAGAATGCTTGAAAACCTAGTGGAGCAGTCTGGGGACAGCATTCTGGCTCTGGGGTACTCAGAGGCCACACGCGTGGGCCTCAATTGGCTGCCAGATCCTCTGGATCTGAACAGATGCGACTCATTTTTGTGGGGCTACATTAAAGACAAGGTGACAGCAATAACCGTGAAACCATTACTGATCCGAAAACAGAGATTCAAAAGGCCATCGACAGCATCGATGTTCCGACACTTCAGCGGTCGCCTAGAATCTCGCTATTAGTCTGCGTCACATCATCGCCAACGATGGCAGGCGTATCGAACGTGTCATAAGCTAAATCCGAATATCGGTAGTGATTCTTACATTTTGGATAAAGCGCGTGCACGCGTAGTTTGTAACTAATTTACATCTTTTGAACATAGTTCTATACACAGTCACCCACTAATTCCCTTAGCATCGCCTGCACCCGTATATTGGTGGAAATATCAAGCACTCCGTCTTCAGGACCATCCGACCATCGTGTCATCCTCAGTTGAGAATGCGGATGGTAGTTTCGTGTGGTCAGCACACAGCTCTCCCGGTCGTTAAGATGGTTTCCTGTGTCCGGAGCCGCTATTATTCGGTCGAATAGCTCCTCAATTGGTATCACGAGCCTGAGTGCACCCAGAAATATGGCAACAGCGCGTGGCGATCTGGATGGTCACCCATCCAAGTGCCGGCCACGCCCGACAGCGCTTAATGTTGGTGATCTCACGGGAACCGGTATATCCACTGCGGCAAGGCCGTTGCCCGGTAGAAATAACATTTACATTAAATGCTCTGTGCATTTTATTGAAAAACTAAAGGAGGTTAACGGCAGCCCAATTGATATTCTTCTCAGTTCTGATGTAGTGTATTTTACAACTTTCATCCTGGAGGTGGATACGTGCATAAAGGGCGATGAGCAACTCAGAAATAACACACAATTTTCGGAGTCTCCTATTAACGGGGGGTAGGACGTCAGATGGGCCGACCTGGAGCAGGAGAGGCACCGCAGGACATTTTAATTTTCACTGTCTATACTTTTAAAAATAAATTCATCCGTCTTTGTCAGCATCACCAAGAAGGATTCAGGATTCACAGCCATTGCAGTGGAAGTTCGAAAACATAACAAAATAAATTTTTTACGTGCGAAATTTCATCATTTTTTCACTTACTAATGGGTGCATTTGTTGCTATAGGTACACTTTTCTTCATAAATTGTAGAGATTCTTCGATGAATTTTGGACAGCATACATTCCATACTCACAGGTCTATGAAACTCTAGAATTTATTTAATTTATGTAAAAACGAATGAACTGTTATATTTTAGACTTCATGTTTAGAATAATTCACAAATTTTATATTTAATTCCGTCAATTTTTACTACAGTTTTTAATACATTTGAAAAATTCGAGGGTTTCATACACCTTTAAGTATGGTTTGTATGCTGTGCAATATTCATCGAAGAATCTCTCTTAGTAACGAAGAAAAAAGTACCTACAACAACAAATGCTGTCATTAGTAACGGAAAAATATGTAGAAATTTCACATGTAAAAAGAAAAACTATTTCGAATGTTTTCGAACTTCCATTGCTAAGAGTGTGAATTCTGAATCATTCCTGGTCACGCTAACAGAGTTTTATGAATTTATTTGTAAAAGTATAGTCAGTGGAAATTAAAATGTTGAGTGGTGTCTCACCTGCTCCAAGTCGGTCCGTTTGACGTCCTACCCCCCCTTAAAAGAGAAAGCAACACTTCTCCATTTGTGTGGCGATAAAATGCTTACGACGACTCCGTCCAACCGTCCGTCCACAGGGAAAGGAGATTCTGCGCGGAGTGATGAGGGAGGCGGGGGGGGGGGGGGGCGTAGTTGGTGGCAAATCCGGCGGAAGTATTTATGTTAAAGCAGTTTTGGCACGCTGCGGCCCGGGGGTGGCAATGATAGAGGCTGCCGCCCCCTGGGAGCCAAAGCGTCTTGGCAGCGGGGGCGGTTGGCAGGGAAACGCCTTCCGCAGCAAGGTGCGGGCGGCGAGGGGCTGTTTGGCCGCGTGACAAGAGCGCTGATTGGTGGAGAGCGGCCCTGCACCGTCTTCCAGACTCCTCCCCCCCCCCCCCCCCCACCACCACCTTGCTGTTAATAACACTGCTCGCTGCGATAAGGTAAGAATGGGAACTGCAAAGTTCTGCACTTATACACGATGAACCAGGATTCCGCTGACAAACCTCCGGAAGTGCTAGTATGAATCAGAGCAAGGAAAAATGTGTAGTAAATATAGGCACTAAAATGCATACCGTAAGAGTTAGGACCATTTGTTCAGTGAATGAGATGAATTTCACCTTAGGGAAAATTAACAAGTTCTCATTGTTCGTAAGAAATGCACTTTACAGCCCACTGTTACCGGATAATTTTTTCCCGTGGTGGTGCAGACCACCAACACTCAAAATACGTATTTTGTTGGTGCATGATCCGGCCGGAGTGGCCGTGCTGTTCTAGGCGCTACAGTCTGGAACCGCGAGACCGCTGCGGTCGCAGGTTCGAATCCTGCATCGGGCATGAATGTGTGTGATGTCCTTAGGTTAGTTAGGTTCAAGTAGTTCTAAGTTATAGAAGACTGGTGATCTCAGAAGTTGACTCCCATAGTGTACAGAGTCATTTGAACCATTTCGTGCACGAGTTCGTAGCGATTTTGTTTTACATGTTGGTATTCGGATTGCTATGGACTTATTAAGAAATTGTCGTTTTTTTTATTTATCGTTCACTGTTGCCATTTGAGTTGCAGTACAATACTGGCCATTAAAATTGCTACGCCACCGAGTTGACGTGCTACAGACGCGAAATTTAGCCGACAGGAAGAAGATGCTGTGATATCCAAATGATTACCTTTTCAGAGCACTCACACAAGGTTGGCGCCGGTGGCGACACCTACAACGTGCTGACATGAGGAAAGTTTCCAACCGATTTCTCATACACAAACAGCAGTTGACCGGCGTTGCATGGTGAAACTTGGTTGTGATGCCTCGTGTAAGGAGGAGAAATGCGTACCGTTTCTGACTTTGATAAAGGTCGGATTGTAGCCTATCGGGATTGCGTTTTATCGTATCACGACGTTGCTGCTCGCGGTGGTCGAGATCCAATGACTTATCAGAATATGGAATCGGTCGGTTCAGGAGGGTGATATTAAACGCCCTGCTGGGTCCCAACGGCCTCGTATCACTAGCAGTCGAGATGACAGGCATCTTATCCGCATGGCTGTAACGGATCGTGCAGCGACGTCTCGATCCCTGAGTCAACAGATGGGGACGTTTGCAACACAACAATCCTCTGCACGAACAGCTCGACGACGTTTGCAGCATCATGGACTGTCAGCTTGGAGACCATGGCTGCGGTTATTCTTGACACTGCATCACAGACATGAGCGCCTGCAATGGTGTACTCAACGACGAACCTGGATGCACGAATGGCAAAACGTCATTTTTTCGGATGAATGAAGTTTCTGTTTACAACATAATGATGGTCGCATCCGTGTTTGCCGACATGGCGGTGAACGCACGTTGGAAGCGTGTCATCTTCATCGCCACACTATCGTATCACCTGGCGTGATGGTATGGGGTGCCATTGGTTACACGTCTCGGTCACCTCTTGTTCGCAGTGACGGCACTCTGAACAGTAGACGCTACATTTCACATGTGTTACAACCCGTGGCTCTACCCTTCATTCGATCCCTGCGAAACCCAACATTTCAGCAGGATAATGCACGAACGCATGTTGCAGGTCCTGTACGGGCCTTTCTGGATACAGAAAATGTTCGACTGCTGCCCTGGTCAGCACATTCTCCAGATCTCTCACCAATTGAAAACGTCTGGTCAATGATGGCCGAGCACCTGGCTCGTCACAATAGGCCAGTCACTACTCTCGATGAACTGTGGTATCGTGTTGAAGCTGCATGTGCAGCTGTACCAGTACACGCCATCCAAGCTCTGTTTGACTCAATGCCCAGGCGTTTCAAGGCCGTTGATCCAGGTACTGATTTCTCAGGATCTATGGACCCAAATTTCGTGAAAATGTAATCACATGTCAGTTCTAGTATATTTCTCCAATGAATACCCATTTATCATCTGCATTTCTTCTTGGTGTAGCAATTTTAATGGCCATAAGTGTATTTACATCTCATCGTTTGGAGATAGAGAGTGGAGTTATGAATGCTAAAAAATAGATTGCCAAGTGGAGAAATTGTAAGATTGCCGACATATTTTTCTGTATAGGTTGAATAGAGGGGTGATAGCAGCGGAGGCAATCAGAAACATTTGCACTGTGTGTGGGAATAATGGCATTCGTCGGAGCAAGGCTACAAAATTGCTTTATCGTTTTAAGGAGGACCGTATCAACATTAGTCCACGTTCCCGAAGACCTTCGAGGTTCGGTAAACATACTAGGGCTATTCGGAAAGTAAGGAACGATAGGTCGCGAAATGGAAACCACAGTGAAAACCAAAACCGTTTTATTTGCAACAATTAGCTACAGCTTCCAGCTACTTATCTCCATAGTCGCCGATCCGACTTAGACGTTTGTCGTAGCGTTGTACCAACTTTCCAGTACCCCCGTTATAGAAGGTAGCCGCCAGTGCTTTCCGCCAATTCTCTACGCTGGCCTACGGCTCGTTGTCCGTGCCAAAATGTTGACTTCATAGCCATCAGTTCATGTGAGAAGAGATGAAACTCAGAGGGAGACAATTACGGGCTGTGTAGTTGGTAATCAAACATTTATAATTGAAAACGATGCAGGAGCATCTTCATTGCCCCTGCAGAACGCGTCTGAGAATTTTCTTGAAGAAGATAACGCACGACAGTTATGTAATGTTGGCTGCATAGCTTCAGGCGAAATTTCTCACCAGGTCCTCGTACTTGACGGGAGACACTATTGTTCTAGGTATTTTTAAGGGCTCCCTGTGTGCTGAGAACTAAAAAGAACCACGTAACGCGATCGACGGGCATACTAGAGACACTGTCCAGCCCACCTGTGCCAAACGTCATCGGATTTTCACTGTGGTTTCCACTTCGCGACCGATCGTTCCTTACTTTCCGAATACCCCTCGTGCTTTAAACGTGTTAATCAACAATAATCGACCTCTGTGTACTAAACAACTGGCAGTTGTGATGAATTGCGATCTTTCCACCATCGTGCGACATTTGCATGCAGTGGAAAAGGTTCAAAAATATGGTATATGGGTACCGAAATTACTAAACCAAAAATACAAAAATCGGTCGGTGGCCATATATGCATCTCCACTTGCTCGTCGTTGATTGACTCGTGAATAATACCGACCATTCCTAGCTTGTATCATTACGGGGGATGGGCACAGGTGTCTTTATGCTAACACAAGGGAAAGGATGGCTGAACCCAAACAGAGAAACTGCTTCTCGTACAAATATCTGTGCACATCCAAAAAAGATAATGTTTTGCATCTGGTGAAACACCAATGCTGTAGTGTGCTAAGAATTGCTTTCCCGAAGTGTAACCACCACTACTGGTATTTATTGTCTACAACTGAGACGTCTTCCAGACGCAGTCCTAGAATGGAGGCGAGGACGACTGCCTGAAGCGATGTTACTTCGCAATAATGTCGGCGTGCATTATGATAGACTGACAGCAAACACTACACAGGAGTTGGGTTTGGAAGCCTTTCCGAGCACACCTTATTCACCTAATCAGAATTTCACTTTCTCCGCTCTCTATCGAATAAACTTCATGCAAGTTCCCTCCCGGATGACAATGCGCTCCGAATATGACTCGACGAGTTCTACGCCTCAAACCCTCGTGTTTTGTACAGAGCGTTATAGAAAAGTTTCGCTCGCGGACTATCGTAAATACTAAAGGAGAATACATTAATGGATGACTGAAGTCTCTGCTATATGTGTTTATTAAACTCACGTAAAAACGCTACGAAGTTATGCACCAACGCAATAAAGAAAAGTCTTGTACACACCATTAAAACTGTTGAGGATACGTTCTCACGTTCAGTCATCTAGGGGATTGTTTGCAGAAACTGTCTGAGTTGCTATATCGGACAAACAGGCAGAGCAGTCGAAGTGAGATAAATAGAACGTTTGTTGGGTAAGGAAGGTGGTAATGTACACAATTTTACCTTCGCAGGACATTTACTTGCTGATGATTCTGCGAGGAATTTAGGGGATAGCGTGATTCTGCACAAAGAGGTAAATAGGGGTAGATTTTATTTATGGGAAGAATTTTTAATTTTGAGGCATTTAGCGGACAAAGATGGAACGATTTCAAACGATCAGCTCCAAGCTGCAAGTAGGTATATCCTTAAAGGCTTTAAGCGGCAACTTCTGCCAGCGTAGCCAAGTTATCCGCTCGCTGTTGGCCTCCGTGGGATGTTTGTTTCCCCGAGAATTCTATTTCCATTCATGAAGCCTATTTTCAACTTTTGAATTTCACACAGCGTACTTTGTCATGCACACCTACTTTCTCTGTTTTAATGCTCATCTCCCCCCCCCCCCCCCCCCTCCCTCCCCCCGTTCAATCCCTCTGCCACACCTTTTCTTCGTAATTTAATCTTTTACATCCTTTCCAAGTATCTCGTTTTTTCTAGTGAATACGTCATCATTCACTATAATCATTCACTATTTCAACAGTTTACGATGTAATTCGCTTTTGTTTCCACAGAATGCTACCTACAACCGATTTCAATTTGTTTACATGGAGTATGTTACCATTCACGGCTACCTTCTACCATATGCTACTTGACAGATTATAACAACCTGCTCTCCATCTGCCCCCACCGTTTTTGCTTGCATTTTAATCTGTTACACTCCTTATAAGTATTAGTTCTTTCAAGTCAGTTATGTGCTGATGGATATGCTAAAACGTGTTTATGAATGTTTTACTCATATTAACACGTCTTGTTTGGCACTGTTCTCTATTTACAATTTCGTCTCGTGCTGCTTTATGCCCGCATATGCAAATAATTAACACTGTTATACTGATCCTGCTCGGTTTTTACATGCCAGATGACTTTAACGCCTCCCTGCCACCTTCTCCACTTTTTCCTACTTTTATTAGTTTTATTCTCTTTTAATTTTATCTGTTAACTATTTTATTTGCTGAATCAGGTACTGGCTGTCCAGTGCGTTTATGCGCCCACTAGTTCGCTCAGTAAGTGCCGCCTACTATACTTTTACATATTGCCAGCGCCTTCAATCTTTGTCAGTTGGCTCATATCATTAGACATGTATCTGCCATACTAAACTCTGCTGGAGACAAGGCCGAGTGTGTTAGTGAGCTTGCTGATTTGAAAAAGTAAGGAGGAGGGGATAGATTGCAAACGGAGGCCTAGTCACGAATAGAGATAACAGGTTCAAGTGTAATTCGGCACTTTCTTTACTTTGTTTCACTCTGTTGGAAAATTTATTGTCTAATCAAACTATCCCTGCAGATTAAACTTTGGAGGTACCGAAAACTGTTCGCACACTCCAGCTGATGGTTTTGGGATGCCTAACTCTGTTGATTTTATTCACCACTGTCTTGAAATCAATGATGTGAAAGTCGTACTCCTGGAACTTCGTTTCCCGTATACTGAATCTGGTCATAACCATGTCTTCTGTTTCACCCTGTACCATGATATCATCAGCAAAGACAACAGCATTAAGTTCGCCATAAATCTTGTCGATCAGTTTTGTTATGTCATCCGTAGTAATGTATATAACTGATGTAGTAAAAAGCGTCGGAAGCTCTTTGATGTGGTTCATAGATAATACTTTTGGCTACAAGAAAGTAGCAACGCAAGAAAACAGTAGCGATTTACAAACTGACAGATAGAGGGCTGGTGAATGGTGCAGGTTCTGGCAGTTGTCTCTGAACGTAAGAAAATGTAACATATTGTGCACACATAGGAAAATAAACCCATTAGTGTACAGATGCACTACTGATGATAAATTTCTCGAAACATTATCTACCATAAAACGTCTAGGAGTAACTGTCCAGAGCGACCTTAAGTGAAATGACGACATTAAACGAATAGAAGCAAAAGCTGATGCCAAACAGAGATTCACTGGAAGAATACTGAGGAGGTAGGTTGCTAGGTGCTTATTCGACCGATTTTTCAGTATTGCTCATCAGTATTGGATCCTTACCAGGTAGAATTGATGGAAGAGACAGAACCAGGGCTGTGGCCGAGCGGTTCTAGGCACTTCAGTCTGGAACCGCGCGACCGCTACCGTCGAAGATTCAACTACTGCCTCGGGCAAGGATGTGTGTGATGTCCTGAGGTTACTTAGGTTTAAGGAGTTCTAAGTTCTAGGGGACAGATGACCTCAGATGTTAAGTCCCACAGTGCTCAGAGCCATTTGAACCATTTTTGAAGAGACAGATTCGAACTAAAAGCAACGTATTGCACGTCATCGTTTAGTCGGCGCGAGACCTTTAGCGAGATGCTCAACAAACTCCGGAAGCAGACGCTACAAGGTAGGTGTCATGGACCACGAAGAGGTTTCCTGCTGAAATTCCGAGAACGCACTTTCCAGGATGCGTTGGACAACAAATTCCTTTCCAGAATGCGATTTTCACTCTGCAGCGATGTGTGCGCTGATATGAAACTTCCTGGCGGATTATAACTGTCTGGCGGGCCGAGACTCGAACTCGGGACCTTTGTCTTTCGCGGGCAAGTGCTCTACCATCTGAGCTACCCAAGCACGACTCACACCCAGTCCTCACAAGGTAGGGGACGAGGTACTGCCATAAGTAAAGCTGTGAGGACAGGGCGTAAGTCGTGCTTGGTAGCTCAGATGGTAGAGCACTTTCCACCGAATGGTCCTGAGTTCGAGTCTCGGTGCAGCACACAGTTTTAATCTGCCAGGGAGTTTCCCTTCCACACACATCTCGCAAGATGACCACGACGAGAAAATTACAGGAACTGCGGCTAATACAGAGGGTTAGCGACAATCATTCTTCCCACATTCCATTCGCGAGTGGAAGAGGGAAGTGGGATTAGTTAGTGGTACCAGAAGTACCCTCCATAAAATACAGTTAATTTCCTGTGCCTCGTGATGAATGGGTATTGTGTGATGTCCTTAGGTTAGCTAGGTTTCAGTAGCTCTAAGTTCTAGGGGACTGATGACGGTAGATGTTAAGTCCCATAGTGCTCAGAGCCATTTTGAAATACAGTTAGGTGGGTTGTGATGTATTAGAGGTACATGTAGACATTGATGAAGTAATGAAGAATGGTGAGAACAGTGTACTGCCTCGCTGGACTCGAACTTGCACACAGCTAGCACAGACCTGGCACAATACGTTTTAAAGTCCTCAATTCATTTTTCACTTACTAGTTTTGCTGTTTTTCTGCGAGGAGATACACAATAGCTTTGCAAACTCGCTGCTTCTACACAAATCTTGTTTATTTCAGCGCTGCTGGATACCAGTATCATACCTTTTGTTGTAAACGGTTTAAGGGCAAGGTTACTGTCTTTTGGTTTAAAAAAATTTATATATTTTTTTGAATTGCGTTTTGGGACCCATAGAAGTGTTTAGAATCCACCCCTTGCACGGTTTTTCCGAATACGGAACGGAAATGTTTTCTATTCACGGTTGAGCAAAAAAATAAAAAATAAATAAATTAATTAATTAATAATAAGAATACACCTGCCTGAAATCGGCCTTTTTCACGCAACTCCGAACAGATAAAACACACACACACACACACACACACACACACACAGTAAACACTAAGACCATCACACACCAAAGATGACTGACGTACTGACGTCAGAAGTTATCGATAGCGAAATTAATACTCAGCGGGCGAGGTTGTCTTAAATGTGTCCCTCTGTTTTCGACAAAAGAGAGAGCAGTATCCCATGCAGAATTTAAACAAAAACAACCATCACCGTTTATAACCTTAGTTGCTAGTACTATCCCAATATCTGGAAGTGCACGGCAGGATGTCAGTGTTGTTATATTCCGTAAGCGCCAGGACAAAGGTCTACAATGAATGATTTGCTGGTCTGTTGTCAGAGCACGTTGTGCTTATCCTCAGTACAGCGGTCCCCCACACTGTTGATAGCCTGACCATAACATCAAGGAACACGGTAGACACGGGCCTTACGCAAACGAAGATAATCTTTACGGAGTATAAAAGGAACCTGAACACATTTTTGTGTCAAAAAACACATTTTGCGTCCTATTTCAACAAAATGCGACTGACCTTGTTAGAAATAATCCCTGCGTGAGCAAAAAAAAGGCCGCAGATTTTGGTGCCACCTGGATATTATTATAAATCACCGGGTGCACAGCTGGTCGATAGCGCTAAGAACGTCTATCCTGTTTGTCACTATCTCCATTGTGACGAAAGGTGGTTTAGAGATGAGCTAACTCATCTGACGAACTCTCAGGGTCCCAGGGGCCCTGTGAATCAAGTTACGAGATACCCCTACTCGTCGAGTCTAATGGTGACAACTTTCTGCCTGTAGATACAAGTGAGTGAGACTAGGCTTCGTATAAGGCATGTCACAAGCTACCTAACGAACACTTCACGGAATGGGAGACTCCCATCCTTTTCCACCAACACCATGAAAAAAAATATTTGGGAGGAATTAATTCAGCTGTTCTATAAAATTAAAATTCTCACTTCCGTGAGGCCAACCAGCGAAAGTATCGTACTATATCCCCGGAAGAAAAAGATGGGCTTCAAAACCGTCTCCAAGGTACGTTCTTCGAAGTCTTCCTTAACAAATTGGCAATAATAGGTGACGACGGTCTTCCCACCGTAACTCCAGCTGTGTCTTCGTAGTACATCTACATCTACATCTACATACATACACAGCAAGCCACCTGACGGCGTGTGGCGAATAAAGAGTAAGTGCAAGTTAATTCAGTATCACGCCTGAACTCAGTCAAACGTAACGAATCAGGCAGACAAACACAGGCGAAGAGAGAGACCACATCTAAACTTATAGGGGTACCAGAATAAGTCAAACACATTTCCTGTAATCGACGTAAGAGTTCCGCCGGGTTGCGAATGTGATGCTCACACCGATCAACTACTGGGCTCAACAGAGTAACGAAGTGTTTTGCTACACGATATGTCGGAGCACCATTGTTAATTACAATCGGACGAAGAAGTTGCCCTTCTTTGGGGACCTTACGCGTGGCAAAAACCTAAGAATTAAGAGTCTTGGTAGTCTCTCTGTCTTGGCACCAGTCTTCTTGTGGGATATAACAACACTGAGATTCTGCCATCCACTTCTAGCTACTACAATAGTGTTGCTAAGGAAGCAGTTGAAGTTAAATCTGCAAGTAACATAATAAAAAGAGATTGCGGCTTTCGTTTAAATTCTGAATGGGTAAAAAGAAAGACGGACAGACTTAATGTTATCTCTGCCATTCATTCATAATTTCACTATTCGGTAATTTATGTCGCAGATCATCTTTGCTTTTTGATAGCGTGAGTGTGTGTGTGTGTATGTGTGTGTGTGTGTATGTGTGTGTTATGTTTCAGGAGTTTCTCTACAAACCGAGGTTCTAAATTCCCTGACATAGCGCTTATTTCCCGCAGTTTCACCTTCTCCATCTGCATCTACATACGTACTTCGCAATCAACCATACGGTGCGTGGCGGAGGCTACCTCCTACCACAACTAGCATCTTCTCTCCCTGTTCCACTCCCAAACACAACGAGGTAAAAATGACTCCCTATATGCCCCTGTACGAGCCCTAATCTCTCTCATCTTATCTTTGTGGTCTTTCCGCGAAATGTAAGTTGGCGGCAGCAAAATTGTACTGCAGTCAGCCTCAAATGCGGGTTCTCTAAATTTCCTCAGTAGCGATGCGATTGACGAAAAGAACGCCTTCATTCCCCTAGAGACTCCCACCCGAATGCCTGAAGCATTTGCGTAGCACTCGCGTGATGATCAAACCTACCAGTAACAAATCTAGCAGCCCGCCCTTGAATTCCTTCTACGTCCTCCCTCAATCCGACCAAAACGCTCGAGCAGTACTCAAGAATAGGTCTTATTAGTGTTTTATAAGCGGTCTCCTTTACAGATGAACCACATATTACCATAATTCTACCAATGAACCGAAGACGGCTATCCGCCTTCCCCACAGCTGCCATTACACGCTTGTCCCACTTCATATCGCTCTGCAATGTTACGCCGAAACATTTTATCGACGTGACTGTGTCAAGCGCTACACTACTAATGGAGTATTCAAACATTATAGCATTCTTTTTCCTATTTATCTCCATTAATTTACATTTATCTATATTTAGCGTTAGCTGCCATTCTTTACACCAATCACAAATCCTGTCCAAGTCATCTTGTATCCTCCTACAGTCACTCAACGACGACACCTTCCCGTACACCACAGGATCAGCAAACAGCCGCACATTGCTACCCACCCTATCCAAAAGATCATTTATGTAGATAGAAAACAACAGCGGACCTACCGCACTTCCCTGGGGCACTCCAGATGATACTCTCGCCTCCGATGAACACTCACTATCGAGGACAACTTACTGTGTTCTATTACTTAAGAAGTCATCGAGACACTCACATACTTGGGAACCAATCCCATATGCTCGTACCTTAGTTAGGAGTCTGCAGTGGGGCATCGAGTCAAATCCTTTCCGGAAGTCAAGGAATATGGCATCCGTGTGATACCCTTCATCCATCGTTCGCAAGATGCGCGTTTCGCAGGAGCGATGCTTTCTAAAGCCGTGCTGATGCAAGGACAGCAACTTCTCTGTCTCTAGGAAATTCATTATATTCGAACTGAGAATATGTTCGAGAATGCTGCAACAAACCGATGTTAAGGATATTGATCTGTAATTTTGAGAATCCGTCCTTCTACCCTTCTTATATACAGGCGTCACCTGCGCTTTTTTCCAGTCGCTCGGGACTTTACGTTGGGCAAGAGATTCGCGGCAAATGCTAGCTAAGTAAGGAGGCAATGAAGCAGAGTACTCTCTGTAAAATCGAATTGGAATCCCATCAGGACATGGCGTATTATTTATTTTCAACCCGTTCAGCTGCTTCACAACGCCAGTGATGTCTACCACAATATCCTCCATACGGGACAATGGCAGGGTGTGCACCGGTCCAAATATCGAAGATTGTCGAGACGTCACCCGGCTTCATACCCATAAGCTTCTGGATCATTGCACAGCTGGAGAAAACCTCAGGCCTATATTGAACTTGACTTCTGGTACTCCTGAAGAGTGTCGGCACCTGAGTCACTTCCAGCCGGCTTGACAGGTGTGTGTGTGTGTGTGTGTGTGTGTGTGTGTGTGTGTGTGTGTGCGGCGCCGACCGGACGGAATGAATCGGACTGTAAGGAAGGAGCGGGCACATGTCCAGCCGGTGGGTCGCGCTTGGCTCGAGCACCGGCGGCCACTTTTCCCCGTAATTAAACAGCGGCTAAACGCGCCGGCTGGCAAGCCGCGCCAGCCGATGTCGGCGCTGATGAAGGGCGCCGTTCCAGCGGAAAATAAAATAAGAAGAGCGGAGTCGGCCCGCAGAAATATGGCCGCTGTTGGTACGAGGAGAGCCGGAGGGACGCGGGGCTGGTCCCCGTACAGAGAGAGCAGACTGTGGGGCCAGTCGTCGCGCAGCGTCTGGCTTGCCTCGGCACCCACACTGACCATCTGATCATGGAATTGACAGTGCACTAGATTTTTTGATATTTTAAAGGTGGCAAAGACAAGCGGGAGAAAAAAATTATCTACAACCTGTACGGAAGCCATGAAATGAATATATGAGAGATGTCTGTTTTTTTGGGATGTTTGCCACTGTGAGCGTCTTTGGATACCTGAACGCCTGAGTGATATGTCAGGGTTTGGCTACCGGAGGTTGTACACGGCACAACAATGTTAAACAGTCACGTTTCCGAAACCCAGTAAGTGTCTCCCATTCTGTTGCGTAGGTCTGAAGGTAGGCAAATCGCAGCGAACAGGTGTCGAACGAGTTATCTAGGGCACAGGCGTTATATCAACCACAAGGCTGAACCGAATATGGTTTCTGATAGCAACATTTGTAGTAAAGGTGCATGGGTGACGCCAAGAGCGTTGCTAAACTTGGGGGTCTTCGGGGACTCGTTATCACTTTGTTCACGCATATGTTAATATAGAACCCGCAACCTCTCCCTATGATCTCACCACACCAGGGCGCGAAACAGAAGTGTTTAAGAAACACAAAAGCCCTTTACTGCTTTGGGTCACCTTCAGAGTAGTAGCACAGGCCGGAATGACAGAGAGACTCTGCTAAGGGAGGGGGGGGGGGTGAGGGAGGGAAAGAGAGAAAGGGAAAGAGAGAAAGAGAAAGACAGACAGACAGAGAGAGAGAGAGAGAGAGAGAGAGAGAGAGAGAGAAGTCGAACGCTAGCCGTGTAATTACTGTAGTGTATATAGTCCATTTTGTTCTACACGCAGTATTTCTCTTGGTATCCAGGGAAAATGATCAGTCACGAGTTCAGAATTCTAGTTATTACTCACCCTACAATTTCAGTTAAAATTTCTTTATTAGTAAAGCAAAAAATAAATAATAACAATGCGAAAGACTCTTTAAGTTTATGTTATCCGTTCTTGAGTTATTAAAGAAGCGAAACACAAGTTAAATTTGAACAAAATTTTCCCTCATTTCCAAACATTTCACTAAATTTATCCTCATAGTGTGAAATTAAATCGTAAAATTACATTATTGTCACGACTACAACAATTGTGAGGACAGTTACTTGGATGTTTTGGAAAGATAGAAAAATTATCATTCCGCAGAGCAGCCAAAAATAAATATTAAGGCAAATATAGCTCATTACATGCGATTACTGAAAGCGCCCAGATGAAGCACGCGACAACAACCCAAAGTGTGTTGACTCTTTTACGTGTATGCCATTCCGTGTATTACATTTCATTTACAGGAAGTCAGATTCAGTTGAGAGTAATTGTCACCTCACATATCGGAAGTAATTTCCACAGTTAATGTTAGTGTTTAAAAGTTCAGAAGCGAGGGTATTCTACATTTTACAATGACGAATACTGAACTTTGAAAGAAAATTGAAATACATGGAGAAGAAATGAAAACTTATAGACCCGCTGAAAATATTGTAGTCGTATCAGAGACGGCAAATACATGGGCCACACTCTAATCTGAATTTAAAAGTAACGTAGTTTTGATTTACAACTTTTCGGTGACTATTTTCACATTCAAGGAAGGAGGGAAGATTGAGTTTAATGTTCCGCCGAAATCGATGTCATTAGAGATAGAGCACACGCTCGGATTGTGCCAAAGATGGGGAAGGTCATTTCAAAGGAACCATCCCGGCATTCTCCTACAGCGATTTGGACGGCCAGACAAACGAACTGTCGTCCTCCCGAATGCGAGACCAGTATGCTAACCACACCGCCACCTTGCTCTGTAGTTTCACATTCAAGTTTCAACCATACTCCTGTTACATGGTTCGAGGGACATGGAAGGTAAGCAGTGCTTGAGAAGCATACCCACCATGTTATTCAATGTCTGTGGTGAGCAAGCAATAAAGCACATCGAGAAGGAAGTTCGAAAGGAAATTAAAATCCACGAAGAAGAAACGAAAACTTTTAGACGCGCTGAAGATATTGCAGTTGTGTCAGAGATGGCCAAGAGCTTGGAAAAGCCATTTGTTATTAATATCATATTGATCATGTTACGTTAGGACTATCTGCTTACAAGTGAAAAAGGCAATATTTGTATTGTCAGGCTCGTTTCGGCTCAGTTTATTAAGGTATCATCAGAAGTGGTCTGGAACTCGGTAAGCACTTTCTCTTTACACGGTCTGCTACTGTGCATGTAAGCTACAAACAGATCTGCAGTGTATGTTGTATGCGGTGTGTTTTGGAATTACAAGGACGAATATTAGCGCGGCATGTAAAGAATACATAAAAATTTGAATTACGACATTTATTAATGCATATTTTCGGAACATTTTAAAACATTAAAGAAAATAAAAAAGGGAAGAACATGAAACGAAAATTACAGAATAAACAACTGCAACAAAGGTCTCTTCCCAGTGCAAGAAAGATATTGCATTCAAAAAGCTACAGCAGAAAGCAAGTAACTGATAAACGACAAAACACATATAACCAACACCTCAATGCTAAATCTGGCCATAGAAATCACGCTCCCCACCCCCATACACACACACGCAAAGTATTGCCAATGACAATACACATCGAAAAACACATTCCACAGTTGGCAACACTACATAACAGTCAACATGACACTCTTTGTGAAGTTTGCATCCTATGCTGAAAACTTTGTTTGGTGCTAAAGCCAGATCAACTGCTTTATCAGTAGTACGCCAAGAGCACTAGCAGAGCATCAATGAACACAGAAAGTGCTTGTAACTTACGTAAACAATAGCAAATTCCGTAAGTTGAAAGTGCTGTGTACAAATGGTAATGTATATGTATTTCTGGCCACTGATAATGTTTAATGAATTGAGGCGAAACACGTCTGGCTGAAAGTATATTGTTTTTATCCCGTTCATAAAACAGGTCGTGAACTTAACGACGAACTGCCGTGAAATGATTGTCCATATTAAATGAGACGTTTTACGGGATCACCTGTCCACTCCAAAAACACAGGTACATGAGAAGTCCGAAGTGCAATCTGCTGTATCGTAGCCCGTCGCCTGCAATTGCAGGTATCTGGCAACACAGCCATGACTGGCAGGTTGCCGCAGTAGAGAACTACAGGCGCCACAACGCCGGCCAACAGGCACAGCTTACCGACTCCACCGCAGGCTTGATTGTATATCAATGTATCGGCCGACCATTGCAAGTTGGTCTTTTTTTAGAGTTAGCTTCCAGCAGCAGCCATAAGAAACTTGAAGCACCAGCCCCGCATCTCCTGCGGCGCGCGTATTAGTGTACCAGAAGTACCCTCCTCCACACACCGTCAGGTGGCTTCTGCAATTTTCATATGGTGTGCCACTGGCAGCTAACATAGCCCAATGAAACTTGGACCGTACACAAAAAAAGAACTGCCACAGCATTGTGCAGTAGGTATCTGAAAGAAATACGCAGTGAGACTATTTTACTCAAACACAGTAACTACACTGAAGTCATCGCAATTCATGGTGGTACCGTGGGCGTTACGCGAGGCGGGACATGGATCTTATGAAGGTATGTGATCACGATGAACAGTAACGCATGCCCTGAAATGTGCTCTCGTGCTGTCCACAAGGTAGGTATGGGGTTCCATTCCTCCAGTAGCACGGTTGCTGGGTGGTGAATATTGGAGTGCTCCGATACGTCTCCCCATTGCACCCCATAAGCGCTCCATGGGATTTAAGTTGGGGGAATGGGTAGGAATCTCCATTCGCAGAATATCCATTCGCTCCAACAACTCCTCCACCAGTTGTTCGATGCGGACGTACATCGTCAACCACAAAATTAAAAGACGCATAGGTGTAATCAGTACAGTGTTAGAATAACGCTGACTGCTGAGTATACCACGTTGAAACATTTGGACTTCGGTGCGCCCATACAGCATCGTGCTCCTCACTCCATAACGTCTGGACCACCAAATCGACCACGTTGGACAATACTGGATCTTCACCTACATGGCGAGACCTGGAAACACCCAAGGTACCCAAAAGACATTCAGGAACGTGGCTGTTTTGGTGGCCAGACGTTATGGTGTGGGGAGATGTAATGTTGCAAGGGCCTACTGACCTCCAAAACTTTAAACATATAGTTCACTCACCAGTAAAGTCATTCTGACCTCGAATCCATTGGAAAAGCAGAAGCCACTGATTTCTTCTTCCCACTTTTCCGGAGCCTCAGTTCCTCAGTGCACGTACAACATACCAGGTGCAGCATACAGCTTCTGTGTTGACGACCAACGTTTATATGAAAGAATACTTAGCACACATTTTCACAAAACTTTTACTGTCCTGTCCTTGCTTAGCTACCGTGTAGCTACCACGAAGCACACAATACATTCGGGTTATTCAAACACTTGCGGACACTCATTTCCAAGAAACTAACACCTAACAGTACAAATGTAACCTCAAACACTGTACCATGTCAAAAAATAACGAAATTTTCTTGTCTAACTGCCAGAAGCGTATGGAAAGTGTGGCCATATACTCAATCTTACTGAAGTAAAATTTCCCTTACTTGGAATGAAATGTCTCTCTATGGAACGTACGTTTAAATTAAAAATGAGTTTACTCGATTTGAAAAAGAAAGATAAAAAATAAAAACTGCACGACAGTGAAAAAACTAACTGTAGATCTGAAATCAGGGATAAACAGTAGTTGAGCAACAGTGGAAATTACTCATTCAAAAATCGTGTTACAGAGTCGTTATCTTCACATAATTAATTTGAGAATATTATGTATAACTTTTCATTAAGCCATGAGGCCACGATCTCATGAATTATTCAGTAATTGGTATCTTTTCTATGGCGTGCATCTGGTCAGATGCCTATTCCAGAATGCGTGCTCTCATGAAACAGAGGTTCCATCCCAGACTTCATGGCGGTGGTGTCCATCAGCTTCAGCACACTGTCAGATTTGGAGTTTCTGCAGGATACAGTAAGCAGTGCCCTGCAGCTTGCCACAGGAATTGTCCCCGTGCTACTGCTGTTTCTACGACAGGAGAGTGATGTTGTGTAACTTCCCTGTCGACCAAGATCACCGAATCTCTCACGAATTGAACATGTATGGGACATGTTGAAGGGGGAATCTACTCGTTCTTCAAGGCCGGCAACAACAATTGCTCAGTTGCAACAAAATGCGCAAAATGTCTGGGACAATCCATCGTAGTGTGCCATTTTGCACATTTATAAACATTTACGTGAGAGAATAGACGCCTGCGTCGTTGGCAGAGAGGGTTAGTCAGTAATATGTAATTATATACTCCTGTAAGGATAAGCTACTGCCACATCACTTGTCAATAAAATAATTTTGTACTTCAAAGTGTTGCGCCTTTTTTCCACTGTGGTGTATTTTGAAACATACACTCCTGGAAATGGAAAAAAAAGAACACATTGACACCGGTGTGTCAGACCCACCATACTTGCTCCGGACACTGCGAGAGGGCTGTACAAGCAATGATCACACGCACGGCACAGCGGACACACCAGGAACCGCGGCGTTGGCCGTCGAATTTCGCTAGCTGCGCAGCATTTGTGCACCGCCGCTGTCAGTGTCAGCCAGTTTGCCGTGGCATACGGAGCTCCATCGCAGTCTTTAACACTGGTAGCATGCCGCGACAGCGTGGACGTGAACCGTATGTGCAGTTGACGGACTTTGAGCGAGGGCGTATAGTGGGCATGCGGGAGGCCGGGTGGACGTACCGCCGAATTGCTCAACACGTGGGGCGTGAGGTCTCCACAGTACATCGATGTTGTCGCCAGTGGTCGGCGGAAGGTGCACGTGCCCGTCGATCTGGAAGTGGACCGCAGCGACGCACGGATGCACGCCAAGACCGTAGGATCCTATGCAGTGCCGTAGGGGACCGCACCGCCACTTCCCAGCAAATTAGGGACACTGTTGCTCCTGGGGTATCGGCGAGGACCATTCGCAACCGTCTCCATGAAGCTGGGCTACGGTCGCGCACACCGTTAGGCCGTCTTCTGCTCACGCCCCAACATCGTGCAGCCCGCCTCCAGTGGTGTCGCGACAGGCGTGAATGGAGGGACGAATGGAGACGTGTCGTCTTCAGCGATGAGAGTCGCTTCTGCCTTGGTGCCAATGATGGTCGTATGCGTGTTTGGCGCCGTGCAGGTGAGCGCCACAATCAGGACTGCATACGACCGAGGTACACAGGGCCAACACCAGGCATCATGGTGTGGGGAGCGATCTCCTACACTGGCCGTACACCTCCGGTGATCGTCGAGGTGACACTGAATAGTGCACGGTACATCCAAACCGTCATCGAACCCATCGTTCTACCATTCCTAGACCGGAAAGGGAACTTGCTGTTCCAACAGGACAATGCACGTCCGCATGTATCCCGTGCCACCCAACGTGCTCTAGAAGGTGTAAGTCAACTACCCTGGCCAGCAAGATCTCCGGATCTGTCCCCCTTTGAGCATGTTTGGGACTGGATGAAGCGTCGTCTCACGCGGTCTGCACGTCCAGCACGAACGCTGGTCCAACTGAGGCGCCAGGTGGAAATGGCATGGCAAGCCGTTCCACAGGATTACATCCAGCATCTCTACGATCGTCTCCATGGGAGAATAGCAGCCTGCATTGCTGCGAAAGGTGGATATACACTGTACTAGTGCCGACATTGTGCATGCTCTGTTACCTGTGTCTATGTGCCTGTGGTTCTGTCAGTGTGACCATGTGATGTATCTGACCCCAGGAATGTGTCAATAAAGTTTCCCCTTCCTGGGACAATGAATTCACCGTGTTCTTATTTCAATTTCCAGGAGTGTATTTACGAGCCAACCAGGACAATACATTTGTTTTGTTTATGAAGTGTGACTTATATAACTTTTCCAGCATCATATGGAATACTTACACCAGCAAACAATATTACAGTGAATTAAGGAGTCCCTAAACCCATTTCATTGTTGCTTGAAGTAATGTTTTCTGTAATCACTGATTCTAGGAGTGAGGCGAGATTCTGTTATACCAGTACTTTTATTGGTCAATGAATTTAAGAAAGGCATTTTAATCGGTGCAAATATCTGTAGCCTTTACCATGTCAACACAGATTGAGCACAGAAGCAAGTGATTTACGAACTGTAAGCTTGTACGTGCAGAAATCAAATGGTTCAAATGGCTCTGAGCACTATGGGACTTAAGTTGTGAGGTCATCAGTCCCCTAGAACTTAGAACTACTTAACCCTAACTAACCTAAGAACATCACACACATCCATGCCGGAGGCAGGATTCGAACCAGTGGCCGTGCGGTTCCAGACCTTAGCGCAAAACTAATATGACACTTCTAAGTATCAGTAACGACGAAAACGACTCTCCCTCAATATATTGAAAGAAATGAAAAGGTTAAAATATAACGAACGATCTTAAAATCAGCAAATGACGGAGTTAGTTGTTACAGTAGTAATATATTATCAATAAACACGACAATGTTCACCTTTTGTAGTGAATAACTGTCAGCTATGGATTCGCGCTGAACACGGCAAGCCTTCTTCCGGCACACCAGCACACGGCCCGCTCTCCTCGCCGCTGCGAGAGGAGTCCGCGCTCCTGAAGACGGCGCAGCGCGTGCCAGCCGAAACAAGTGCGGGGCGCACCCCTCCGTACTCGGCAATCGATGCGTCGGACGCGTCGCCTCGCTAACGAGCGGCCCTGCATAAAGACGTTTCGGGCGCGGCGACATTCGCGTCCTCAGGCGCCGTCCGTCTTTGTTAGTGGAGGGCCGCGCGGCGTTGAAAAGCGCATTAGCGCGCCGCCACGTTAATTGGAGAGTCGCCGGTACAGCCCGGTGTGTCTGGAGCGACGGATCCGCCGGAGCGCAAGTTAGCTGCTCCCGGATGGCGCTCGTGGCGGTCTAACTGAGTGGGGCGGCCGTAGGACGTCGTATGTGTAATGAACAGTGGGCGTGCCTAATCTGGACGTAACCTCACGAGATATTACTATCGTGGGTAGAAATTAAAGTTCTGGAAGAACAAATGAAGACGACACTGTCATTCTGTCAGCAACAGCGAAGGACTTAGAAGAGCAGTTGAATAGAATAGACAGTGCCTTGAGGGGAGGACATCAGATGAACATCAACAAAAGCAAAACAAGGATAACGAAATGTAGTCGAATTAAATTAGGTGATGCTGAGGGAATTAGATTAGGAAACGAGACACTAAAACAAGCAGATGAGTTATGATGTTTTGGCAACAAAGTAACTGATGGTGGTCAAAATAGACAGGATCTAAAATGTAGACTGGCAATGGAAAGAAAAGCATTTCTCAAGAAGAGAAATTTGTTAACATCGATTATAGATTTTTGTGCTAGGAAGTCTTCTCTGAAAGCATTTAGTTAGAAAGAGTCACCTTCCTCTGACACTGCCATTTTTTCCAGAAATAACCGATACCATGTATAATATCGATTCTTGCAAAGGTTAAAATTATCTCGGATGTTTCATTAAAAATTCATATTATTTTGTATGCGATGTATTATATTTCAGGCTAAAAAAGTAAAAACGAAATTAATGTGTTAAAATCGACTTGTTCCAACAGTTAAAATTACGCTTCTTTTAAAAATAAGTGAAGTTACAAAATTTCTTGCATAATTAAAAATTCATATTATTAGTTACAAACGCTAATTTGTTTCTGGATTTATTTATGAAATAATGCTACAATTCGGTAAAGGTTCTTCTGCTGTCTAGAAAGTTTGTAAACTCTTTTCTTTTGTAATCTCTTTGGAAATTGTGAATAACGCATAATGTGAGTAGTGGGGGACATGGCTCAGATGGAAGTAGACGTTTTTAAAAGTTTGTCACCAACAATGTAATTATTGGTTTTTAGAATGTGTAAATTATAAATTCCGTGTGATTTAGAAGAATGGGATTACATAAAACGATATTGATAGCAACAGGTAACTCTTCAGCAGTTATTTCGTCTTCAAGAACCCGCAACGTCTAATCAAAATTTTCGCCAGCAAGAATGTATTCCTGGGCACAACATGGTTTTGAGCCAGCAGCAACAACAACAAGACAATCAAGATAAGTAAAAAAGTTCTTCCTTTGTAATCTTAATCCTCTCGAAATTTTCTAAATTTGTGTGCTGTGGGAGGGTAAGATTACAGAGTATACAGATTAACCTTTTACCTTTATATAGATTTTTGTTGAACTTTCTATATTTAATGATAAAGTTTTGTATGTATGTCATGTATGGAAGTGAAACATAGACGATAAATAGTTTAGACAAATAGAGAGTAGAAACTTCGGATATGTGGTGGTACAGATGAATGTTGAAGATTAGATGCGTACATCAACGTATCTAATGAGGAAGTACTGAATAAAATTGGGGAGACAATGAATTTCTGGCGCAACTTGACTAAAAGAAGGGATCGGTTGGTAGGTCATATTCTGCTACATCAAAGGATCACTAGTTTAATGTTGGGAGGGGTGGGGGGTGGGATGAGATGGAGAGGTGGGCGAGGGGGGGGGGGGGAATTGTAGAGGGAGACTAAGAGATGAATGGAGTAAGCAGATTGAGAAGGATGTAAGTTACAGAAATTATGCAGAAATGAAGAAACTGGAACAGATTAGAGCAGCATGGAGAGCTGCATCAAATCAGTCTCCGGACTGAAGACAACAAAAACAACTATTCAATGTCATCTGTGATGTCTTAATAACTCATGCAAAATAAAAGTTTACAGCGAATATCCCCATTTTCCGAGCAAGAGGTTACGCAGGAAAGCAAAGCTTACAGTACTCCGAGTTAAAGGACGAGCGGTCACATATACAATCCTCGTTCTAAACAATATTTAGCAGTTCTTTCCGAATGTAGGGCTATTTGTTTTAGGAGTTATTTTTTGTATTAACTCTCTGTCTGCTTGAGTTATATAGCTTCATTCGTTATTTTTCGTTTCTTATAGTTAGTTGTGTCGTTCGATCTCTTTTTATGATTTATTTTTTCAGTGGAGTTGTTTTTACTTGAGCTATATCGATCTTTCTGTTTGAACTATGTAGCTGCAGTCAAGCTGTCAATTCCACGATACGTTGTTTCTCGTGAATTTTCATTAGATTACAGTGCGATCTCTTTTAAAATATATTTGACTGGAATCGCTCTTTCTATTAGACCTAGAGAGGGTCAATCGCCTAATAGTTGCAATGCAAATATGTAGATAATGGATGACACCTCTCATATGAGGATTTCAAAAAGGGATAAGAAAGGCGAGGGCCCGCCTATGCAGCCCATACGTGGAGTGTTACCAGTTTTAAACATGTATATATTTCAGAAAGGGACAAATATTTGAATGCAAAAATGCCTGTTGACAGTAGCACAATCAAAGCACACTAAATTAGAACGTTAAAAGTGTTTGTGCAAGAGTCTAGTGCAACATATATTTTCTCGAAGGTTATGAATTACCTCGAAGAAAACTGTCTATGCCGGCCGTAGTGACCGAGCGGTTCTAGGCGCTACAGTCTGGAACCGCGCGACCGCTACAGTCTCAGGTTCGAATCCTGCCTCGAGCATGGATGTGTGTGATGTCCTTAGGTTAGCTAGGTTTAAGTAGTTGTAAGTTCTAGGGGACTGATGATTTCAGATGTTAAGTCCCATAGTGCTCAGAGCCATTTGAACCAAAACGGTCTATTGTCACACAGTCAACATGGGTGTAGAAAACATCGTTCCTGTGAAACACAACTATCTCTTATTCACATGAAGTGTTGAGTGCTATTGACAAGGAATTTCAGATCGATTCCGTATTTCTGAATTTTAGAAAGGCTTTTGACACTGTACCACACAAGCGGCTCGTAGTGAAATAGCGTGCTTATGAAATATCGTATCAGTTATGTCAGTGGATTTGTGATTTCCTGTCAGAGAGGTCACAGTTCGTTGTAATTGACAGAAAGTCACCATGTAAAACAGAAGTGATTTCTGGCGTTCCCCAAGGTACTGTTACACAAACCCTTTGGTGTTCCGTATCTATATTAATGAGTTTGGAGAGAATCTGAGCAGCCGTCTTCGGTCGTTTGCAGATGACGCTGTCATTTATCGACTAATAGAGTCATCAGAAGGTAAAAGAACTGCAAAACGATTTAGAAAAAATATCTGAATGGTGCGAAAAGTGGCAGTTGATCCTAAGTAATCGTGCGGTAGCGTTCTCGCTTCCCACGCCCAGGTTCCCGGGTTCGATTCCCGGCGGGGTCAGGGATTTTCTCTGCCTCGTGGTTGCTGGGTGTTGTGTGATGTCCTTAGGTTAGTTAGGTTTAAGTAGTTCTAAGTTCTAGGGGACTGATGACCATAGATGTTATGTCCCATAGTGCTCAGAGCCACTTGAACCATTTTTGACCCTAAGTAACGAAAAGTGTTTCCTCATCCACATGAGTGCTAAAAGCAATTCGTTAAACTCCCGTTACACTATAAATCAGTCTAATCTAAAAGCCGTAAATTCATCTAAGTACCTAGGTATTACAATTACGAACAACTTTAAATTGGAAGGAACACGTAGAAAATGTTGTAAGGAAGGCTAGCCGAAGACTGCGTGTTATTAGCAGAATACTTTGAAAATGTAACAGTCAGTACAAGCTTGTAGTCTACCATGCAAAGATTGCTGCACACGTTCCAGCATTTCAGCGGAAACTGGAGGGCAGGCAGTAGTAATACGCTGTTTCGTAACATGAGGAACTGTTGGAAGAGGATGAAGAGGTTGACGTCTATTGAGATATCGTTCGGCGTTCATTCAGGTCAGTTAGTGCATAAAATCCTGTACAGGCAATACCTTTGCAATTGTGGACGGCTATAGAGGTAGTGTGGATCAATATTTCATCAGGGAACTTCCAAAGACTTGTTGAGTCCACCACACGCCTTCTTGCTGCACTACACCTGGCTAAAGGAGGTCCGACACGATATTAAAAGGTATATACTCTCTTTCAAATTCTGAAGGTGGCAGGGGTAAAGTACAGGGAGCGAAAGGCTATGTACAATTTGTACAGAAACCAGATGGCAGTTATATGAGTCGAGAGGCATGAAAGGGAAGCAGTGATTGGGAAAGGAGTGAGACAGGGTTGTAGCCTCTCCCAGATGTTATTCAATCTGTACATTGAGCAAGCAATAAAGGAAACAAAAGAAAAATTCGGAGTAGGTATTAAAATTCTTGGAGAAGAAGTAAAAATTTTGAGGTTCGCCGATGACATTGTAATTCTGTCAGAGACAGCAAAGGACTTGGAAGAGCAGTTGAACGGAATGGACAGTGTCTTGAAAGGAGGATATAAGAAGGACATCAACAAAAGCAAAACGAGGGTAATGGAATGTAGTCAAATTAAATCGGGTGATGCTGAGGGAATTAGATTTGGAAATGAGACACTTAAAGTAGTAAATGAGTTTTGCTATTTAGGAAGTAAAATAACTGATGATGGTCGAAGTAGAGAGGATATAAAATGTAGACTGGCAATGGCAAGGAAAGCGTTTCTGAAGAAGAGAAATTTGTTAACATCGAATATAGATTTATGTATCAGGAAGTCGTTTCTGAAAGTATTTGTTTGGAGTGTAGCCATGTATGGAAGTGAAACATGGACGATAACTAGTTTGGACAAGAAGAGAATAGAAGCTTTCGAAATGTGGTGCTGCAGAAGAATGCTGAAGATAAGTTGGATAGATCACGTAACTAATGAGGAGGTATTGAACAGGATTGGGGAGAAGAGGAGTTTGTGGCACAACTTGACTTGAAGAAGGGATCGGTTGGTAGGGTATGTTTTGAGGCATCAAGGGATCACAAATTTAGTATTGGAGGGCAGCGTGGAGGATAAAAATCGTAGATGGAGACCAAGAGACGAATACACTAAGCAGATTCAGAAGGATGTAGGTTGCAGTACGTACTGGGAGATGAAGAAGCTTGCAGAGGATAGAGTAGCATGGAGAGCTGCATCAAACCAGTCTCAGAACTGAAGACAACAACAACAACAACAACAGCAACAACAACCGCTATCTGCTTCACGTGTGCTGTGCAGCGAGCTACCTTAATTTAAGTATTAACTGTATTTTTCTTACTTGTCACTTCTTCTTCTGCGTGTTTTTGCTTTTAGGAAGCTTTAATAGTCGAGCGCTATTAAGTGTTCCATAGATCTCGTGTTTGTTTTGAATACAGTCAGAGAGAGTCCCTTTAGTCAGCCATAGTGCTAGTAGTGCTAGTGTTTGTTTTCAATACAGTCCAGAGACAGGTAGTGCTATTTCCTTGTTTTCTACAAGAAGTGGTTAGCAATCACAGTTTAGTCAATAATCAACCGCCTTTAGTGAATTAGCAGTCTAGTTAAAAGTTGTTTAACACTCTATAGTAAATTGATTTCTTAGGATGGATAGGATGTGTGGCTGCTGTGTACGGACGCAGGAGGAGCTGGCCACTCTTCGCGAACAGCTGAGCGTGTTCATGGCCGCGGTCAGCCGTCTTCAGGCTGCTGCCTCGGAGTGTAGCGGCAGTAGGGAGTCTGGTGCGTCGCAAGGTACACCCCAGGTGTTACATGCTTCACCCACTGTCCCTGCTGTCGAGACATCTTCGCGGGTACCGGGCGCGGTTGGGCCACCCTCTCCCCAAGGGGAGTGGCGGGTTCAGCGGCGTTCGCGGCGCACGAGGCGGAGGGTCAATGTGGAGGCTGGCCGTGTGGCATCGTCCGCTCTGCCTGTGAGTGGACATGTGGCCGCTCCTTAAGTAAGGTCCGAGCAGGCACACGGGGGGAGGGGTTTATAAGGTTATTGGGAGCTCCAACGTTAGGCGGGTGATGGAGCCCCTTAGGGAAATAGCGGAAAGGTCGGGGAAGAAGGCCAGTGTTCACTCTGTCTGCTTGCTGGGGGTCTCATCCGAGATGTGGAGAAGGCCCTACCGGCGGCGATAGAGAGCACTGGGTGCACCCGACTGCAAACTGTTGCTCATGTCGGCACCAATGACCCTGCCGTCTGGGTTCAGAGGTCATCCTCAGTTCGTACAGGCGGTTGGCGGAGTTGGTGAAGGCGGAAAGCCTCGCTCGCGGGGTGGAATCAGAGCTAACTATTTGTAGTATCGTTCCCAGAACCGATCGCGGTCCTCTGGTTTGGAGCCGAGTGGAAGGCTTAAACCAGAGGCTCAGACGATTCTGCGGAGAGCTGGGGTGCAAATTTCTCGACCTCCGCTATCGGGTGGAGAAATGTAGGGTCCCCCTGAATAGGTCAGGCGTGCACTACACGCCGGAAGCGGCTACGAGGGTAGCGGAGTACGTGTGGAGTGCACATGGGGGTTTTTTAGGTTAGAGAATTCCCTCCCTAGGCCCGACAAGACGCCTCCTGAGACGCGGCAAGGCAGGAGTAGGCAAAATGCAACAGGGAATGACACTATTAATGTGCTAATAGTAAACTGCAGGAGCGTCTATAGAAAGGTCCCAGAACTACTCTCATTAATAAACGGTCACAACGCCCATATAGTACTAGGAACAGAAAGTTGGCTGAAACCAGACGTAAACAGTAATGAAATCCTAAACTCGGATTGGAATGTATACCGCAGAGATAGGCTGGACAGCGAAGGGGGAGGCGTGTTTATAGCGATAAGAAGTGCAATAGTATCGAAGGAAATTGACGGAGATTCGAATTGTGAAATGATTTGGGTGAAGGTCACGGTTAAAGCAGGCTCAGACATGGTAATTGGATGTCTCTATAGGCCCCCGGGCTCAGCAGCTGTTGTGGCTCAGCACCTGAAGAATAATTTGGAAAATATTTCGAGTAGATTTCCCCACCATGTTATAGTTCTGGGTGGAGATTTTAATTTGCCGGATATAGACTGGGAGACTCAAACGTTCATAACGGGTGGCAGTTACAAAGAATCCAGTGAAATATTTTTAAGTGCTTTATCTGAAAACTACCTTGAGCAGTTAAACAGAGAACCGACTCGTGGCGATAACATATTAGACCTGGTGACGAACAGACCCGAACTATTTGAATCAGTTAATGCAGAACAGGGAATCAGCGATCATAAAGCGGTTACTGCATCGATGATTTCAGCCGTAAATAGAAATATTAAAAAAGGTAGGAACATTTTTCTGTTTAGCAAAAGTGACAAAAAGCAGATTACAGAGTACCTGACGGCTCAACACAAAAGTTTTGTCTCAAGTGCAGATAGTGTTGAGGATCAGTGGACAAAGTTCAAAACCATGGTACAATATGCGTTAGATGAGTATGTGCCAAGCGAGATCGTAAGAGATGGGAAAGAGCCACCGTGGTACAACAACCGAGTTAGAAAACTGCTGCGGAAGCAAAGGGAACTTCACAGCAAACATAAACATAGCCAAAGCCTTGCAGATAAACAAAAATTACGCGAAGCGAAATGCAGTGTGAGGAGGGCTATGCGAGAGGCTTCCAATGAATTCGAAAGTAAAGTTCTATGTACTGACTTGGCAGAAAATCCTAAGAAATTTTGGTCCTATGTCAAAGCGGTAGGTGGATCAAAACAAAATGTCCAGACACTCTGTGACCAAAATGGTACTGAAACAGAGGATGACAGACTAAAGGCCGAATTACTAAATGTCTTCTTCCAAAGCTGTTTCACAGAGGAAGACTGCACTGTGCTTCCTTCTCTAGATTGTCGCACAGTTGACAAAATGGTAGATATCGAAGTAGACGACAGAGGGATAGAGAAACAATTAAAATCGCTCAAAAGAGGAAAGGCCGCTGGTCCTGATGGGATACCAGTTCGATTTTACACAGAGTACGCGAAGGAACTTGCCCCCCTTCTTGCAGCGGTGTACCGTAGGTCTCTAGAAGAGCGAAGCGTTCCAAAGGATTGGAAAAGGGCACAGGTCATCCCCGTTTTCAAGAAGGGACGTCGAACAGATGTGCAGAACTATAGACCTATATCTCTAACGTCGATCAGTTGTAGAATTTTGGAACACGTATTATGTTCGAGTATAATGTCTTTTCTGGAGACTAGAAATCTACTCTGTAGGAATAAGCATGGGTTTCGAAAAAGACGGTCGTGTGAAACCCAGCTCGCGCTATTCGTCCACGAGACTCAGAGGGCCTTAGACACGGGTTCACAAGTAGATGCCGTGTTTCTTGATTTCCGCAAGGTGTTTGACACAGTTCCCCACAGTCGTTTAATGAACAAAGTAAGAGCATACGGACTATCAGATCAATTGTGTGATTGGATTGAGGAGTTCCTAGATAACAGAATGCAGCATGTCATTCTCAATGGAGAGAAGTCTTCCGAAGTAAGAGTGATTTCAGGTGTGCCGCAGGGGAGTGTCATAGGACCGTTGCTGTTCACAATATACATAAATGACCTGGTGGATGACATCGGAAGTTCACTGAGGCTTTTTGCAGATGATGCTGTGGTGTATCGAGAGGTTGCAACAATGGAAAATTGTACTGAAATGCAGGAGGATCTGCAGCGAATTGACGCTTGGTGCACGGAATGGCAATTGAATCTCAACGTAGACAAGTGTAATGTGATGCGAATACATAGAAAGATAGGTCCCTTATCATTTAGCTACAAAATAGCAGGTCAGCAACTGGAAGCAGTTAATTCCATAAATTATCTGGGAGTACGCATTAGGAGTGATTTAAAATGGAATGATCATATAAAGTTGATCGTCGGTAAAGCAGATGCCAGACTGAGATTCATTGGAAGAATCCTAAGGAAATGCAATCCGACAACAAAGGAAGTAGGTTACAGTACGCTTGTTCGCCCAGTGCTTGAATACTGCTCAGCAGTGTGGGATCCGCACCAGGTAGGGTTGATAGAAGAGATAGAGAAGATCCAACGGAGAGCAGCGCGCTTCGTTACAGGATCATTTAGTAATTGCGAAAGCGTTACGGAGATTATAGATAAACTCCAGTGGAAGACTCTGCAGGAGAGACGCTCAGTAGCTCGGTACGGGCTTTTGTTGAAGTTTCGAGAACATACCTTCACCGAAGAGTCAAGCAGTATATTGCTCCCTCCTACGTATATCTCGCGAAGAGACCATGAGGATAAAATCAGAGAGATTAGAGCCCACACAGAAGCATACCGACAATCCTTCTTTCAACGTACAATACGAGACTGGAATAGAAGGGAGAACCGATAGAGGTACTCAGGGTACCCTCCGCCACACACCGTCAGGTGGCTTGCGGAGTATGGATGTAGATGTAGATGTAGATTACATGGCTGTTATCATCTCAGTGTACAAAAGGTGAATATTACCATTTAAAAAAGGCCATAGCGGGAAGAAAAGAAGTGATGAACGAATGAATACACAGCACTA
Organism: Schistocerca gregaria; assembly: GCF_023897955.1. Classification (NCBI taxonomy): domain Eukaryota; kingdom Metazoa; phylum Arthropoda; class Insecta; order Orthoptera; family Acrididae; genus Schistocerca; species Schistocerca gregaria. Next base: position 137,158,049 of record NC_064929.1, read on the forward strand.
TGCAGTGGAACTGTATTGTCAGTTCTAAAGAAATTATCAAAAGAGCAAGCCACATAAAACAGACACAAACACACACACACACACACACACACACACACACACACACACACACACACACACACACACACACACACACAGATACACACACGCCCACGTAAACACACGCACACGCACACCCGTCCAGAACACCCAAAACAAGGATACAACTGAGTATCAGACAAACAGCTAGTGCTCCACGCAGACTCCCTGTACAAGAATGAAAACACCAGATATGGCCCTGAGCAGTATGGGACTTAACTCATGTGGTCATCAGTCCCCTAGAACTTAGAACTACTTAAACCTAACTAACCTAAGGACATCACACACATCCATGCCCGAGGCAGGATTCGAACCTGCGACCGTAGGGGACACGCGGCTCCAGACTGTAGCGCCTAGAACCGCAGCGCCCCTCCGGCAGCGAAAACACGAGCGCTACCAAAAGTAAGTACACACATTTACATACATAGCCTGCTTCACCTTCCCTGTCAACATTTTACAAAACCTAGTCACAATCAGCACGTTTTTTTTTTCAGCCCGTATTGTATCCTAAAAGACTCTAACCAAAGAGGAAAATAACGAATCTTTGCGTACGAAACAAAATAATATAATGACATTAGTGCAACACAAAGAAAATAAAGGAAATCGGTTATGTCATATTCTGCGTAAAAAAACCTGAAAAATTGCGTTGTAAAAAAACCCTTGTTAACTACTGATGACACGCTCGAAGTAAATAATTATAGCTCTGCTTGTGGCCACCAGTAGGTATAAATTTATGCGTCATGCTAATATAGCAGTCAATAATTACGGCAATGCCAATACTGTAGTCTCAAAAATTGGCAAATATCATAACAAATAAATTTCTACTGTAGTGTTCAACAAATAGTAAACAAAACGCAGTGAAGATGGAGGAACTTCTACGAAATATGTAACAGTACTAAAAGAAGGAAAATTTTGTTTGATCAAGGCAGAACCGTATTTCCTTATTACATATCCTTCACAAAATTTCGACAGGTAAGTTACAAGTATAAAAGGATGATAATTCTCTGTTAATAATTACAAAGTACCCATGGCTACAGCAGTCTGGCCGCAAGATCTTTTGTGGCGTCATTTTGGATGCCTTTAGAAGGTAGGAGCCGTGCAGGGCACGCATGCGCGAGAACTGCGTATAGCGGCTGCCAGCAGAGGGCGGACATAATGCGTGTTTACTGCGCAGCCAGACAGGTTTACTGAGCGCGCAGCTACGCAATGTCGGCCGCGTTATGAAGTGTGCGGTGCGTTACGTGGGCGTACCGACTACATCTGCACGCTGTGCAAGCTTTGTTTTGCATGAGCCGAGTGTCACTCCAGCTGCGTGAAACACAACCAGCTGTCGGGCATTAGGGAAGAAGGTGCCGTGGCGTGAAATGACCAACCACTTGTCTCTGAAGGTCATCCGAAAATGCAGTTCCTTTCGGACAGAAAATTGGGAATTAAGATGTCTGAATCAGGCAGGCTGGTCATTTCAAATGGTTCACATGGCTCTAAGCACTATGGGACTTCAAATCTGAGATCATGGATCCCCTAGACTTAGAACTACTTAAACCTAACCCACCTAAGGACATCACACGCATCATGCCCGAGGCAGGATTCGGACCTGCGACCGTAGCAGCAGCGCGGCTCCGGCCTGAAGCGCCTAGAACCGCTCGGCCACAGCGGCCGGGGCTGGTAATTTGCCAGAAACTGGTCAAAATAGTTGTATGGTTGATTTGGGGCAGGAGACCAAAGAGCTTGGTCATCGGTCCCATTGGATTAGGAAAGGATGGGAAGGAAGTCAGCCTTGGTCTTTCAAAGGAACCATCCCGGCATTTGCCTGAAGCGATTTAGGAAAATCAAGGGAAACCTAAATCACGATTTGAACCGTTGTTCTGCGGAATGCGAGTCCAGTGTGCTAACCACTGTGCCACCTCTCTCGGCGAGGCCAGAATGCCGTATGAGGATTAATGGTCAATATTTGAGGACATCATACACATATTCCTATCACATTCACGTGGCTACTCCTTAGGAGATTGCATAACCGTATTTTGCATCGCAAACAGCTGAGATACGTGCAGGAACAGAGTCAGAGAAGCTGTCAAAGGTACAAACAGTGATATGGAGCCATGCAGGCTGCAGTGCCGCAACCAGATGCGCTAGTTTTCTAGGTAGTCGATCCACGACGCGACCAGCCCGATAGAGGTGGTCGCATAGATTCTCTACTGGGTCTTAATTCACAGTTTGGTGGCCAAGATAGTACTATGAACTCATCCTGGTGCCCTTCGAACAACGCACGTACACTTTCTAGTAGATGCCATTGAAATGCCTCATCTAGCACGAGAGAGCGTATTAGGTTGTGGAAAGGGCCCAAAATGCGTTCCTCTCAGTTGCACTCAACATACAAAGTTTATTTATCAACATACAACGTTTATTTATCAACACACAATATTACGAGAAGGATGCAAAACACTCAAAACTTTAATCAACCTCCTTTGATTAACTTTAGATAGGCTGAAGGCAACATTCAAAATCCAAGACACAAGGCTTGAGCAAAATTGAAATACAAGGTTCTTCTGGAGGTTTCACCCAAGAATATTTTCTAAATCTTCAGTGTAATCCGCTGAAATCCTTAGCAATTTAATTTCAATGGAACTAGGTTGGAAGTCGCATATTAAGCAAGAGTTTCAATCAAAAGGATGAAGGCCGTATCACAAAACATTTCACACACAATAAAGAACAACAATCTCATACCTTAAGGGCCAGACAAGGACATTATTTTAAGAGATATTAATACTCGGCTGAAGGCCAAATATCAACAAAATATGTTTAACGGCTTAAGGCCTAGATGGTGGTGCTTAGTGTTTAACGTCCCGTCGACAACGAGGTCATTAGAGACGGAGCGAAAGCTCTGGTTAGGGAAGGATTGGGAAGGAAATCGGTCGTGCCCTTTCAAAGGAACCATCCCGGCATTTGCCTGAAACGATTTAGGGAAATCACGGGAAACCTAAATCAGGATGGCTGAAGACGGGATTGAACCGTCGTCCTCGCGAATGCGAGTCCAGTGTGCTAACCACTGCGTCACCTCGCTCTGTTTAAGGCCTAGAAAGAGTTTCAATCTAAAAGGCACAAGGCCGTATCTTAAAACCTCTCTAGTAAAATTTGGCAAAAGGCCCCATATAACAATATAATACATGCCCCAAGGGCAAGACAAGAACATTAATTTAAGAGCTACTGATACTCGGCTGAAAACCACACATCAACCAAATAATAAAAATGCAAACAGGGAAATTAATGCATAACACACAAGGACGCGCGCAAAAGCCTCCAGGTATCGGCCTGGCATTGTAACACTAACGCCCGTTTAGGTGAGACAGGCAGCCTGTCCAACGACTTCTTAATCTGGAGGCAACCCAAACGACAGACAGCCGACAGACCAATCAACCAAATCATTACCGCTCCACACAACCATCAAAACGACCACAAGATTTCAATACGCGACACACAGAATAGTGGCGCCCACAACGACCAACAACACCTCAGCTGTCGAACTACACACCGAGCTGGACAACAACAACATGACGAGGAAAATACGCTGCCAAAAATTACGTCAATGACAAGGGCAGGTAACCAGAACGTTAACGGCTACAAGGCAGAAGATACCGCAGGTGAACATCAACAACAGGGAATAAATTAAGTTAAATTTCACAGGAAGACGGCTGGAATCTTAGCCGACTTAAATACACAGAAATTGTTGCTCGCGGAAATAGTTTCGAATTTCATTTTAATACACGGAATACAATACTCAAATGTCTCTGAGCACTATGGGACTTAACATATGTGGTCATCAGTCCCCTAGAACTTAGAACTACTTAAACGTAACTAAGCTATGGACACCACACACATCCATGCCCGAGGCAGGATTCGAAACTGCGACCGTAGCGGTCGCTCGACTCTAGACCGTAGCGCCTAGAGCCGCACGGCCACACCGGCCGGCACATAGTTCCTAAGTAGAGTACATATTTCCTACACTTTTTTGCTTTCAACTATCGTTCCTGTCATATTCCTCAATAATGATCATTCATCTTGGGACACTCATGTAAGGAACCGACTGGCTAGTCGCATACAGGTGAAGTAACTAACTTTCCCATTTCAAATTACTTTAGACCCTTTAAAGAAATTTATAGTCTCTCTACCTAGGCGAATAATGACGAGGGCCTTATGAAACAAACAACAATGCATCAGAACTTCACTAATAACCAAGACACAGGAACCTACATTTTAGTAAGTGACACTATGCTATTATTCCCACAGAATAGCATATCTCGATGAGACAAAATGGGTGATAAAACTCCTTTGTAGATGTAACAAGAAATTACGTGATGGAAATGCATTAAATATAGGGACTTTTTTGCTGTTGTTGTGGCTGTTGAATGGCTACAACCTAGAAGTTTACGACATCCCGCAAAGACACTTCGGCTATCGGTTAAGACGCAGTACATTACGCTTTACAAAGTTTTGAAAAATGTTTCTAAATAAAAAATTGTTATATCGCTGGGAGGTCATTCAGCTAGGAGTAACGTACGGGAATTTTTTCCACTTCGCGCACTTTTCAACTGAGAGACAGGTATGTATAAGAATATGTCATGCTGGCACAGTAAGGTTTGTTAGTGACAAAGTTATTAGAATTTTAACCCCGGTAATTTATTCATGTTAACTGTAAATAAAATCATTTCTTCAACTTGTTTTAGATCTGCTGTGTCATTTCCACATCGGTAATAATTAGTACATTAAAATAATAAATAAAAACGCAAAGACTGTCAACAAAAACAGCGACGACATTATTATGTACCGTAACATTTCTGTTGGTGTATCGCACAGTGATACGTGACGGAAAAAATCTGAACAAGTATCGATGGAAGATTAGGAGACGAAAGCCGACAGGCAATACAAGTGCACAGCGATGTCTCAACATTTTTAATGTAGGAGAATTGAAAGTTAAAAATGTTCGTTGTTAGTCCGTTCTAAGACTCTAGAGTGTTTGGTCCATTGTTCATTTTCTTCTACAGTATATTTTTTAATGTGGACGAGTGCAAGTGCCCTAGTGACCGATTTTTCATTAAACTAATCAAATTCTTTAAACCATGTTTACATTTCTGGCAATGTTGTTGATATTGTTGTTATGGTCTTCAGTACAACGAAACTATTGTGTCTTTCCACGCTTGCTTTTCTCAGAACCACCTCCTTAGTCACTCGATCTACTAATCCAGTCTTCAACTGTCTTACGTATAAAACACATTTCAACAATTACACTTTTCCTCTTGTCTCATCTACTTTATGTGCACTTTCAAATTTGGTACAAGGCAACCCATAATATTAATACCTTCAGAAAAGACTTGCTAACATCAAAACTTATATGTTTAAAAACGTTTTTCGGAAACCGTCTATTTCACACTGTCTGTGTACGTTATACATCCCCTCTACTTCGGCTATCATCAGTTACCTTAGTGACAAAAGTCATCTACTCTGAGGACCTAATTTTCTAATGTAATTCCTGCAGCATCTGATTTAATTCGACTTAATTCCATAAACATTGCCTTAGTTTTGTTGATTTTCATTTTACAATCTCTTTGCAAGAAGCTATCCATTGCGCTCAACTGCCGCTACGAGGTTTTTCTTTCTTGTCTCTGGAGAATAATTCCCTTTCCAGATCTCACCTTGGTTTCCTCCACAGGTTGTTCAGTACAGAAGTTAATAACACGCGGACAGGCAAGTGCCCTATCACACTGCTTCTCAACCATTGATTCCCTTTCATATGTTTTGACCCTTATAACTGCAGTCTGTTTGCTGTACAAACTGTAGATAATCTTCTGTACCCCGTATTTTCCTTCAACTATTTTACGTTTTTAAAAGACCGTATTCATGTCAATTGTTTCAAAATCGGTAATTATATCTACAAATGCTGTAAACGCAAGTTTAGTTTTTTAAAACTTTCTTCTAAGGCAAGTCGTTGATTAGTATTCATTCACGTTAACCTACACATTAAACTTCAACTCAATAAATCTGAAAGCATAAGGGGCAATCAAATGTAAAAGATACAGATTCAAAGAAGTAAATAAACCGTTAATTATTTCAAAAGTAATCACCATAACTGTTAGGACATTTATCACACTGTAGGACAATACGGTCAATGCCTTAACGGAAACACGTGCGCGGTTGCCTGCGGAATCATTATTGTACCCAAGCGTTCATTTCTTCGTCTGGAAGACGTTTTCGGTCACCAATGTCTTCTTACAAGGTTGAAAAAATGTGGAAGTAGAGTGGGGAGAGATTGGGAGTGAACGGGCCTGCCCACACGTTGACAAGGTTGTTTCGACTAAGCAGTAGAAGCTTAAAAATGGTTCAAATGACTGAGCACTATGGGACTTTACATTTGAGGTCATCAGTCTCCTAGAACTTAGAAGTGCCTACTCCTAACTAACGTAAGGAAATAACACACATCCATGCCCGAGACAGGATTCAAACCTGCGACTGTAGAAGCAGCGCCTAGAACCGCTCGGCCACACCGTACGGCCTCGGCTGTGAAATTGCGCATCATGCAGCGTATTGCGCACAGTTTGAGTCGTAACACGACGTCCTGTGGCTGCACGACAATCATTACTCAACATGGTGGCGTTGTTGTCAGTGTTCCTCCGATCCATAATCCGTAGGTAGCGGTCATCGACTGCAGTAGTAGGCCTTGGGCAGCCTGAGTGTAGCATGTTATCAACCGTTCGGGTCTCTTTGTATCTCCTCCACGTCCGAACAACATTGCTTTGGTTCGCTCCGAGACTCCTGGACACTTCCCTTGTTGAGAGCCCTTCCTGGCACAAAGTAACAATGCGGACGCGATCGAGCCGCGGTATTGACCATCTAGGCAAGGTTGAACTACAGACAACAAGAGCCGTGTACCTCCTTCCTGATGGAATGACTGGAACTGATCGGCTGTCGGACCCCCTCCGTCCAATAGGAGCTGCTCATGCATGATTGTTTACGTCTTTGGGCAGGTTTAGTGACATTACTGAACAGTCTAAGGGACTGCGTCTGTGATACAATATCCACAGTTAACGTCTATCTTCAGGAGTTTTGGGAAATGGGGTGATGCAAAACATTTGTCGATGTGTGTACTAGTCTTAGAATATCACGTCACAACACACAATAGTGACACACGTGGCCGGTGCTGAAGATCTACATTGCATACTTTTTAATTTCAGGTGAGTCTATCTTTTAGCACGTGAACTTGATGTGTAAGTAATTGTTTTATATTTCCCTGCTATTTCTTTTTTTTTGTACTCCGGCATTCATGCTGTTGAGGCTGGTATGCAGGTTCGAACTTTTAACTTTTTTATACACTACTGGCCATTAAAATTGCTACACCAAGAAGAAACGCAGATGATCAACGGGTATTCATTGGACAAATATATTAAACTAGGACTGACATGCGATTACATTTTCATGCAATTTGGGTGCATAGATCCTGAGAAATAAGTACCCTGAACAACCTGGCCGTAATAACGGCCTTGATACGCCTGGGCATTGAGTCAAACGGAGCTTGGATGGCGTGTACAGGTACAGCTGCCCATGCAGCTTCAACACGATATCACAGTTGATCAAGATTAGTGGCTGGCGTATTGTGATGAGCCAGTTGCTCAGCCACCATTGACCGGACGTTTTCAATTGGTTTGAAATGTGGAGAATGTGCTGGCCAGGGCAGCAGTCCAACATTTTCTGTATCAAGAAAGGCCCGTACAGGACCTGCAACATCCGGTCGTGTGTTATCCTGCTGAAATGTAGGAATTCGCAGGGATCGAATGAAGGGTAGAGCCACGGGTCGTAACACATCTGAAATTTAACGTCCACTGTTCAAACTGCCGTCAATGCGTACAAGAGGTGACCGAAACGTGTAACCAATTTCACCCCATACCACCACGCCGGGTGATCCAGTACGGCGTTCCGTATTACCCCCCTGAACCAACCGATTCCAAATCTGCTAACTGTCATTGGATGTCGACCAACGTGAGCAACAATGTCGCGATACGATAAACCGCAATCGCGATAGCCTGCAATCGGACCTTTTTCAAAGTCGAAAACATGATGGTACACATTTCTCCTCCTTACACGAGGCATCACAACAACGTTTCAGCAGGCAACGCCGGTGAACTTCTGTTTGTGTATGAGAAACCGGTTTGAAACGTACCTCATGTCAGCACGTTGTAGGTGTCGCCACCGGGGCTAACCTTGTGTGAATGTTCTGAAACTCTAATGATTTGCGTATCACAGCGTCTTCTTCCTGTCGGTTAAATTTCGCGTCTGTATCTCATCATCTTCGTGGTGTAGCAATTTTAATGGCCAGTAGAGTATGTAAGATAAACTCCAATTTCTGAAGACGTTGTTTGTAAGGCAAAACAGTCTCTTTATGTGAGCAAATGTTAAGGAAAGCAGAGGAAAAAAGGTTCCTGCTGAAGAGAATTATATAATGAATGAAGCAGCTGCTGCCGGCAGAAACGAGTCTAGCGCAGAGTTAATTAAAAAATGCGCTTGGGAACGACAGCGCCAGTGCAAACTGGATGGGAACATCCACCGCGTCCAATAAAGTGGAAAATCTCTGTAAAAATTTTAACTTAATTTTTGTGATAGGCGATATAAAAGTTACTGAGTCGTTTGGAGGCTGTTCCTGAACAAAATAAAATAATCATTGCACACAACATTTATTCACCTTTCTCACAATTTTTAATTGCTAAACAATATTGATACGTGTTACAAACCGGACATAATGAGAAGGACCAGGCCCCTTTGCTTTTTTATTTTATCACTCGTTCATTACGTCAGAGAAATACATATTTTAAGACAAAATTTAACTACATGAAATATTGCTCCCAGTACAGGTTAACATAAACAGTGACAAAACTTAGTTCACTTAAGGGTTTATGCTGGCAACAAATTTTAAGGAGGCAATGTAAGGTTTATATCAATTTAGCTCAAACATGTAGCTAGTGAATGAGTCACGTCACAGACACTTCAAAAATTTCGGTAACAAATAAATAGCGTGAATTTGTACGCACAGTAACCAACTAATCAACAGCCTTGCCATTGAATAAGTAGTAGGCCATTTAGAACGAATTAGCAACACCCAACAACTAAATGTCTTGCTCCGCATTAAATAAACAAACCTACAGTAATTAAATAAGTAACAAATTAACACACTACGCCCCACTGAAGCTCTTCAGTGGAAGCCAAGCCAAAATGAAGATTCCATTAACTGACGAGCAGTGAAGTCACACTTAAGCTCATCTCTGTGTTCCCAGACACACATGGGGCAAACGTATACAAGACAAGATTTTGAAGGGAGCACATCAGTAAAAACGGCAGTGGAGCTAACTCGTGCCACTGAAAATTAAGTTACTAGATCGGGGCACAAGGTGGTATACAATGAGGTTGCCTTAGTGATATACTGCGCTCCAAAATATTAGTTCAAATGGCCAATTCAAAATTAAGTACACATAAACCAGCATTAATTAACGAGGAGTGACACCAGGTCGCTCGAAGGGATGACAACACTAAATTGAAAAGACAAATGCCGGAAGCGGCATTAACATTAAACACCTTCTCCGAGTTTTAACCAGGAGTCACTTCCCGCTATACAAGTAAACATTTAACGAAGCACAAGGAAGGAACCCCGAAGAGAAAATTCAAATAAAACACCCAAAAGATTATAAAGGACAGGGAACTCCAACTATTTAAATGTAAAGGAATTAGCTCTCCCCAATGGCAGTGTAAACGCGAAGGCCACACTTACGAGGCCACCAAAATTGGTTACAAAAGGTCTTATACATTTGCTCCTTTTGTTTAAAAGAAACACAAGGCACCTTCTGCTGAACGTCCGCTGTGGCTAGTGTACGACACACCAGGCAGCAACCCAAGCCAGGTGGCCGCATGGCACGTCGTGCATAATCAGGGGAGCAGACAGGCAGGCAGCCAACACATATCTTCTATCCTGAACCGGCAGACCGCGCACAACCAACTCCACATACATCTACATCTACATCTACATGACTACTCTGCAATTCACATTTAGGTGCTTGGCAGAGGGTTCATCGAACCACAATCATACTATCTCTCTACTATTCCACTCCCTAACAGCGCGCGGGAAAAGCGAACACCTAAACCTTTCTGTTGGAGCTCTGATTTCTCTTATTTTATTTTGATGATCATTCCTACCTATGTAGGTTGGGCTCAACAAAATATTTTCGCATTCGGAAGAGAAAGTTGGTGACTGAAATTTCGTAAAAAGGTCTCGCCGTGACGAAAAACGTCTATGCTGTAATGACTTAAATCCCAACTCGTGTATCATATCTGCCACACTCTCTCCCCTATAACGCGATAATACAAAACGAGCTGCCCTTCTTTGCACCCTCTCGATGTCCTCCGTCAATCCCACCTGGTAAGGATCCCACACCGCGCAGCAATATTCTAACAGAGGACGAACGAGTGTAGTGTAAGCTGTCTCTTTAGTGGACTTGTTGCATCTTCTAAGTGTCCTGCCAATGAAACGCAACCTTTGGCTCGCCTTCCCGACAATATTATCTATGTGGTCCTTCCAACTGAAGTTGTTCGTAATTTTAACACCCAGGTACTTAGTTGAATTGACAGCCTTGAGAACTGTACTATTTATCGAGTAATCGAATTCCAACGGAGTTCTTTTGGAACTCATGTGGATCATCTCACACTTTTCGTTATTTAGCGTCAACTGCCACCTGACACACCATAGAGCAATCTTTTCTAAATCGCTTTGCAGCTGATACTGGTCTTCGGATGACCTTACTAGACGGTAAATTACAGCATCATCTGCGAAAAGTCTAAGAGAACTGCTCAGATTGTCACCCAGGTCATTTATATAGATCAGGAACAGTAGAGGTCCCAGGACGCTTCCCTGGGGAACACCTGATATCACTTCAGTTTTACTCGATGATTTGCCGTCTATTACTACGAACTGCGACCTTCCTGACAGGAAATCACGAATCCAGTCGCACAACTGAGACGATACCCCATAGCTCCGCAGCTTGATTAGAAGTCGCTTGTGAGGAACGGTGTCAAAAGCTTTCCGGAAATCTAGAAATACGGAATCAACTTGAGATCCCCTGTCGATAGCGGCCATTACTTCGTGCGAATATAGAGCTAGCTGCGTTGCACAAGAGCAATGTTTTCTGAAGCCATGCTGATTACGTGTCAATAGATAGTTCCCTTCGAGGTGATTCATAATGTTTGAATGCTCCAAAACCCTACTGCAAACCGACGTCAATGATATAGGTCTGTAGTTAAATGGATTACTCCTACTACCCTTCTTGAACACTGGTGCGACCTGCGCAATTTTCCAAACTGTAGGTACAGATCTATCGGTGAGCGAGCGGTTGTATATGAGTGCTAAGTAGGGAGCTATAGTATCAGCGTAATCTGAAAGGAACCTAATCGGTATACAATCTGGACCTGAAGACTTACCCGTATCAAGCGATTTGAGTTGCTTCGCAACCCTTAAGGTATCTACTTCTAAGAAACTCATGCTAGCAGATGTTTGTGTTTCAAATTCTGGAATATTCCATTCGTCATTCCTGGTGAAGGAATTTTGGAAAACTGCGTTCAATAACTCCGCTTTAGCGGCACAGTCGTCGATAACAGTACCATCGGCACTGCGCAGCGAAGGTATTGACTGCGTCTTGCCGCTTGTGTACTTTACATACGACCAGAATTTCTTCGGATTTTCTACCAAATTTTGAGACAATGTTTCGTTGTGGAACCTATTAAAGGCATCTCGCTTCGAAGTACGTGCCAAATTTCGCGCGTCTGTAAATTTTAGTCCATCTTCAGGATTTCGCGTTCTTCTGAACTTCGCATGCTTTTTCCGTTGCCTCTGCAACAGCGTTCGGACCTTTTTTGTGTACCACTGGGGATCCATTCCATCTCTTACCAATTTATGAGGTATGAATATCTCAATTGCTGTTGCTACTATATCTTTGAATTTGAGCCACATCTCGTCTACATTCGCATAGTCAGTTCGGAAGGAATGGAAATTGTCTTTTAGGAAGGCTTCTTGTGGCACTTTATCCGCTTTTTTAAATAAAATTATTTTGCGTTTGTTTCTGATGGATTTGGAAGAAATGGTATTGAGCCTAGCTACAATGACCTTGTGATCACTAATCCCTGTATCAGTCATGATGCTCTCTATCAGCTCTGGATTGTTTGTGGCCAAGAGGTCAAGTGTGTTTTCGCAACCATTTACAATTCGCGTGGGTTCGTGGACTAACTGCTCGAAATAATTTTCGGAGAATGCATTTAGGACAATCTCGGAAGACGTTTTCTGCCTACCACCGGTTTTGAACAAGTATTTTTGCCAACATACCGAGGGAAGGTTGAAGTCCCCACCAACTATAACCGTATGAGTGGGGTATTTATTTGTTACGAGACTCAAACTTTCTCTGAACTGTTCCGCAACTGTATCATCGGAGTCTGGGGGTCGGTAGAAGGAGCCAATTATTAACTTAATTCGGCTGTTAAGTATAACCTCCACCCACACCAATTCACACGGAGTATCTACTTCGACTTCACTACAAGATAAACCACTACTGACAGACACAAACACTCCACCACCAATTCTGCCTAATCTATCTTTCCTGAACACCGCCTGAGACTTCGTAAAAATTTCTGCAGAACTTATTTCAGGCTTTAGCCAGCTTTCTGTACCTATAACGATATCAGCTTCTGTGCTTCCTATTAGCGCTTGAAGCTCAGGGACTTTTCCAGCGCAACTACAACAATTTACAACTAAAATTCCGACTGTTCCTTGATCCAAGCACGTCCTGTAATTGCCAAGCACCCTTTGACATTGCAGCCCATCCCGCACTTTCCCGAGGCATTCTAACCTAAAAAACCGCCCAGTCCACGCCACACAGCCTCCGCTACCCGTGTAGCCGCCAGCTGAGTGTATTGAACTCCTGACCTATTCAGCGGAACCCGAAACCCCACCACCCTATGGCGCAAGTCTAGGAATCTGCAGCCAATACGGTCGCAAAACCGTCTGAGCCTCTGATTCAGACCCTCCACCCGGCTCTGCACCAAAGGTCCGCAGTCGGTTCTGTCAACGATGCTGCAGATGGTGAGCTCTGCCTTCACGTCGTAAGCAAGACCGGCAGCCTTCACCGCCCTAACCGCCGTCTGCTTCACGTCTGCTGTGCAGCGAGCTACCTTAATTTAAGTATTATCTGTATTTTTCTTACTTGTCACTTCTTCTTCTGCGTGTTTTTGCTTTTAGGAAGCTTTAATAGTAGAGTGCTATTAAGTGTTCCATAGATCTCGTGTTTGTTTTGAATACAGTCAGAGAGAGTCCCTTTAGTCAGCCATAGTGCTCGTAGTGCTAGTGTTTGTTTTCAATACCGTCCAGAGACAGGTAGTGCTATTTTCCTTATTTCTACAAGAAGTGGTTAGCAATCACAGTTTAGTCAATAATCAACCGCCTTTAGTGAATTAGCAGTCTAGTTAAAAGCTGATTAACACTCTATAATAAATTGATTTCTTAGGATGGCTAGGATGTGTGGCTGCTGTGTACGGACGCAGGAGGAGCTGGCCACTCTTCGCGAACAGCTGAGCGTGTTGATGGCCGCGGTCAGCCGTCTTCAGGCTGCTGCCTCGGAGTGTAGCGGCAGTGGGGAGTCTGGTGCGTCGCATGGTGCACCCCAGGTGTTAGATGCTTCACCCACTGTCCCTGCTGTCGAGACATCTTCGCGGGTACCGGGCGCGGTTGGGCCACCCTCCCCCAAGGGGAGTGGCGGGTTCAGCGGCGTTCGCGGCGCACGAGGCGGAGGGTCAATGTGGAGGCTGGCCGTGTGGCATCGCCCGCTCTGCCTGTGAGTGGACATGTGGCTGCTCCTTCAGCAAGGTCCGAGCAGGCACACGGGGGGAGGGGTTTATTAGTTATTGGGAGCTCCAACGTTAGGCGGGTGATGGAGCCCCTTAGGGAAATAGCGGAAAGGTCGGGGAAGAAGGCCAGTGTTCACTCTGTCTGCTTGCCGGGGGGTCTCATCCGAGATGTGGAGGAGGCCCTACCGGCGGCGATAGAGAGCACTGGGTGCACCCGACTGCAAATTGTTGCTCATGTCGGCACCAATGACTCTTGCCGTCTGGGTTCAGAGGTCATCCTCAGTTCGTACAGGCGGTTGGCGGAGTTGGTGAAGGTGGAAAGCCTCGCTCGCGGGGTGGAATCAGAGCTAACTATTTGTAGTATCGTTCCGAGAACCGATCGCGGTCCTCTGGTTTGGAGCCGAGTGGAAGGCTTAAACCAGAGGCTCAGACGATTCTGCGGAGAGCTGGGGTGCAAATTTCTCGACCTCCGCTATCGGGTGGAGAAATGTAGGGTCCCCCTGAATAGGTCAGGCGTGCACTACACGCCGGAAGCGGCTACGAGAGTAGCGGAGTACGTGTGGAGTGCACATGGGGTTTTTTTAGGTTAGAGAATTCCCTCCCTAGGCCCGACAAGACGCCTCCTGAGACGCGGCAAGGCAGGAGTAGGCAAAATGCAACAAGGAATAACAATATTAATGTGCTAATAGTAAACTGCAGAAGCGTCTATAGAAAGGTCCCAGAACTGCTCTCATTAATAAACGGTCACAACGCCCATATAGTACTAGGAACAGAAAGTTGGCTGAAACCAGACGTAAACAGTAATGAAATCCTAAACTCTGATTGGAATGTATACCGCAGAGATAGGCTGGACAGTGAAGGGGGAGGCGTGTTTATAGCGATAAGAAGTGCAATAGTATCGAAGGAAATTGACGGAGATTCGAATTGTGAAATGATTTGGGTGAAGGTCACGGTTAAAGCAGGCTCAGACATGGTAATTGGATGTCTCTATAGGCCCCCGGGCTCAGCAGCTGTTGTCGCTCAGCACCTGAAGAATAATTTGGAAAATATTTCGAGTAGATTTCCCCACCATGTTATAGTTCTGGGTGGAGATTTTAATTTGCCGGATATAGACTGGGAGACTCAAACGTTCATAACGGGTGGCAGGGACAAAGAATCCAGTGAAATATTTTTAAGTGCTTTATCTGAAAACTACCTTGAGCAGTTAAACAGAAAACCGACTCGTGGCGATAATATATTAGACCTTCTGGTGACAAACAGACCCGAACTATTTGAATCAGTTAATGCAGAACAGGGAATCAGCGATCATAAAGCGGTTACTGCATCGATGATTTCAGCCGTAAATAGAAATATTAAAAAAGGTAGGAAGATTTTTCTGTTTAGCAAAAGTGACAAAAAGCAGATTACAGAGTACCTGACGGCTCAACACAAAAGTTTTGTCTCAAGTGCAGATAGTGTTGAGGATCAGTGGATAAAGTTCAAAACCATGGTACAATATGCGTTAGATGAGTATGTGCCAAGCAAGATCGTAAGAGATGGAAAAGAGCCACCGTGGTACAACAACAGAGTTAGAAAACTGCTGCGGAAGCAAAGGGAACTTCACAGCAAACATAAACATAGCCAAAGCCTTGCAGACAAACAAAAATTACGCGAAGCGAAATGTAGTGTGAGGAGGGCTATGCGAGAGGCTTTCAATGAATTCGAAAGTAACGTTCTATGTACTGACTTGGCAGAAAATCCTAAGAAATTTTGGTCCTATGTCAAAGCGGTAGGTGGATCAAAACAAAATGTCCAGACACTCTGTGACCAAAATGGTACTGAAACAGAGGATGACAGACTAAAGGCCGAATTACTAAATGTCTTCTTCCAAAGCTGTTTCACAGAGGAAGACTGCACTGTGCTTCCTTCTCTAGATTGTCGCACAGTTGACAAAATGGTAGATATCGAAGTAGACGACAGAGGGATAGAGAAACAATTAAAATCGCTCAAAAGAGGAAAGGCCGCTGGTCCTGATGGGATACCAGTTCGATTTTACACAGAGTACGCGAAGGAACTTGCCCCCCTTCTTGCAGCGGTGTACCGTAGGTCTCTAGAAGAGCGAAGCGTTCCAAAGGATTGGAAAAGGGCACAGGTCATCCCCGTTCTCAAGAAGGGACGTCGAACAGATGTGCAGAACTATAGACCTATATCTCTAACGTCGATCAGTTGTAGAATTTTGGAACACGTATTATGTTCGAGTATAATGTCTTTTCTGGAGACTAGAAATCTACTCTGTAGGAATCAGCATGGGTTTCGAAAAAGACGATCGTGTGAAACCCAGCTCGCGCTTTTCGTCCACGAGACTCAGAGGGCCTTAGACACGGGTTCACAGGTAGATGCCGTGTTTCTTGACTTCCGCAAGGCGTTTGACACAGTTCCCCATAGTCGTTTAATGAACAAAGTAAGAGCATACGGACTATCAGATCAATTGTGTGATTGGATTGAGGAGTTCCTAGATAACAGAACGCAGCACGTCATTCTCAATGGAGAGAAGTCTTCCGAAGTTAGAGTGATTTCAGGTGTGCCGCAGGGGAGTGTCATAGGACCGTTGCTATTCACAATATACATAAATGACCTGGTGGATGACATCGGAAGTTCACTGAGGCTTTTTGCAGATGATGCTGTGGTGTATCGAGAGGTTGCAACAATGGAAAATTGTACTGAGATGCAGGAGGATCTGCAGCGAATTGACGCATGGTGCACGGAATGGCAATTGAATCTCAATGTAGCGAAGTGTAATGTGATGCGAATACATAGAAAGATAGGTCCCTTATCATTTAGCTACAAAATAGCAGGTCAGCAACTGGAAGCAGTTAATTCCATAAATTATCTGGGAGTACGCATTAGGAGTGATTTAAAATGGAATGATCATATAAAGTTGATCGTCGGTAAAGCAGATGCCAGACTGAGTTTCATTGGAAGAATCCTAAGGAAATGCAATCCGACAACAAAGTAAGTAGGTTACAGTACGCTTGTTCGCCCAATGCTTGAATACTGCTCAGCAGTGTGGGATCCGCACCAGGTAGGGTTGATAGAAGAGATAGAGAAGATCCAACGGAGAGCAGCGCGCTTCGTTACAGGATCATTTAGTAATTGCGAAAGCGTTACGGAGATGATAGATAAACTCCAGTGGAAGACTCTGCAGGAGAGACGCTCAGTAGCTCGGTACGGGCTTTTGTTGAAGTTTCGAGAACATACCTTCACCGAAGAGTCAAGCAGTATATTGCTCCCTCCTACGTATATCTCGCGAAGAGACCATGAGGATAAAATCAGAGAGATTAGAGCCCACACAGAAGCATACCGACAATCCTTCTTTCCACGTACAATACGAGACTGGAATAGAAGGGAGAACCGATAGAGGTACTCAGGGTACCCTCCGCCACACACCCTCAGGTGGCTTGCGGAGTACGGATGTAGATGTAGATGTAGAAATCAGATAGCCGCTGGAATCAAGAGAGAATTTCCTCAGATCCAAAGCGACACACGTCATTAGTGCCGACATGTGCCACCACCTGCAGCTGGCTGCACCCTGTGCTCTTCATGGCATCCGGAAGGACCCTTTCCACATCAGGAATGACTCCTCCCGGAATGCACACGGAGTGCACACTGGATTTCTTTCCCTCCTTAGCAGCCGTATCCCTAAGGGGCCCCATTACGCGCCTAACATTGGAGCTCCCAACTACCAGTAAGCCCACCCTCTGCGATTGCCCGGACCTTGAAGGCTGAGAATGATCCTCTGAAACAGGGCAGGCGGCTGCATCTGGCTCAGCCAGAGACAGTGCCTGAAACCGGTTTGTCAGACGCACCGGGGAGGCTTTCTGATCAGCCTCCGGGGACGCCTTTCGCTGCCTGCCACGCCTTGGAACGACCTCCCAATCAACCACAGGCGAGGGCTCAGCCCCACTGCGGGCAGCAACCGGGGCAACCACAGCGGTGGACCGGTCTGGGGACAGACGGGACGAGGTTGACATCCCCGTGATACCCGAAGAGCCCAGTATTCATACCAAATATCTCCCCACGTAGGGGTTTTAACGTGCGGAAATTTAATGGCGACAAGATCAAAGATGTTTGAGCCGTGGCGCTCGTTACTGGCGCGCCAGTCTCTTGGATATGCGTGGTTGCTTCCCACCTCGTACCTCACGGCGTCTCAGCAGGGAGCCCGAGCAAACGTCAACTGCCACTCGCCCCGCGAATGCAGAAAACAACAAGGCAGGCAAAGACAAGAAACATCGAAGGATCGATAATGGACATCCAAGAGACTGGCGCGCCAGTAACGAGCGCCACGGCTCAAACATCTTTGATCTTGTCGCCAGTAAATTTCCCCACGTTAAAACCCCTACGTGGGGAGGTATTTGGTATGAATACTGGGCTCTTCAGAAGTGTAGTTTCTCGATAACAGAGGCAAGACCTGAGAAAAATCAAGATATTTCCACTGGACTTATAGATCTACAAGCGCATTAGAAAACTTGTAAGTGTGGGCGATGTTGGTAGTCTCAAAATGAAAATAAAGTGCTGAAAAGGAATTATTGGGAAAATAGGTCTAGGTGGTAGCAAGAGATTGGTAATATACAACATGGGCAAGAAGCAAGAAGGAAAAATAGGAATGGAAGACTAAGAACAAAGTGTTCGGACTATAAAGAGCATAAGACAGGGCTGCAGCCTTTCGCCCCTACTGTTCCCTCCCATCAAAAGCGCGATGACGGAAATAAATTCAAGTTGCAGAAAGGGAATCTAAATTTAGGGTGAAGGGATACCAATAACATTCGCTCATGAGATTGCTATCTTTTGTGAATATGATGAAGTGTCACGGGACAAACCCAGCCCTTTTGTCGGGTTTGTTCTTCCCTCCTTTCCCTTTCTACAACTGCTCATCTCCCTCTCTCTCCATCCATTCTCCTCTTGAATCCCCCCCTCTTTCTGTCCTTCTACTACCCCTCCACACTGTAACTGTCCATCTCCTCCTTCCCTAACTCCTCCTCTTCCCTTCCTTTTGTCCCCTCATCATCCCACTCTCCCCATTCCTCTACTCATCCATGCTGATCTGCATGTATTGCACTTGCAGTGTGTACTGATATTACCAGAACACCAAGCCTCTTCCAATCTCTATTGGCTATCTCCTTCTTCCCATGCCCACTATTTCATACTCCCTCCCTTCCTCTACCCATCCCCTCCTCCCCTCTAATCATGACTTTCTTCCCCCTCCCGCCTCCTCCCGTCTGTCAATCACTTTCTTCCCTTTCTGTCCATCCATCTACGCCTCCTCTCTTTTCTCTCCACCTCATCGCCCCCCCCCCCCCCATCGCTCACTGTCTATCTACTGTTCTCCTCTCTGCTCAGCTGTGACCAGCCACACGTTAGCCCCTGCAAGACACGCCAATACTAATAGCACAACACATCTGTTGTGACAAGTAACCTACATTTTGGTTTTGGAGAATAATTTCTGACCTATTTCCGCACTCTCATAGGAGCTAAGAGGTTTTAACTCACACAGTGCTTACTCGCACACAGCAAGTACTATATGCAACAAATTTAATTGACAATGACATAATGGTTGAGAGATGCTGCCATACTGACACACACTCATCCATATACAGGGTGTTACAAAAAGGTACAGCCAAACTTTCAGGAAACATTCCTCACACACAAATAAAGAAAAGATGTTATGTGGACATGTGTCCGGAAACGCTTAATTTTCATGTTAGAGCTCATTTTAGTTTCGTCAGTATGTACTGTGCTTCCTCGATGGACCGCCAGTTGGCCCAATTGAAGGAAGGTAATGTTGACTTCGGTGCTTGTGTTGACATGCGACTCATTGCTCTACAGTACTGGCATCAAGCACATCAGTACGTATCATCAACAAGTTAGTGTTCATCACGAACGTGGTTTTGCAGTCAGTGCAATGTTTACAAATGTATCGATTAACACGGGGCAATAGCCGTGGCGCAGTACGTTTGTATCGAGACAGATTTCCAGAAAGAAGGTGTCCCGACAGGACTAGGTTCGAAGCAATTGATCGGCGTCTTAGGGAGCACGGGACATTCCAGCGTATGAGTCGCGACTGGGGAAGACCTAGAACGACGAGGACACCTGCAATGGATGAGGCAATTCTTCGTGCAGTTGACGATAACCCTAATGTCAGCGTCAGAGACGTTGTTGCTGTACAAGGTAACGTTGATCACGTCACTGTATGGAGAGTGTTATGGGAGAACCAGTTGTTTCCGTACAATGTACAGCGTGTGCAGGCACTATCAGCAGCTGATTGGCCTCCACGGGTACACTTCGACGAATGGTTCATCCAACAATGTGTTAATCCTCATTTCAGTGATAATGTTCTCTTTGCGGATGAGGATTCATTCCAACGTGATCAAATTGTAAATTTTGACAGTCAACATCTGTGGGCTGACGAGAATCCGCACGCAATTGTGCAATCACGTCATCAACACAGATTTTCTGTGAACGTTTGGGCAGCCATTGTTGGTGATGACTTGATTGGGCCCTATGTTCTTCCACCTACGCTCAATGGAGCACGTTATCATGATTTCGTAAGGGATACTCTACCTGTGCTGCTAGAACAACAACAGATTCGGTGACCGATGGATTGATAGAGGCGGACTAATTCCAACGCCTCCACGCTCTCCTGACCTCAACCATCTTGACTTTCATTTATGGGGGCATTTGAAAGCTCTTGTCTACGCAACCCCGGTACCAAATGTAGAGACTCTTAGTGCTAGTATTGTGGACGGCTGTGATACAATACGCCATTCTCCAGGGCTGCATCAGCTCATCAGGTATTCCATGCGACGAAGGGTGGATGCATGTATCCTCGCTAACGGAGGACATTTTGAACATTTCCTGTAACAAAGTGTTTGAAGTCACGCATGTACGTTCTGTTGCTGTGTGTTACCATTCCATGATTAATGTGATTTGAAGAGAAGTAATAAAATGAGCTCGAACATGGAAATTAAGCGTTTTCGGACACATGTCCTCATAACATATTTTCTTTCTTTGTGTGTGAGTAATGTTTCCTGAAAGTTTGGCCGTACCTTTTTGTAACACCCTGTATATAATTGGTTGCTTGTGTCTGTATTTGTGCGGATGGATATGTGTGTGTGTGGTCGAGTGTATACCTGTCCCTTTTGCCCCTAAGGTAAGTCTTCCCGCTCCCTTAATACCCACATCCTTTCGTCTTTCCCTCTCCTTCCCTCTTTCCTGATGAAGCAACCGTGGGTTGCGAAAGCCGAATTTTGTGTGTGTGTTTGTGTTTATTATTGTGTCTATCAACGTACCAACACTTTCCTTTGGTCAGTTACATCATCTTGGAACAGTTTAGATACACCTACCACACTCAGAACAGCGAGCAAAAAAAAGTGAAAAGCAGCAGACAACAACGGCTCCGTTATACTGTGATGATGAGGAGCGTAAGGGACGATGCGGGGCCCGCATCTCGTGGTCGTGCGGTAGCGTTCTCACTTCCCGCGCCCGGGTTCCCGGGTTCGATTCCCGGCGGGGTCAGGGATTTTCTCTGCCTCGTGATGGCTGGGTGTTGTGTGTTGTCCTTAGGTTAGTTAGGTTTAAGTAGTTCTAAGTTCTAGGGGACTGATGACCATAGATGTTAAGTCCCATAGTGCTCAGAGCCATTTTCGACGATGCGAGAGACCTGCACTGCTGTGGTAGGCAAGGTCCTAGCGGAGGTGATTTGCCACTGCCTTCCTCCGATCGTAATGAGGATGAACGATGATAATGACACAACATCACCCAGTAATCTCGAGGCAGGAAAATCCCTAACCCAAAACTCCGTACGCGGGAAGCGAGAACGGTACCGCAAAACCACGAGCTGCGGACGCTTCATTCTGTACTGTCAGCTAGGTGATGTTTGCTGCAACTCAAAACAAGTGGCTAGCGGTGGAATCTGTCCGACTTAACTTACAGTTAACACACACTAAATCCAATTGCGTGGCGCGTGGGACCGTTTACACGCGCTTCTCTCCTGCCCCCAACACTGTACAGCCCCCTCACCATTCTAACCGCACCTGCCCTCTCCCTCTAACCCCATCGTACTCTGGAGAGTGGAGTATTCTGTACGGCAGGAGCCCTCGTGGCGGCGAGAGGGAATTTCCCTTCTGCGGCAGAGCCAGCCAGAATAGGCCTGCAGGGCTGTAAATCGCTGCAGACGCATTCCGGGCCATTGTCGCCAACAGCGCCGCACAAAATTACTGCACCTTCCCGGCAGATTCCTGACCCGCGTTCCCAGCGCTCCATAGGCACCTGCAGTTTGCAGAACAAGCTGCTGCCGCGATGGAAACGCCTATGATGTCCACTTTTCTCATACATCAGGAAATGTAATGATAAGTGGGATTCAAACAGTGATTGGAATTTGGAAGTCTGGTCAGATTCTCGTAGTTTAATCGTTATGGTGTTTGAAAAAAATGTCTTTAAGCATATATACAGACTTAGCCACACTACATACGAGGGATGGAAACTTTAATGGAGGGAAATATTTATTTACAACTCGTACAAAGTAGATACGTGTTTAAAAGTGTTACTGACTTTCGAAATAGTCACCAGCATTGTGTACAGCCCGTTGCCAGCGATGTGGAAGTCGTAGGATTCTCTCAGCAGCGCCAGTTGTGTTGACAGTTCGAGCGGCGCGGTCTATTGCCCGACGAATCTGTAGCAGTTGTGAAGCGAATGGCGTGAAGCGTTTGCTTCAGTTTAGAAATCGAGTTGAACTGACGAGGTCTTAAGTCAGGGGAGTCCAGTAGGTGGCATAGCACTTAGCAGCCCCATCAGTCAAACAAATCAGTAACAGCTGGCACTGTACGTGTTTGAACATTGTCCTGCGTTATGATGGTCAGGTCCTGCAGAAAGTCTTATCACTTGTGTCCCTACGCTGTTCATTTTTGGAAGACAAATACGACCAGCTTACAGACAGAAGTGATGACACTTTCTGCAGGACAATACTCAAGCACGTACAGTGCAAGCTGTTACTGATTTGTTTGACTAATGGGGCTGCAAAGTGCTATACTACCTACTGCACTCCCCTGACTTAACCCCTCATGAGTTCATATCGATTCCTAAACTGAATGAAACACTTCACGGGATTCGCTTCAGAACTGCTACAAAATCGTCGGGCAATATACCGCTGCTACTCGAACTGTCAACACAACTGGCACTGCTAAGAGTATCCTATGGCTTCCACATCGCTGGCAACGGGTTATACCCAATGCTAGTGACTATTTTGAAGGACAGTAAAACTTTGAAATACGTATCTACTTTGTGCTAGCTGTAAATGAATAGTTGCCACTATTACAGTTCCAACCCTCGTATTTAAACTGTTTTAGCTGTAAAAAAGGTAATCATTCTACATATTCAAACTTGGGTCGCTGACACATATTTACGACTGCTGGCGACCTCCAAAAGTCATGTGCCTGGTGGGGCGATAATCGGCGGTTCATGTCCCTGAGTTGGACGTGTAGGGAATTTTGTTTTCATTGCTACCTGTGTCCGAACGAGGTAACTCTGCACTTGTTCCCGTTGTCCTCATTCGATGCTGTGTACCAGAAATGAGGCCCCATTCATGTACTTTGCTTCCACCTCAACGCAGTTCGTAATCAAGAAGGTAAGATAATATGTTATGGAACAATAGTATGTACTTGCGAATGTAAAAAGATTGTTTACTCTGTGTTATCACGCGTAGGACATGGAACTTTTTCACGCGGAATGAACTGTAGACATGCAGTTGGCTTTTGATGCTGCAGCAACAATGGACGGAGCACTGCGTTTGTATCCATTGTCCAAACAGACGAAGTCCAAATCAGAGAGCAACTCCTGCTGTGGTCATCGTCTCCATCAAAGCGGTACACTAAAGGGAGATTTCATTGCTCGAGGTCGATCGCGGAGTGTACACAGCCCTGATTTCTAGGAATGAGTGCTACAGCAACAATCCTTCAGATAGCCGACGCTCCCTTGCTCACGCTCTAAATGCTAGTTTTCGCAGTGTTTGGAGAGCTCTGTGTGATGATCATCGTCATCCATACAAGTGGTGTAAAGTATAGGAGCTGAAACTCCCTGGCAGATTAAAACTGCGTGCCGGACCGGCACTCGAACTCGGGACCTTTGCCTTTCACGGTCAAGTGCTCTACCAACAGTGAAATTTGGAAGGTATGGGACGAGGGAGCTGTGAGGATGGGTCGTGAGTAGTGCTTGAGTAGCTCAGTTGGTACAGAACTTTCCCGGGAAAGGCAAAGGTCCCGAGTTCGAGTCTCGGTCCGGCACACAGTTTTAATCTGCCAGGGAGTTTCGTATCAGGGCACATTCCACCACAGAGTGAAAATTTCATTCAAGTACAGGACCGTCTACCCACTGATTTTCCAATTTGGAACGACTCTGCCGTATGGCTTTTGCAGCAAAGAACTCTGACTCCCGAGTTTGCAAACATTGTTGACTGGACTTTCACCCTCGAGGTAATGTTCAACAATCACAACTCCCATGTATGGTGTCGTGAAAATCCATATACATATATATGTATTCGCTGTTGGCAAAAATGTCAAAAAGATATTAGCCGGCTGAGTTACTTCAAATTTTAAACGATACTCTATTAAACATTCAGACGTAACATACTATATATGTACTGAACAACAATATGAAAGTTTTCTGTTAAAACAGACTGTAGGAAAGAAAATATACCATTGCAAAAATGTACGGTTTTGTTCCCTCGCTTATAAGCTGTTTCAACTACGACAGCGGCCACCATTACACGAAATTTTCTGTCATACATTTCTGTCTCATTATATTTTAACATAAGTTCGATACACAGCAAAGTGCTGGTTTCTTTTCTTCAGCATAAACGGTATTTATACAAACTAGTAATACTGTATTTCTGTCTTATCGTTTTAAGATTAGAATACTGCTAAAGCATCTGAATCTGCAACATAAATAACAAGGATCGAAGTCTGAGAGGGGTGGGGAGAAAGAGGAGATGAAGAGAAGTGCGGAAAGAAAATTATTTTGAACAATTAGTTCATGAGCCCACTCGAAGCGTAAATGGTTGCGAAAGCGTACTTGTCCACTTAGCAACAAATAATCCTGGACAAATAGGGAGTATCATGACGAACACAGGGATTAGCAACCACAAGGCAGTAGCTGCTAGGCTGAATACTGTAACACCCATAACCATAAAAAAGAAACGCAAAGTGTATCTATTTTTAAAAAAAACAGCCGATAAAAATGTTGTATCTATTTTTAAAAAAAACAGCCGATAAAAATGTTCTTAACGCCTTTTTAAGAGACTGTCTCCATTCCTTTCGATCTTAGCGTGTATGAGTAGAAAAGTTGTGGAATGATTTCAAAGAGATAGTATGGACATCAATTGAGAGCTATGTACCACATAAATTAATAAATGATGGTACTGATCCCTCGTGGAAAACAAAACAGGTCAGATCGGTGTTGCACAAGCAGCAAAAAAAGCATACCAAATTTAAAAGAACGCCAAATCTCCAAGAGTGACAAAATTTTGCAGAAGTTCGAAATATAGCGCGTACTTCAATGCGAGATGCTTTTCATAATTT
Organism: Schistocerca gregaria; assembly: GCF_023897955.1. Taxonomy (NCBI): domain Eukaryota; kingdom Metazoa; phylum Arthropoda; class Insecta; order Orthoptera; family Acrididae; genus Schistocerca; species Schistocerca gregaria. The sequence goes on from NC_064929.1 coordinate 137,183,650, forward strand.
CCACAAAGAAATTCCGTCTCGAAATCTGGCAGAAAACACAAATAGATTCTGGTCATACATAAAGCAGACCAGTGGCTAGACGCCATCAATACCTTCACTGCTCAATGGCAACGGTGAAATCACTGGTGACAGTGCCACTAAAGCAGAGTTATTGAACACGGTTTTTCGAAACTCCTTCACCAAAGAAGACGAAGTAAATCTTCCTGAATTCCAATCACGAACAACTGCCAAGATGAGAAAGATAGAAGCAGATATCCTCGGTGTAGCGAAGCAGCTTGAGGCAAGACCTCCGGTCCACATTGCATACCAGTCAGGTTCCTCTCAGAGTATGCTCATACAGTAGCTCCATATTAATTAGCAGTTATATACAACCGCTCGCTCACAGAAAAATCCGTATCTAAAGAGTGGAAAATTGATGAAGTCACACCAGTACCCAAAAAGGGGAGTAATTCACTGAATTACAGAACCATATCACTAACATCGATTTGCAATATGGTTTTGGAACACATTCTGTTTTCGAACATTATGAAGTACCTCGAAGAAAATAATTTATTGACACATAGTCAGCACGGGTTCAGAAAACGTCGGTCTTGCGAAATACAACTAGCTCTTGTTACTAACAAAGTAGTGAGTGCTATTGACATGGGATGTCAAATTGATTCCATATTTTTAGATTTCCAGAAGGCTTTCGACACCGTTCCTCACAAGCGTCTTATAACCAAACTACGTGCCAATGGAATTTCGCCTGATTTGTGTGACTGGGTTCGTGATTTCCTGTCAGGAAGTTCACCGTCCATAGCAATAGACGAAGTGATAGACTAAAACTGAAGCAATATCCGGCGCAATGAAGTGTTACAGGCCGTCTGTTTTCCTGATTTATATTAGCGACATAGGAGACAATCTGAGTAGCCGTCTAGGATTGTTTGTGGATGATGCTGTCATTTACCGCCTTGTAAAGTCATCAGGTCACCGAAAGGAACTGCAAAATGATTTAGATATCGGTGTGGTGCGAAAAGTGTCAGTTGACCCTGAATAAAGGAAGGTGTGAAGTTATTCACATGAGTACTAAAAGAAATCAGCTACTTATGGATTACAATTACAAATAACCTAAATTGGAGCGATCACATAAATAATGTTGTGGGTAGAGCAAACCAAAGATGCGATTCATTGGCAGAACACTTACGAGGTGTAACAGGTCTGCTAAAGAGACTGCTTCACCACCCTTGGCCGCCCTATACTGGAGTATTGCAGTGCTGTGTGGGATCCGCATCAGGTGGGACTGACGGATGACAGGGAAAAAGTTCAAAAAAGGGATACTAGTTTTGTGCTATCGCGACGTATGGGAGTTAGTGCCACAGACATGACACGTGAATTGGAGTAGCAATCATTGAAACAAAGACGTTTTTCGTTGGGACGATATCTTCTCATGAAAATTTCAATCACCAGTTTTCTCCTCCGACTGCGAAAACATTCTCTTGGCACCCACCTACACGGGGAGAAATGATCATCACGATAAAATAAGAGAAATCAGAGCTCGCACAGAAACGTTTAAGTATTCGTTTTTCCCGCGCGGTCGTTCGAGAATGGAACGGTAGAGTGACAGCACGAAGGTGGTTTATGGAACCCTCTGATGGGCACTTTATTGTGGATAGCAGAGTAATCACGTAGATGTAGAACACGGAGAACGGAAAGGAGCAGATGGACTGAGAGATGGGGCAGGAAGAGATGAGGAGAGAGGGGTTGGAGAATATGTACAGAGAGATGGGTTGGAGGCGATTAACAGAGAGGCGAGGAAGGAGGAGTAGATAGAGAAAGAGAGGGAAACAGGAGAATATGGACACAGACAGACGGGAGAAGGGGGTTAGGTCGTTTATCCGGTTCTTATGCATTCCAGACACCTGTCCTATCTCTTATCGTTCTTTTCTACAGAACCAGACCGAGACACAGCAACGTTTGCGGCGTAGAACTAGTTTTGTGTAAAACGAAGGAAAGAATTTTTTAATAAATTTTAGTATTACAATTGGATAAAATTCTGCAAAGTTTTAGCAATGTTAAATAGTTCTTTCATTGATTCTTCTAAGAGTAAAAACAGAGGTTTGCGAGAGGTTTAAGCGTTTCCAAAGAAAGCCGTGAGGTTGAAGACAAGGGCGCTGTACGTCGCAAGATACTATCATCCAATCAAATCGTGGATAAACTCAAAGAAACAGTCACGAACACTCGCCCAGTCACAATCAGAGAAGACACTGATGATGTTGGCACATCAAACGGTTTGCGCCATGAAATTTTTTCGGATGTTTTGGGTATAAAATACGCTACAGAAAAATTCATTCGAAGATCGACGAACTTCGAACGCACCAGCGCTGAATGAAAGCGGTGTAGTACTCGCCAGATGACGTCGATAATGATACAGACCTACTGCGCCGAGTCGTGACCAGTGATAAAACGTAAGCCTATTCATATGACGTTGAGACCAAGGCTCAGTTGCTTCATTGGAAGGGCTGTGGATCGCAAAAGTTGAAAAAAGCTCGAAAAGTGCGGATAGGTGTGGAGGTATTGCGCACTGTTTTCCTCGGATTAAACGACACAGTGAAGCATAGTTTTTTTCACAAGGGCGGAAGATCAATAGGCAATACTACTTACAAGTTCAGCGCCGTTTGCGTGTCGCAAATCCGAGAAAGAAGAAAAAGCTGTACGGATTTGCAACAGAGAAATTAATAGCTGTAGAAACACGATAATGCCTCACATCTCGTTGCTTGTTTGTGTATTTTTCGCAAACAACTCTACTACAATGCTGCTCCAGCTCCCGTTATCACCAGAAATTGTCCTGTTTAACTTCCTTTCTGTGTTAAAGGAAATTTTAAATGGCTGTCGGTTGGGAAAGGTTGAGCTCCAGAAGTGTTTTAAGGACTACAACAAGTACTGGAGCAATTACATAATATCTAGTGGGGGATGTTTTGAAATGGATAACACTGAAGTAGGCAAAGAAATAAAATTATTACCAAATAACAAAAATTACCGTTTTTCATTTAACACATCTCGTACCTGCTAAGGCTGAAGTTTTGAATTAGAGCACTGCAAATTAAACCTTTCGTATGCAGGTTGACTCAGGAGGAATGGTCAAATTCAGGATTATGAGAGGAACGCTCTTTCGAATAAGAAATTCTGGTAAACATCTTTATGTATAGCTAAAGACTTACGAGAATCTGCACAGTAGAAGAGATGCGTTTCATAGTATCGAAGAAGAACAAGTGCCCATAACGCTTTAGGTACGCATCTTAGAGCCCACGTTTACAGGACATTTTTGCTCCGAATGATCGCTCCTGTTATGTCCCTAAATATTGACCATTCGCCTGCTACCTCCTCGTAAGCTGAGTGGATTGAAAATGATTGCTGGAATTCCTTAAGGGCTCTGACTTCCCGTGTTTCTCCCTTGTACTCCTTACGTGGCATGAAAAAATCGACGCAGTAGAACAGTTCGAAAAAATGGTTCAAATGGCTTTGAGCACTATGCGACTTAACTTCTGAGGTCACCATCAGTCGCCTAGAACTTAGAACTAATTAAATCTAACTAACCTAAGGACATGACACACATCCATGCCCGAGGCAGGATTCGAACCTGCGACCGTAGCGGTCGCTCGGCTCCAGACTGAAGCGCCTAGAACGGCACGGCCACTCCGGCCGGCTAGAACAGCTCCCCAGACTCATAAACGCAAAATAACTTTTAACGAAATGCTTCGCCTCTCCTCTCCGAGGAATCTGAGCTACACTGAAGCACCAAAGAAACTGGTACAGCCGTGCCTATTCAGTTACGTTGACATGTAAACAGGCAGAAAACAACGATACGGTCGACAACGCCTATGTGAGACAACAAGTGCCTCGCGCAGATGTTAGATCGATTACTGTTGCTACAATGGCAGGTTATCAAGATTTAAGTGTGTTTGAACGTGGTGTTATAGTCGGCGCACGAGCGATGGGACACAGCATCTCCGAGATAGCCGTGAAGTGGGGATTTCATCGTACGACCATCGACCATTTCGCGACTTTACTGTGAATAACAGGAATTCTAAAACATCAAATCTCCGACATCGCTGCGGCCGGAAAGAGATCCTGATATAACTGAACGAACCACGACTGAATAGAACCGTTCAACGCGTCAGAAGTGCAACCTTCCCTCAAATTGCTGCAGATTTCAATGCTGGACCATCAAAAATTGTCAGCGTGCGAACCATTCAACGAAACATCATCGATATAGACTTTGGGAGCCGAAGGCCCACTCGTGTACCCTTAATGACTGCACGACACAAAGCCTTACGATTTGCCTGGGCCCGTCAGCAACGACATTCGACTGTTGACGCCTGGAAACGTGTGTGTGTGTGTGTGTGTGTGTGTGTGTGTGTGTGTGTGTGTGTGTGTTTTTGTGTGTGTGGATTCCTAAGGGACCAAACTCCTGCGGTCATCGGTCCCTATATTTACACGCTACTTAGAGTAACTTAGGCTAAGAACAACACACACACATCTATACCCGAACTGGGAAGGATCTCGCAATCCGTGGTGTAGTGCCGCAATCCTCGCGGGCACTAAACACGGCCTGGAAACATGTTGCCTCGTCAGACGCATCTAGTTTCGAGCGGATGAAAGTGCACAGATATGGAGGCAAAATCATGAATTCATAGACGCTGCATGTCAGCAGGGAACTGCTCAAGCTGGTAGACGCTCTGGTATGGTGTTGTAAGGTGGCGTGGTCTCCTGACCTTCATTTCTTACATATTCCGACCTCACCATCGTATTCTGTTTATCAAAATGTTTCATTCGAGCGTGTGTAGTTGGAGTGATATAGAACCCCTGGTACGTCTAGATACGACTCTGGCAGGTGACACATACGTAAGCATCCTGTATGATCACCTGCATCCATTTATGTCCATTGTGCTTTCTGATGGACTTGGGCAATTCCAGAAGGACAATGCGACACGGCACCCATTGGCACCGCGAACACTATTTTGAGTTCAAACACTTCCTCTGGCCACCGAACTCCCCAAATATTAACCTTATAGAGCATATCTTGGATGTCTTGCAACGTGATGTTCAGAAGAGATCTCCATCCCCTTGTACTCATACGGATTTATGGACAACTCTGCAGGATTCCTGGTGATTCTAGCACTACTTCAGACGTCAGTCGAGTCCATACCACGTGTGTTGCGGCGCTGCTCGTTGCTCGCAGGGGCCTACACGGTTTTACGCAGGCGTAGCAGTCACTTTGGCTCTTCAGTGTCACAGCCGGCTGATTACTGTAAGACTCTTTTACTAATAGAACTAATAGAACACATCAGTCCTTATTTCTTCGGTATCTTCTCTATTCCGACCTGCTGTAGATCCCAAACGCGCGAAAACTATCCAAGAGTAGGTCTACGAGCGTTCCGCCCGCAGTTTCCTCTGAAAGTGTGATACGCTTTCCAGGAAGTCTACTCATATACCATAGTCGTTCAGCATTCCTATTACTGACCTCGTGTACTCGTTCCATTTCAAGTGAATTCACAATTGTGTGCTTGCATACACAATCAGTGTGAATGATTTAAATATCTGCGAGCACTCTATTCAGTCATTAAAGTAGTTTTCTTCTGTCCATCCGCATTGTTTCGTGTTCTTACATGTTTAAATCGGAAGATAGTTTTAACAAAACTGAACAAACGCGGTTCGCAAAAATTTTACTGATGGGGTATTTCTTTTGTACCCAATATTGTTGATTTAAAAAATTTCATAAATATAATGCTGGTCATCATTGTAGATAGAGGTTAATGAAGGAATAACTGAAGTTCATCACTAAACTTTTTTATTTAGAAAAAAGACAGAAATCACTAATTATTACAGAACTCAACATGTCCACATTTTCATACACGTTTCTTCTTCATCACCATGAATACTTGTACATATTTATTTCTATCTTTGCCAAGAAGTGATTGAATTATAAAATTTAGGAGCCCACTTTGTTCATTCATGGTTGATACTATTCATTTGCATTAGCCGTATTTCTGTTAATGGCGTTGGAGTATGAGCGTAACTCACTTTTCCGTCAAATTGGTAGAAAGATCAGCATTTGTTTATCAATTGTGACAAAACGGCTGAACCGATTTCACCTCTTAAGCAGGGCATGCTACGCAAAATTTTATACTCTCTCATTTTAGTAATTTGAAAATTTCTGTAGTATGTGGCGTTGTTCAGTTACGGGCAAAGAACTAGAAAAAGTTCTAAAATTTCGTAATTTCGTGATTTCTCGGCCCTTAAAAGTTTAACACAAGCCATAAATCGTCCCAAACTCATTTAATCATAGATCTAATTTGCCAACACAAATGGTAGTAAGAAATTATTCTGCTCAACTTTTATTTTATTGATATACAATCTATCTCTAAAATGTAGGTCACAGAAACAGGAACATCCTACTTTGCGTTTGGTTTTGTTGCTGTTGCAATATGGCTACAATCCATATTCAGATTTTCACTTGAGAGTGCAATAGAGTACAAGTCACTCTTTCGATGTGGCAACTCGTGCTTTATCTCGCACTTTTCAACATCTGAACTGTTTCAGAATATTCTCCACCTTCTAACATCTTCATAATGATGTTCCAACAAGATAGTACTACAACAGCTACTAATCTTGCAGCAAAGCAGAGACTGAACATAATAGAAAACTAAGTGGGACAGATGCATTGTTGTCCAACAAACGCTTAGCAAATCGTTGGTGTATCTTTCAGGATGTTGTGCGATTGGCTGACAGTGAAAACTTGCAAGTGTAAAGATTTTTAAATTTAACTTTTAAATTCTATGCTTTAAGTTTCAACCATGCTCTATAAAAGAACGATATACTGAGTTTTGTGGAAGCTTAAAAATGGAGATGTCGAGTGTTGTGCAAATTTGCTATATTCAGACGCCTTTTACAATGGCAGTTATTCAGGTTTTATCGAATTTCCTTTCAGGCATAGCATGAGGCTCTTGTTAAAGTACTAGAATCCGTTAAAAAATGAACACTTAAAAAAAAAGAAAAATTGGTGGTTGTTAAGTTTTGTGAAAACAGTACTTCCTTGCATCCAATAAAAATTCTGTCCTAGTGATTCTGAATCCCCCTATAGTGATTTAAACTAGTTATTGAAATAATTAACATTGGTGATGGTGCTGACATTCTCCAATCATGAGAATGTTGTTGGGCTCAGGTTATAGCAGTCTGTGTTATCCAACATTAATGAGACCGAGTTTGCACTGCTATAAAAAAAATCTAAAGTGTCTGTTGGGCTGATGTTTCCGTAGCAACCTCAGATGTCATGGTCAGAAAGAAAATTTATATAATTACTATGAAAAATAATCACAGCACAAAAAGCATTATAGCAACAACAGGAATGTTGTAAGTGGGCTGCTTCTGTGTTGGAAGCGATGTGTAGCACTTTTCATTGTATCTCTGACTGCTCTTCCTTTGTAAGAGACTCTGTGGCTGGTCGGACTCGTTGTTGGAAGTTAATCGCCAGTAGTGTTGGGCAGTTGGAAGTTTGTCGCCAGCAGTGATGGAAGTACTGTTGGGCAGTTGGAGGTGAACAGCGAGCAGTGATGGATGTTAGATGTGAGAAGTTAGTGTTGATGGAGGGTAGAGGTCTGAAATGTTAGCGTAGGGTAACGATCTTTACATGTTCGACTTGAAGATTGAATATTATTCATGATTATATACCTTTGTAATAGATGTCAGTGACGATTTATATTCGTGTCTGACGTGGATGTCACATTATTAAGGTAAAAAAATACATTATTTGGTTTGCAACAAAATCTTTCGTTTGCTACCCACATGCCTATTATTAGTTAGTGGCTTTAGTAGCTAGAATCTTTTATTTAGCTGGCAGTAGTTCGCGTAATGAAGATTTTTCTGAGGTAAGTGCTTAATGAAAAGTATAGGTCATTGTTAAGATTTCTTTTTAGTCTTTTGAATTAATTATATGAAGTCAGGTTGTAATTTTTTTGAGCAGTCACGTTGCGTTACGCTAGAATATTGTGGGCCAGTGTTGACATGACAAGAAACAGTAAAGAGAAATTAGGCTCAGCACATTGAGTTTTACTCAGCTGTTTCAGAGGCAAATAACGTAGAAGGTTCATCTTCTCAGTCATTCTGCAATTTAAGTATAGACACACTCTTATTTAGAGAAAGTAGTTTCAATGTAAATGAAAAGTCATTTCGCAACGTTTGTCCCTCAAGGCGCTCCACGTGTCCGCCGCGTGTAGCAACTAGCCACAGCGTCCGCTGTCCAGCAGCGACTGGGGGAATCCCCGAGGAGTGTGCCCGCAGCAGCTGCGGTCCTTACTCGCCGGGGCTGTAAATCTCTGGCCGCACCGCGCCCCAGTGCGGCCAACCTCGCTACATAAAACTCCCCGCGACTCTCCCTCACTCTGTCGCTGCTTCAACTAGACCACTGTCCCCAGCTGCTGCCACCTATCCTCTCACGTTACGCAACCATTTACTGTGTCCATTGGCGTTAACCGATCTCATGATTCCAGACCATAACACAAATTTTGCACAAAACAGAGATAATGTCTTACGGGATAAAAGCAATCAATGATTTTATGATGTTACTTAAAATCCATCTTGATTGCAAATTTTTTATTCATTATGTGACGCAGCATGTGAAAGTTGCTGGACTTGGACGGGTTATTCCTGTAACTGAAATATCAGATCTGAAGATGGCTCTGAATGAACCGAAACCGGTCATATGAATAAAAAATTTGCAATCAAGACGGATTTTAAGTAACCAAACACAAATAGTTACTGCTATTGCCTACGATCGTGGAAAATCTCATAATACTCAGTTGATGCCAAAATCCTAGTGGTCTCTTTTTCTATTGTAACATTATCTATACGAGACGCTTAGCTTACAGAAATTCATCCCTATTTACAGAAAAAGATGACAATTTTAAATGCTATTTTGATTGGGTATATGCCTCGGCTCTTCAGAGTACCTTTACGTTTTCTTTTCATCTACATCTACATTTATACTCCGCAAGCCACCCAACGGTGTGTGGCGGAGGGCACTACACGTGCCACTGTCATTACATCCCTTTTCTGTTCCAGCCGCGTATGGTTCGCGGGAAGAACGACTATCTGAAAGACTGTGCGCGCTCGAATCTCTCTAATTTTACATTCGTGATCTCCTCGGGAGGTGTAAGTAGGGGGAAGCAATATATTCGATACCTCATCCAGAAACGCACCCTCTCGAAACCTGGCGAGCAAGCTACACCGCGATGCAGAGCGCCTCTCTTGCAGAGCCTGCCACTTTTGTTTGCTAAACATCTCCGTAACGCTATCACGGTTACCAAATAACCCTGTGACGAAACGCGCCGCTCTTCTTTGGATCTTCTCTATCTCCTCCGTCAACCCGATCTGGTATGGATCCCAGACTGATGAGCAATACTCAAGTATAGGTCGAACGAGTGTTTTGTAAGCCACCTCCTTTGTTGATGAACTACATTTTCTAAGGACTCTCCCAATGAATCTCAACGTGGTACCCGCCGTACCAACAATTAATTTAATATGATCATTCCACTTCAAATCGTTCCGCACGCATACTTCCAGATATTTTACAGAAGTGATTGGTACCAGTGTTTGTTCCGCTATCATGTAATCATTCAATAAAGGATCCTTCTTTCTATGTATTCGCAATACATTACATTGGTCTATGTTAAGGGTCAGTTGCCACTTCCTGCACGAAGTGCCTATCCGCTGCAGTTCTTCCTGCATTAAGCTACAATTTTCTAATGCTGCAACTTTTTCTTACAAGATACTAGTTTCATAGCTTATTTTGTCTCCTGATACAGCACAGCAATTGCAAAATGAGCACTGCGATGTCACCGCCAGACACCACACTTGCTAGGTGGTAGCCTTTAAATCGGCCGCGGTCCGCTAGTATACGTCGGACCCGCGTGTCGCCATTATCAGTGATTGCAGACCGAGTGCCGCCACACGGCAGGTCTAGTCTAGAGAGACTCCCTAGCACTCGCCCCAGCTGTACAGCCGACTTCGCTAGCGAAGGTTCACTGTCTACATAGGCTCTCATCTGTAGAGACGACAGTTTAGCATAGCCTTCAGCTACGTCATTTGCTACGAACTAGCAAGGCACCATATTCAGTTACTACGAATGTATTCTGAACAGATAATATTGTGAATCATGTACCGCCAAGAGCGACGTTCATCATTAATGGATTAAAGTTAAGTATCAAACTAATTATGTCCGCGTTCTGAATTCTAATTCCTTGTCATGTTTCAGACCTCACGTCAGTATAGTTCTTCCCTCCTCACGCCAGTCTCCGTGAGCTAAAACGCGTGCATTTGAGCCTACTCTAGTAACATGGTGTTGGCTATTCTGCCAACAAAACAGGCACCTGTTGTTAAGGAAATTTACCAGTGATAATAAATACAGTCAGGGTTAAGAATATCGTAATTCACGTATGTGATCTGTTGAATGGGGTGAAGAGTTTGGTGAGTACAGAATATGGCCTGAAAATAAACCTAAGGTAGACAAAACTACAAAATGAGATTAAAGGTAAACTTAACATCAAAACTTGTGTCTGGAAAGTGTATGAAGTGAAGGAATTCTGCTACACTAGAAGGAAAAAGAACAGTTGGCAAACGAAGCAAGAAGGGCATGAAAAGCATACTAGCAGAGTTAAAGAGGGCATTTCTGGTCGGTATATCAAATGTAGGTTTTAAATTGAGGGAAAAATTCTGAGAACGCAGGTCTGGAGAAAAACATGTATGGAATGGAAGCATGGACTACACGGTGATACAGAAAGATGAAGATAAGGTAATAAATGATTCTCTGAAGAATCGGCGAGGAAAGGAGTAAGTCGAAACCAATGAAAAGAAGAATGGACAGGTTGGTAGTGCCTGTATTAATAACTTGGGAATAGCTCTCACGATAGAAGAGGGACCTGTAAGAGTTAATACGATAAGGGAACACAGAGACTGTAATATCTCCCACAAATTATTGAGGAAGTTAGGTTTGAGTGCTGTTCTGAGAACAGAAGGTTGACTCAGGGGAAGAAATTGTTGCAGGCCACATGAAACCTGTCAGAAGATTAATCAGGAACAATTTGGCTAGCCAGTCTGATGTATGTCACTTATACGAGGTATGTGACCTATTTAATGAGATTGATTTCTTATCTACCTAATTATTTATCTTTTGTTTTCAAACAACAATATTTTCTCCTTCAACAGCTACACATTCTTCTGAATGTTCTGCAGAGTCCTAAAATGACGTCCTTTTAAGACAGTTTTAAATTTTGGCAAAGAAAACAGTCACAAGGACGCAGTCAATTATTCAAAAACAGTCTTAATCGCATCTATAATAATAATAATAATTATTATTATTATTATTATTATTATTATTACTATACCGGAAACCGGTTTCAACCAGACGTAGGGGTCATCTTCTGGACGTTTATACACTCCTGGAAATGGAAAAAAGAACACATTGAAACCGGTGTGTCAGACCCACCATACTTGCTCCGGACACTGCGAGAAGGCTGTAGAAGCAATGATCACACGCACGGCACAGCGGACACCCCAGGAACCGCGGTGTTGGCCGTCGAATGGCGCTAGCTGCGCAGCATTTGTGCACCGCCGCCGTCAGTGTCAGCCAGTTTGCCGGGGCATACGGAGCTCCATCGCAGTCTTTAACACTGGTAGCATGCCGCGACAGCGTGGACGTGAACCGTATGTGCAGCTGACGGACTTTGAGCGAGGGCGTATAGTGGGCATGAGGGAGGCCGGGTGGACGTACCGCCGAATTGCTCAACACGTGGGGCGTGAGGTCTCCACAGTACATCGATGTTGTCGCCAGTGGTCGACGGAAGGTGCACGTGCCCGTCGACCTGGGACCGGACCGCAGCGACGCAAGGATGCACGCCAAGACCGTAGGATCCTACGCAGTGCCGTAGGGGACCGCACCGCCACTTCCCAGCAAATTAGGGACACAGTTGCTCCTGGGGTATCGGCGAGGACCATTCGCAACCGTCTCCATGAAGTTGGGCTGCAGTCCCGCACACCGTTAGGCCGTCTTCCGCTCACGCCCCAACATCGTGCAGCCCGTCTCCAGTGGTGTCGCGACAGACGTGAATGGAGGGACGAATGGAGACGTGTCGTCTTCAGCGATGAGAGTCGCTTCCGCCTTGGTGCCAATGATGGTCGTATGCGTGTTTGGCGCAGTGCAGGTGAGCGCCACAATCAGGACTGCATACGACCGAGGCACACAGGGCAAACACCCGGCATCATGGTGTGGGGAGCGATCTCCTACACTGGCCGTACACCTCTGGTGATCGTCGAGGGGACACTGAATAGTGCACGGTACATCCAAACCGTCATCGAACCCATCGTTGTACCATTCCTAGACCGCCAAGGGAACTTGCTGTTCCAACAGGACAATGCACGTCCGCATGTATCCCGTGCCACCCAACGTGCTCTAGAAGGTGTAAGTCAACTACCCTGGCCAGCAGGATCTCCGGATCTGTCCCCCATTGAGCATGTTTGGGACTGGATGAAGCGTCGTCTCACGCGGTCTGCACGTCCAGCACGAACGCTGGTCCAACTGAGGCGCCAGGTGGAAATGGCATGGCAAGCCGTTCCACAGGACTACATCCAGCATCTCTACAATCGTCTCCATGGGAGAATAGCAGCTTGCATTGCTGCGAAAGGTGGATATACACTGTAGTATTGCCGACCAACCGATCCCTTCTCTTGTCAAGTTGTGCCACAAACTTCTCTTCTCCCCAATCCTATTCAATACCTCCTCATTAGTTACGTGATCTATCCACCTTATCTTCAGCATTCTTCTGCAGCACCACATTTCGTAAGCTTCTATTCCCTTCTTGTCCAAACTAGTTATCGTCCATGTTTCACTTCCATACATGGCTACACTCCATACAAATACTTTCAGAAATGACTTTCTGACACTTAAATCTGTACTCGATGTTAACAAATTTCTCTTTTTCTGAAACGCTTTCCTTGCCATTGCCAGTCTACATTTTATATCCTCTCTACTTCGACCATCATCAGTTATTTTACTTCCTAAATAGCAAAACTCCTTTACTACTTTAAGTGTCTCATTTCCTAATCAAATTCCCTCAGCATCACCCGATTTAATTTGACTACATTCCATTATCCTTGTTTTGCTTTTGTTGATGTCCTCCTTATATCCTCCTTTCAAGACACTGTCCATTCCGTTCAACTGCTCTTTCAAGTCCTTTGCCGTCTCTGACAGAATTACAATGTCATCGGCGAACCTCAAAGTTTTTACTTCTTCTCCAAGAATTTTAATACCTACTCCGAATTTTTCTTTTGTTTCCTTTATTGCTTGCTCAATGTACAGATTAAATAACATCGGGGAGAGGCTGTCTCACTCCCTTCCCAACCACTGCTCCCTTTCATGCCCCTCGACTCTTATGACTGCCATCTGGTTTCTGTACAAATTGTAAATAGCCTTTCGCTCCCTGTACTTTACCCCTGCCACCTTGAGAATTTGAAAGAGAGTATATACCTTTTAATATCGTGCTGGACCTCGTTTAGCCAGGTGTAGTGCAGCAAGAAGTCGTGTGGTGGACTCAACAAGTCCTTGGAAGTTCCCTGATGAAATATTGATCCTCACTGCCTCTATAGCCGTCCACAACTGCAAAGGTATTGCCTGCACAGGATTTTGTGCACTAACTGACCTTAATGAACGCCGAAAGATATCTCAATAGACGTCAACCTCTTCATCCTCTTCCAACAGTTCCTCATGTTACGAAACAGCGTATTACCACTGCCTGCCCTGCAGTTTCCGCTGAAATGCTGGAACGTGTGCAGCAATCTTTGCCTCGCTGTCTTCTTCAGGTGCTACCTGAGACTGGTCCTTGGGTCGATCCAGTCCAGTATTTATGCCTGGGAGGAGCTGGGCGTTCCCTAATCGGTCCGCGCCGAGTCGAGTGTTCCATCTGTAGTCTGCGCCCGCCAGACGCGGTTACATTGCCGTCTCTGGTCGCCGGTGTTCCCTCCGCCGTCCGCGCCCGGCCTGTCCGTCTTCTGAAGTCGAGTACATGATCTGGGGTGTGTCAGATCTGGTCTCTAATGTCCGACACCTTGTCTCGCGGCTGTTCTCTCGGTGTCCACTTCTATTTCTTGTAGAATCCCGAAGTTTTCACAAGCTCAAGCGCTGGATTCCAGGCAGTGCTGATTTGGTATCCTGAGTCACGGTTGATTAGATTGTCTGTTACCTTAATCTCAATGGCTTCTTTAATGACACTGTCCCAAAATCTTGAGGTCCGTGTCACAATTTTGGTGTCATCGTAATCCATTCAATGACCAAGTTCCAGACAATGCTCTGCTATGGCTGATTTAGTTGCCTGCCTGAGTCTGGTATGTCTCTGGTGTTCTTTACACCTGATGTCCACAGTTCTGGTGGTCTGGCCAATGTATGACATCCCACACTGTCATGGTATATTGTAAATACCTGGCTTTCGTAGCCCCAGGTCATCTTTTACATTCCCCAGCATAGACCCAATTATGGTGGGTGAGCAAAATATGCTCTTGATGTCATATTTCTGGAGAATCCTGCTGATCTTGGCAGAGATGGGTCCGGTATATGGCAGCTATGCCATCTTCTTTACCTCTTCTGGTTCTTCTTCTGGATCCTTTGGCCGGTTGGCAGGTTGAAGTGCCTTCTGGATATCTATAGAGGAGAGTGTTGAACACTGATTGTAAGTGTTCTAGAAGTGGAGACCGAGAGAACAGCCGCGAGACAAGGTATCGGACATTAGAGACCAGATCTGACACACCCCAGATCATGTACTCGACTTCAGAAGACGGCCAGGCCGGGTGCGGACGGCGGAGGGAACACCGGCGACCAGAGACGGACAATGTAGCCGCGTCTGGCGGGCGCCGACCACAGATGAAACACTCGACTCGGCGCGGACCGATAAGGAAACGCCGAGATCCTCCCAGGCATAAATACTGGACTGGATCGACCCAAGGACCAGTCTCAGGTAGCACCTGAAGAAGACAGCGAGGCACGCTGTTGAAATATCGTGCGAGAACGACGCGAACATCCGGCTGGATTCCCAAATATCCAAGATGTCAATTTAAATATGATTTCGTAAAAACTATTCAATCAAAACTGAACCGTCTTGGAATTGCTGAACTTTAGTACTGTCTGACAAAACTTAAGATTACACAGGCAAACGATGGAAAAAGTTTTCTCCTGCAAATACCTTATTCTTATGTTCTTTTAAGGTGGGAAATCTAAATATAATACTTAAAAAACTGTATCATCTACCATTTCTTCACATGTTACAGTTAAATTTATTAAATTATGCGATTCTGTAAAGAAAAAAATGGGTCTGAGCACTGTGCGACTTAACTGCTGAGGTCATCAGTCGCCTAGAACTTAGAAGTCCTTAAATCTAACTAACCTAAGGACATCACACACATCCATGGCCGAAGCTGGATTCGAACCAGCGACCGTAGCGGTTCCAGACTGAAGCGCCTAGAACCGCATGGCCGCACAGGCCGGCCCCTGGTGTAGAGAGAAATGGCCTGTGAATGGGTTTTTAAAACCTGGTGAGAAGAACATTCTACACAAAAACCTTGTAGATCCACAACACAGACTACTACCACCTCTACATATAATGTTAGGGCTACTTAAACAGTTTGTAAAGGCTTTGCCTAAAGATGGGCCATGTTGTAAGTATCTCTGCTTTTGTTCGAAATTCAACAATTTTTGAAACAAATTTTCTGTTACATGTTGCATGCTCAACACAATCAAAAAGGTCATAACAGGAACCAGTTGATGTGGCGACATAATTAGCGGCTTGTGTGACTGAGACTGAAATAGTTCAAATGCAGATGATAAATGGGTATTCACTGGACAAATATATTGTACTAGAACTGACATGTCAATACATCTTCACGCAATTTGGGTGCATAGATCCTGAGACATCAGTACCCATAACAACCGTCTCTGACCATAATAACGGCCTTGATACGACTGGGCATTGAGTCACACAGAGATCGGATGGCGTGTACAGGTAAAGATGGCAATACAGCTTCAACACGATACTACAGTTCATCAAGAGTAGTGACTGGCGTATTGTGACGGGCTAGTTGCTCGGCCACCATTGACCAGGCGTTTTCTGTTGGTGAGAGATGTGGATAATGTGCTGGCCAGGGCAGCAGTGGAACATTTTCTGTATCCAGAAAGGCCCGTACAGGACCTGCAGCGTGCGGTCGTGCATTATCCTGCTGAAATGTAGGGTCTCGCAGGGATCGAATGAAGGGTAGAGCCACGGGTCGTAAGACATCTGAAATGTAACGTCCACTGTTCAAAGTGCCGTCAATATGAACAAGACGTGACCGAGACGTGTAACCAATGGCACCCCATACTATCATACCCGGAGATAAACGCCAGTATGGCGATGATGAATACACGCCTCCAGTGTGCGTTCCATGCGATGTCGCCAAACACGATTGCAGAAACTGGATTCATCCGAAAAAATGACGTTTTGCCACTCGTGCACGCGGGTTCGTCGTTGAATACACCATCTCAGGCACTCCTGTCTGTGATGCAGCGTCAAGGGTAAGCGCAGCCATGGTCTCCGAGATGATAGTCCGTGCCGCTGCAAACGTCGTGGAACTGTTTGTGCAGACGGTTGTTCTTGAAAATGTCCCCATCTGTTGAGTCATGGATTGAGACGTGGCTGCACAATCCGTTACATCCTTGCGGATAAGATGCCTGTCCTCTCCACTGCTATTGATACGAGGCCGTTGGGATCCAGCACGAAGTTTCGTATTACCCTCCTGAGCTCACCGATTCCATATTGTGCTAACAGTCATTGGATCTCGACCAACACGAGCAGCAATGTATAGATACGATAAACCGCAATCGCGATAGGCTACAATCCGACCTTTATCAAAGTCGGAAACGTAATGGTACGCATTTCTCCTCCTTACGCGAGGCATCACAACAGCGTTTCACCAGGCACCGCCGGTCAACTGCTGTTGTGTATGAGAAATCTGTTCGATACCTTCCTCATATAGTTGTCGCCACCGGCGCCAACCTTTTGTGAATGCTCTACAAAGCTAATCATTTCCATATCACAGCATCTTCTTGCTGTCGGTAACATTTCGCGTCTGTAGCACGTCATCTTCGTGGTGTAGCAGTTTTAATGGCCAGTAGTGTATGTAAAGTCTTCCGTACTACTAAAAATTGTAATTTCTGCTTTGGCTGTTGTAAAACAAAAAGATTA
Source organism: Schistocerca gregaria (assembly GCF_023897955.1). Classification (NCBI taxonomy): domain Eukaryota; kingdom Metazoa; phylum Arthropoda; class Insecta; order Orthoptera; family Acrididae; genus Schistocerca; species Schistocerca gregaria. The sequence continues at coordinate 137,200,944 of NC_064929.1, forward strand.
TCTGTACAAGATCTCTTACTACTCAACTTACTCGGTATTTTCGAAAAACGTAATTTTGTCAAATAAGCCGCTCAGCAAGTAGTTGACACTAATGCCTCTATCGTTTCTTGAAAACGCAAACCATCTTTTCTATGATGATGGAATTTCATTTTGTTGACAACTTCTGTTCTTACAGTGCATTATTCCTTCCTTCAAACAGTGTACCCCGGCTTTCCATAACTCCACAGGAACATTCCCAGAATCAGGTGATCGTACATTTTGCACTTAATCTAATGTGCTCTTCATCTACCGTAATGGTCATATTTAGAAAAGTTTCTTCAGTGTTGCTTTCCCCCTCTTTTGTGTACATGCATCTGTCGTCAGATAAAAGATCCGTACAATACCTTTGCCACACGGTTAAAGGAATTAAGGCATCTGCTGCTTTGTTTACTGGTTTTATCTTCACACCTGTAATTATCCTCCAGACCTCTCCCGTTTGAGGTCCACCTGCTAACATTTCAGTTTCAAGGCGTTTCTGTTCCCACAGCCTGTTCTTTTCTGATTTGAATCTCTTTCTTATCTCCTCATTCATTGTCTGGTAATTTTATCTGTCTAGAAGTGATTTAGTTGATAAGCGTTTTTTTTAAATTCTTCTTTCCCCAAATCAGCCTCTTAAGATCATCCGACATCCAAGGACGATTCTGCTTATCTACACTCTTACTCTCACTTCCCAACACAACTACAGCAATCTTCCTAATTGCTGATTTAATATTCTTATACTCTCATTCAACACTGTAATCTTCTGGCATCATTGCTAGTCCACATTTTTATCTTCATTGAGGTAAATCATTAATTTAAAAATAATTTACAAAATAAATAGTCACAGATACTACAAATCCATACGTAACCATTTTCACAGCTGACAGCAGACTAAGTATCCGATACGGCTACCACTGTGCCGAAACATTCCAAATATGTTTACCAACACAATAACAAAAAACGTCTGTTGGTATTTCCAAAGGTGTAATGTGTCAACCACTAAGCAAATAGAGGTGGCTCTAATTTTTACTCTGTCAGAGATAAAAAAAAAAGTCTGCCGCTTGCTGGCTTATAGCGAGTAGCGGACTTGTGTATCACTGCTAGGACGGATATTCGCGCCTAATTTATGGCTGCTCGTAAAAAAGTCATGCTCGGACGTAAATGAGATTTAATGTTCCTCAATTTATGCCCAGAAAAATTCTCAGCTCGCCGTGATTTATTTATTGCCGTATCTCCGTCCATATTTCAATAAACGCTGGGGGCGATAAATAAAAAGTAATAACGCCGGCCTTGCTCCAGCTATTGTGTGGGGTATAGCTAGAACGCTCCCAATCGACCCTACAAACTCTAGCAAACCCGCAGAAAAAAATTAAAAAAGGGATGGAGGGAGCGAAAAAAAATGTCGTTGCAGCTTGTTGATTCCTGGACGGCGATACTTTATGAATTTATTACCGCACGTCGGCGGTGCAAATTAAAAACGAATTCTGGACGGCTAATGGAATTGTTAAAGGCACCCCGGGTGGATAGCCCAGCCGTATGGACGATCGGCGAACTGCCCGAGACGAAAGAATTACCGGCCCTCCACTGGGCAAAAAAAAAAAAACAACGAGTGAGAGTAATTGTTCCGCTAAAGATACTGACCACCGATATTGGATGTAATATGGCGGGATACAATTTGCCGCTTGACGGAATGCCATTGCGTGTAATTGTTTCCCGTGCCGTAAATAACCGCAAAGGTCAGTGACCCAACAGCTGAAGTTGGCTAGCTACGAATCCAGCTGCCTGTGAGTCTGAAATAACCTGGCTACTGCATTGAGTCTGCCTGCTCGCCACAGTTATAATTTACAACTACAACTACGTACATACACACCCTACTTCCACCATATGGCGTATGAAGAAGGAAACTTTGCACTACTAGACATTTACTATCCTGTTCGACTCGGAAATGGAACGAGGAGAAAACGACTGTCGAAAGGCTGGTTTGATGCAGTTCTCCATGCTACTTTATCCTGTGCAAGCCTGTTCATCTCTGAGTAACTACTACAACCTACAATCTTCTGAATCGGCTTAGTGTACTCATCTCTTGGTCTCCCTCTACGATTTTTACCCTCCACACTTCCCTCCAGTACGAAATTGGTGATCCCTCGATGCCACAGAACACTTCCTGCAAACTGGTCCCTTCTTCTAGTCAAGTCGTGCCACAGATTCCTCTCTTCCCCAATTCTGTTCAGTACCTCCTCATTAGTTACGTGATGTGCGCATCTAATCTTCAGCATTCTTCTGTAGCGCCACATTTCAAAAACTTCTATTCTCTTCTTGTCTAAACTGTTTATCTATCATGTTTAACTTCAATACATGGCTACACTCCATACAAATACTTTCAGTAAAGACTTCCTGACACTTAAATCTACTCTCGATGTTAACAAATTCCTCATCTTCTGAAACGCTTTCCTATCTATCGCCAGCCTATATTTTAAATCCACCCTACTGCTACCCTTTTTATTTTGCTTCCCAAGCAGTAAAACTCAAGTGCTATTTTAACTGTCTCATTTCCTAATTTAATTCCCTCAGCATCACCTGACTTAATTCGACTACAATCCATTATCCTCGTTTTGCTTTTGTTCATGTTCATCTTATATCCTTCTTTCCAGGTACTGTCCATTCCGTTAAACCGCTCTTACAAGTGCTTTGCTGTCGCCGGCCACTGTAGATGAGCGGTTCCAGATGCTTCAGTCCGAAACGGCGCTGCTACTACAGTCGCAGGCTCGAATCGTGCATCGGACATGGATGTGTGTGATGTCTTTAGGTTAGCTAGGTTTAAGTAGTTCTAAGCCTAGGGAACTGATGACCTTAGATGTTAAGTGCCATAGTGCTTAAAGTCATGTGAAGCATTTTTTGAGCTTTGCTGCCTCTGACAGAATCACAATCTCGTCGCCAAATCTCAAGGTTTTGATTTCTTCTGCCTGGATTTTAATTCCTACTCCAATTTTTTTCTTTTGTTTCCTTCATTGCTTGATCCATATACAGATTGAATAACATCTGAGATAGGTTACAAATCTGCCTCACTTGGTTCTCAACCACTGCTTCCCTTTCGTACCCGTCGACTCTTATTACTGCTATTTGGTTTCTGTAGAAATTGCAAATAGCCTTTCGCTCCCTGTATTTTATCCCTGCCACCTACAGAATACGAAAGATAGCATTCAAGTCAACATTGTCAAAAGTTTCTCTAAGAAAACGAATGCTATAAATGTAGGTACGCCTTTGCTTAACGTATCTTCTGAGATCAGTCGTAGGGTCAGTATTGCCTCCGTTGTTCCTACATTTCTATGGAATGCAAACCGATCTGCTCCGAGATCGGCTTCTACCAGTTTTTCCATCCGTCTGTAACGAATTAGTATTTTGCAGCTGTAAATTGATAGTTCGGTAATTTTCACACCAGTCAGCACCTGCTTTCTTTGGAATTATTATACTATTCTTGATGTCTGTGGGTATTTCCCCTATCTCACTTATTTTCTCACCAGATGGAAGAGTTTTATCATGCCTCTCTCTCCCAATTCTATCAAATCTAACGGAATGTTATGCTACCGCGCGAGCAGCAGTTTCTCTCATCTTGTCCTTGTAGTTCTTACGCGAAAAGTCTGTAGGTGGCACCAGAATCAATCTGCACACAGCCGCAAATGCTAGTTCTCTAAATTTTCTCGATAGTAGTTTGTGAAAAGAACTTAGTCTTCCCTTTAGCATTTGTAGTTTGATTTCACGGAGCACCTTCATAACACTTGCAGGTTGATCGAACCTACCAGTAACGTATCTAGCAGCATCTCTCTGAATCATTTCGATGTCATTCTTCAGTCCGAGTTGCTGGGAATCCCAGACTCCCTGGCAAAGGTCTATGAGAGGTCTCCACTGTAGATGAGCTACGATTTCCTAAAAATTCTCCCAATAAATTGGATTGGACCATTCACCTTCCCTACCACTATCATTAAAAGCTCTCTCCACTATATACTGCTTTGCAGCGTTATGCCTAGATACGAGAGTTGGAAATTAAATAGTGGCAACTATTTACTCAACCGATACCAAAGAGTTACATGTTTACACCTGTCACCGTCCTTCAAAGTAGTCACCAGGGTTGTGTAGAACCCGTTGCCAGCGATGTTGAAGGCGTAGTTTACCGTTAGCAGAGCCTGTCCCATTGATGCTGCGAATGGAGCGGTCTACTGCCTGCCGAATCTCGCGCACAGTTCTGAATGGAATGCCACGAAGTGGTTCCTTCATCTTCGGAGTCAAATCAAAGTCACAAGGACTGAAGTCCGGGGAGTATGGTGGATGGTACAGTACTTCCCAGTCCCGTCGACCTAACAGAGCACGCACAGCTTGCGCTGTATGCGCCCGCACATTGTCGTGCAAAATGATGGGTGGGTTGCGCAGAAAGTGTCGCCGCTTCTTTGGCATAGCTGGTCGCAGGTGATGCTCCAAAAACGAACAGTAATACTGTGCAATGACGGTTTGCCGTGGAGGAATGTAACGCGTTAGGATAAAACATCGCAGTCGTACACGAGAATCACCGTAACTGTCTCTATACTGGGGCTCTGACGGACTTTAGGCGTTTCAGTTTTGGCTTCGTAGCATTGGGTTCAGAACTGTTCCAGAGATTCGACAGGCAGTAGACCGCTCCATTTGCACCATCAACAGAACAGGCTCTGCTGACGGTATACTACGCTTTCCTCATCGCTGGCAACGGGTTGTACACCATGCTGGTGACTACTTTGAAGCACAGTAACAGGTGCAAACGTGTAACTCTTGTGTCGGTTGTAAGTAGTTGCCACAGTTTATGTTCCAACCCGCGTATTTAATAGATACGATTGTGTGAAGCAGCACATTCCTCACGCTGTATTCGAACTTTAAAGGATTGGTTTTCCTAATCATCTGTATAACTTACACTTTACTACGTTTACAGCAAGCTATCATTCATCAGACCAGGTAAAAATTTTGTCTGAGTCGTCCTGAGTCACCCTACCTTCTAGTTCACCAGCGAATCATCAGGAAACACCCACAGACTGCTGTTTGCCTTATCCCTCTGACCATTCATGTATAGAGAGTATGTGCAGTCATTCCACACTTCCCTGGGGCACTACTGACGATATTGAAAATATTCGCAATTTTAAATCGTATTAAGGTAATTTATATCATTTTACAATCTTTTGTCACTAGTTTATCATATAAAAATCTTAGACGAATATATTTATGTAATTCAGTTTCCGATGCTGAGGTCCACCCAGCAGAACATCCGCTAAGCTAATTCAAATACGAAGACCCTAAAATCGGAGAAATTCGACAAATACATTACTTCCTCCAACAGATTGCTCGCGAAGCGAATACGACGAGAAAATCGTAGCAATTAGAATACGGTGGTTCGGTGTTCGAGTCCCGATACGGCAGCAGTCGTAATTTTCTTGAAAGTTTCAAATCGGTGCAGAATAGGCTGCACAGTGAAAAATCATTCTGTATTTTCCGACCACCCTCACTCACTAATTTCGAAACGTGTCTTCGCCACTTGCCAAAAATCTCATACGTAGTACACCAGTTTTGTGTTTTGTCTATATACAAATTCAGCACATACATTTCATTTAAGGCCCGTATTTTGTACGCATATGAGAAGCTAGTTTCTCTTAAGAATTTAGGGTAGTGAATAAAAGATAAAACACTGTGAAACTGTAGTGAAACCTTTCACTGGCACTGCGGTGCCTGCTTATCTTTTTGTGGCTTGCAATGAAACCCGCTGTGTTCGGCAGCATCTGTTTGCTTCGTACACCCCTGACGACAAAACGAGTTATCTTCAACTGGAAAAAAATACCGCAGAAATAAAGCAACCAGCGATGGAGTAACAGTCTCAGCAATATTGCACCCGCTGCGACCGAGTATTGAGACAACGAATAAAAGAAAGAGAGAAGACAACAGTGCGAGCACTGCGCGAATACTACTGGCGGAAAGGCGAAGACATTAGAGAAATAGCGAGAATGCTGACGGAGTCAGGCGGGCGACGGGATTTACCCCGCTATTGGACTCCGTCCGGACGACAGATTTCGTTATTGGCTGAGAGCAGTCCTGTGGCGAAGACGACACTGTCTCTTGATTGCAGACACTGTAGCTGTCTTCGGAATTAAGGAGAGAGTAATATAAGTGTGCGGAGAAGGAGGGATAAAGGAAGAGGCCAGTACTGTGCAGAATATCGACACAGACACGTAGCTGGGCGTGTTTGCGGTCATTACTTCGACTGTGCTGCGAGATTCGAACTTAGACATTTATCAGTGTACATGTTCAAATGGCTCTGAGCACTATGGGACTTAACATCTATGGTCATCAGTCCCCTAGAACTTAGAACTACTTAAACCTAACTAACCTAAGGACATCACACAACACCCAGCCATCACGAGGCAGAGAAAATCGCTGACCCCGCCGGGAATCGAACCCGGGAACCCGGGCGTGGGAAGCGAGAACGCTACCGCACGACCACGAGATGCGGGCAGTGTACATGTTAATCTACTGATAAACATGCAACATATAAGCTTTTTTTTAAACAGAAACATAACTCACCTTACTTACAAAAAAGCACAGGTGTTTCACATTAGCATGGAACTACATGTTATACTGAGACAGTTACGAGATAGTGAAACATCTCTTTATCCTTCAGCTAATAGTTGAACCATATTTTGTTATTGTATTATCTTATACGAATATCTGCATCAGGAACATCACTCAATGGGATTACAAAAAGATCGCCGATTGTTCACATTAGCATCGAACTACGCCGAGTAATGACATACTATACAGAGACAGTTAAACGTCTCTTTATTGTTGAGCTAATAAAGGATGACCATAGTTTGTTATTCTGTTACTTTATACGAATATCTGCCTAACACGTAATTTCAACAAGCTCTTTAATTGTAAACTGATACGCAATGAAAATATTAACGATAAAGATCTTCCTTTATCAGTTCGCATTTTAAACTAATTTACGTTTTGAATATGTATTATGAGTCTGGTAATGAGTTAAAAAATTTACGATACTTTATTAACAAAAACTATGTATATGTACAGTATATAAGACAGTCTGACTTTTTGTTTTAGTAATTTTTTAATTCATGCAAATCTACAGTTTTACTCCGGCCGTGATGAAATTTTTCGTACTTCACCTTTCAAGACGGTCTACATAGAATTTCGTAATCTGACTTGAAAAATATATGTTCGTAATGGGGAAAAGTTTTTACCAAAAATCTCCAACAGCTCTTGGCCGATTTACTTCAAACTTCTACTCGATCCCGTAATGAACATTTGGGCGAACATAGGCTATATCTTTACTAAGATGGTATCAGTTCTCCTGCTAGCAGGAGATTCCGGGTTCGAGTCACATTTTCATCTGTTCCCGTTGACGTATGTCAACGACTGTAAGCAGCTAAGGGTGTTCATTTCATTGTAATAGGCTATATCGTCTGTCAGGCATTTAATTTTTCGTCAGTTTTCCTCATTGTCTCATTTGATTGTAGAAATTTAAACCAAAGAAGCCAAGAACTTTGAAGTAAATCGGTGAATTATGTTTCGAGATGTTAGGTTAGAAAGTTTCTCCGACCGATTTACTTCAAAGTTCTTGTCCTATTTACTTTAAATTTCTACATTTAGATGTAACAATGAAGAGGATTAATGAACAATTAGAAGCCTAACAAACAAAATATATCGTGATAAATTGACAGTAACTCTGTGGCAGCGGCAATACACCACTAGATCGCTCGAGAAATTGACAGAAATATGATTGAAAACTCTTATTGCCTTTCTTATAAGTGACATCTCACGCAGAAGATATTCTAGTCCGCGTTTCTCATATATTTTTATTACTAAAATACACAAGTGGTGAAGTAGGTAATGGATGAAGTACCTACCAATAAGTCACTAGACAGCGGACCGACCGATAGAGCGAACAGTTCAAGTTGTGTTCAAACACAGCGCTACTCGAAACAGTGAACGATGAGGTGAAACAATAGACGACGAATTCTCGAAAAACACGATGTAGCAACAGATGGCGCAACTTTGTATGGCAGATATCAAACATTCCTGGAGCGCCGGGCACTGAAGTTATTATTTTATGTTTTGTGAAACACAAATGGCTCTGAGCACTATGGGACTTAACATCTGAGGTCATCAGTCCCCTAGAACATAAAACTACTTAAACCTAACTAACCTAAGGACATCACACAACACCCAGTCATGACGAGGCAGAGAAAATCCCTGACCCCGCCGGGAATCGAACCCAGGAACTCGGGCTTTGTGAAGTACAACTCCGGCAACTATGGTAACGTGTCGTCTGCAACGAGAGACAAAAACATTCCGGTGTGGTAACAGATTTTGTAGACGACAGCAGCGATACCTAATGATTCATGTAATTCAAATTATTTTTGCTAAGTAACAAATACAATGGGAAGGAAACTGGTTTGCTTTCACTGATAAATGTTTGTCAAAACACTGGTTCTTCGCGCATTTGATACTAAATTGTAATACTTCGGTACAGTTTGCGAAGTCAAACTGTCAACTTTAAGATTTTGCTGATATTTATTCAGTATTATAAACTTTAAGTAGAAGCAGACACCCATGATAGCACCCATATGGTTGTAGAAATTGGATTTCGTAATTTTTAAAACTGACAGTAGTATACTGTTGAGGTATAAAATAATTTTATATTAGGAAAAGATAATGATATGTGAACCGAAAAGAGGTGAAAAAATTATAATGTGAAATCAGTAGATTTTTCTTATTTATTGAAACCAGCTATTCATGTGTCAGCCATACGAAGACACCATTATGTGTCGTAAATAAAGGCGATGCACTGTGGAAAATTATAATGTTGAGTCAAATTAATTTAATTAATGTGTTAACGAAAAGATTGATTCGCACCAGAGGAAAAACAAAATTCTATCTGCGTAACGTTTGTGACGCACACAACTCAGTTGCTAACTAAAAACTTGTTTAAGTGACATTTCACGATCATCACTACTTTATTGTTGTAAAAAATGAGAAAACAACTCGGAGAGAAGTGAAAAATTAAGCTCGCTGCTGCCGAAAATAGCTAGACATTCCGTATACGGGAAACGAGTTTCTGTGTCCTGGAGTACATGACTCATTCTAACACACACTTCTCAATCCGTTGCTGCCACAGCTTCAGATGTATTTTTCCATGAAGCTGGGAAGGCGTTTCGGTCTTCACTTCCAGAGTGTACCGAACAGCTCTTTCATCGCAAGTGAGAACATCAGTTTTGACGATTAAAAAAACAATCTTGATCGCAATTTTTTTTAAATCGGAGTGACCGGTTTCAATCCTTAAGGATCATCTTCAGACGCTACAACAGCATGTGGACTTCATGGAACAGGCTGCAGTCAGTTCAGTCAACCAGCCGTTCTGGAGTCTAAAAATGATCCTTAAGGATTGAAACCGGTCACTCCGATTAAAAGACATTTGCGATCAAGACTGTTATTTAATTATCATATTAATGTAAGGTAGCTGATAATGCTTTCAAAAATTTTAAGATTAATTTTGATGAAGACCGTCACAGAGTAATGGGGAAGGGGCTGGCGCGAGACAGAGTCGCAAGATGTGTTCCATTCAGTTCAGATCAGGCAATTTTGGTGGTGACGACATCAATGTGTGTTCACTATTGCGCTCCTCAAGCCACTGTAACAATAACAAAAGCCATGGTACACCTCTTAATGTCGTGTCGGACATCCTTCTCCCCAGCGTAGTGCACAAACTCCACGTCACATGGACTCAGCAAGTCGTTTAAGTCCCCTGCTGACATGCTGGACCACGCTGTTCCTACAGCCGTCAGTAATTGCGAAAGTGTTGCCGATACAGGATTTGGTGCACTAACTGACCTCTCAATTATAACCCAGTAATGTTCGATGGAATTCATGTCAGACAACATGGGTGCGCGAATCATTCCCACGAATAGACCAGAATGTTCTTCGAAGCACTGCGAACAATTGTGGCCTGGTGACAATGTCATCCATATAAAATACATCGTTGTTTGGGAACATGAAGTCCATGAATGGCTGGATATGGTCCCCAAGTAGCCTAACATAATCAGATCCGAGTAAACAGATCCCACATCATTATGGAGCCACCACCAGGTTGCACAGTGCCTTGTTGACAAATTGGATCTGCTGCTACGATCAGCTCTTACCAACTATATTCGGTATCATATGACGGTTTTCCAGTCGTCTAGGCTCCAACCGATACGGCGACGAGCCCAGGAGATGCACTGCAGGTGATGTCGTGCTGTTAGCAAAAGGCACTCGCCTCGGTCGTCTGCTGCCATAGCCCATTCATCCCTAATTTCGTCTCACTGTCCTAAGTGAAACGTTCGTCGTACGGCTCACATTGTTTTTCGCCATTAGTTCACGGTGTGTTGCTTGTCTGTTAGCACTGACAACTCTACGCAAGCGCCACTGCCTTTGGTGGTTAGATGATGGCCGTTGACCACTTCGATGTCCGTGTTAATGCCTTAAATTCGGCGTTCTTGGCATATTCGTTCAAAAACGTTCAAATGTGTGTCAAATCCTATGGGACTTAACTGCTAAGGTAATCAGACCCTAAGCTTACACACTACTTAACCTAAATTATCCTAATGACTAACACACACACCAATTCCCGAGGGAGGACTCGAACCTCCGCCGGGACCAGCCGCACAGCCCACGACCGCAGTGCCTCCAACCGCTCGGCTAATCCCGCGCGGCGCATATTCGTGACATTGTGAATCTTGGAATACGGAATTCCCTAATGATTTACGAAATGTTATCTCCCATGCATCTAGCTACAACTCCCATTCCGCGTTCAAAATCTGATGATTCGTGTCGCGTGATCATTATCAGGTCTGAAGCCTTTTCAATGGGTGCAAATTACAACTCCGTCAGTGCACTGTCGTTTTATACCTTTACCGTCATTTGTATACGTGCATATCGCTAACCCGTGTCTTTTCTCACCATGGTGTGTGTCGAGAGCGGCGTCCATCTAAGCACTGTTCGTGATGGATATTTTCCGGCAACTGGCTGATAAGGCACCAGTCGCAGGTGTACCTAAGTGTTACCAGAGTCTGGAAGCGGACGGTTATGTGGCACGTAATTTCGGAATTAGTTTCCAAGTTAATGTGCCTCTGTTACGCAATCAAGTCAATACCACAATAAGAACCATACGACAACAGCGAGTGTACCTGCAGTTGAATGTACGCAGTCGAGTCACATTAATGTTATCGACTGCCAAAAGCTCAAGTAACCACCTGTTGCAGCGCAAACCGCTGTAAGACACGCAGGAAGAGAATCCATTAATGGAATTATGATGAAATCCAGACCTTTAGCTGCTTACAGGCGTTGATAAATATCAACGGGGACAGTTGAGAAATGTGTGCCCCGACTGGGACTCGAACCCGGTACCTCCTGCTTACATGGCAGATGCTCCATCCGACTGAGCTAGTGAGGACTCGGACCAAAGTGCGACTGCAGGGACATCTCTGGCACCCTCCCTGTGAGACCCACACTTTCCAACTTACTGTCCACACACTACATTTGTAGTGCCTCTGCCCGCCATACTCATTACTCACGGCAGTCAACTACCGATTCCCGTAAGAGTTCTGGCAGTGTGAGTGCATCCGCACTGAACAGGATCATTGGCCAGTAATCCTTATCTATATGAAGATGGTATCTGTACTTTAGGACATGTCGCACTATCTTCTGTGTCCTCAGTGACTCAGCTGCACGTCGCCCAGATCCTCCCAATGCCGTTACTCCTTGGCCGCCGCATCCAATCAGCCTTTGGATGTTTCGTGTCAGCAGGGGCACTTTTCGAAGTCCGCTACAACACTGCCTCCTGTAAAATGTGGCCTCGGACACGTCAACATGCGGACACGGTCTTCTGCACTCTTTGTCCATACTATGTTGCTGCACTGGCAGAGGCCGGTCCCATCCTTAACACGCAGTCTCTTAGATATCCTCCTACCAGCTTCTCTCGATCCACCGATCTATGTGGCACCTATTTCTCCATTATTGTACCAAGTCGTCACTTGTTTCACAGAACTCAGCTACGTTCGGGCCGATCTTCCCGTCACACGTCAATCCCGTACAAAAGACCATTATCGTTATTTTATCCTGTCCAACCCCTTGCGACCCCATGGTGCTACAGCACCCTGACATTAACTAGCGAACGGTTTCGGGGGTGAGTGCATGCAACCTTTTTACCGTCGTCTGTGTCTGGTATGCTTCAATCTATGGCAAATTCCCTACTAATAGTCGACTTCATCGCATAGGACTGGCCACCTCACCACTCTGCCCTGACTGTCAGCTCGAAGACACCGACGAGTACCGTCTTACGTGCCCCGTAAAACGAAACGTTTGGCTCCTCATCCAACGAATCGTGGACTTCTACCTCCGAGCCCCGCCAACCGCGGTAACATAAGATTTCGTCTCTTGCTAAGCACCATAACCTCATCTGGTTTCGAGGACAGGCCTTAAAATACCTCTTTCAGAGTGGTCCACATACAGTCCTCGACTTCTGGTACAAAGTTGTTACCACGCATAGCACCCTCACTCGAAAGCCACCTTACCGACAAACTTTTGCCGGTTATCTCCGCAGCGTCTTCCGTGACAGCCCCCCCCCCCCTCTCCCACCACCACCAAAGCGAGGGACGGGAAAAACCCACCGTGGTTCAACAACGAAGTTAGGAAATTACCGCGAAAGCAAAGAGAGCTTCACTCCAAGTTTAAACGCAGCTAAAACCTCTCAGACAAACAGAAGCTAAACGATGTCAAAGTTAGCGTAAGGAGGGCTATGCGTGAAGCGTTCAGTGAATGCGAAAGTAAAATTCTATGTACCGACTTGACAGAAAATCCTAGGAAGTTCTGGTCTTACCTTAAATCGGTAAGTGGATCGAAACAGCATATCCAGACACTCCGGGATGATGATGGCATTGAAACGGAGGATGACACGCGTAAAGCTGAAATACTAAACACCTTTTTCCAAAGCTGTTTCACAAAGGAAGTTCCTTCTCTAAATCCTCGCACAAACGAAAAAATGGCTGACATCGAAATAAGTGTCCAAGGAATGGAAAAGCAACTGTAATCACTCAACAGAGGAATGTCCACTGGACCTGACGGGATACCAATTCGACTGTACACAAAGTGCGCGAAAGAACTTGCCCCCCTACTAACAGCCGTGTACCGCAAGTCTCTAGAGGAACGGAAGGTTCCAAATGATTGGAAAAGAGCACAGGTAGTCCCAGTCTTCAAGAAGGGTCGTCGGGCAGATGCGCAAAACTATAGACCTATATCTCGGACGTCGATCTGTTGTAGAATTTTAGAACATGTTTTCTGCTGGCGTATCATGTCGTTTTTGGAAACCCAGAATCTACTCTGTAGGAATCAACATGGATTCCGAAAACAGCGATCGTGTGAGACCCAACTCGCTTTATTTGTTCATGTGACTCAGAAAATATTAGATACAGGCTCCCAGGTAGATGCTATTTTTCTTGGCTTCCGGAAGGCGTTCGATACAGTTCCGCACTGTCGCCTGATAAACAAAGTAAGAGCCTACGGAATATCAGACCAGCTGTGTGGCTGGATTGAAGAGTTTTTAGCAAACAGAACACAGCATATTGCTATCAATGGAGAGACATCTACAGACGTTAAAGTAACCTCTGGCGTGCCTCAGCGGAGTGTTATGGGACCATTGCTTTTCACAGTATATATAAATGACCTAGTAGATAGTGTCGGAAGTTCCATGCGGCTTCTCGCGGATGGTGCTGTAGTATACAGAGAAGTTGCAGCATTAGAAAATTGTAGCGAAATGCAAGAAGATCTGCAGCGGATAGACACTTGGTGCAGCGAGTGGCAACTGACCCTTAACATAGACAAATGTTATCTATTGCGAATACATAGAAAGAAGGATCCTTTATTGTATGATTATGCGATAGCGGAACAAACACTGGTAGCAGTTACTTCTATAAAATATCTGGGAGTATGCGTGCTGAACGATTTGAAGTGGAATGATCATATAAAATTAATTGTTGGTAAGGCGGGTGCCAGATTGAGATTCATTGGGAGAGTCCTTAGGAAATGTAGTCCATCAACAAAGGAGGTGGCTTACAAAACACTCGTTCGACCTATACTTGAGTATTGCTCATCAGTGTGGGATCCGTACCAGATCGGGTCGAAGGAGGAGATAGAGAAGATCCAAAGAAGAGCGGCGCGTTTCGTCACAGGGTTATTCGGTAACCGTGATAGCGTTACGGAGATGTTTAGCAAACTCCAGTGGCAAACTCTGCAAGAGAGGCGCTCTGCATCGCGCTGTAGCTTGCTCGCCAGGTTTCGAGAGGTTGCGTTTCTGGATGAGGTATCGAATATATTGCTTCCCCCTACTTATACATCCCGAGGAGATCACTAATGTAAAATCGGAGAGATTCGAGCGCGCACGTAGTCTTTCAGACAGTCGTTCTTCCCGCGAACCATACGCGACAGGAACATGAAAGGGATGTAATGACAGTGGCACGTGAAGTGCCCTCCGCCACACACCGTTATAATAAATGTAGATGTAGATTAAAGTTGGTGTGTGTCATGCCTACCCGTCACATGATGCAACACCCTTACCCACATTGTCATGCATCAACAAAAAAAGGAAGACAGAATGTGTTGTATTTTGTTGTATTTAATCTTTTTCTAGCATTTTTGTTAAACTAAAAAAATAATTTGTGTATGTTTAAATTGTACCTTGAAGAACTGTTGCATTGTGTAGATATACAGGGTGGTCCATTGATCGTGACCGGGCCAAATATCTCACGAAATAAGCGTCAAACTAAAGAACTACAAAGAAGGAAACTTGTCTAGCTTGAACAGGGAAACCAGATGGCACTATGGTTGGAAAGCTAGATGGCACTGCCATAGGTCAAACGGATATCAACTGCGTTTTTATTAAATAGGAACTCCCATTTCTTATTACATATTCGTGTAGTACGTAAAGAAATATTAATGTTTTAGTTGGACCATTTCAACACGGGTAACGTATCGCGAAGCAAAATCCCGTCCGCACTGGCGGACTGTTACGTGATACCACGTACTTACACGATTGTGGCTGTTACAGCGCCATCTATCACAAAGCGGAAAAAGCGGTCGAACTAAGACATTCATATTTCTTTACGTACTACACGAATATGTAATAAAAATGGGGATTCCTATTTTCAAAAAACGCAGTTGATATCAGTTTGACCTACAGCAGCGCCGTCTGGTTTCCCCCTTCAAGCTTGACGAGTTTGTATTTTTTTCGATTGATGCTTATTTCGTGAGATATTTGGCCCGGATCAATGGACCATCCGAGTGAGGTGGGGACAGCACGTCTCGTCTGCCTCATTTAAAAAAAAAAAAAGTTCGATGGAGCGTCTGCTATGTAAGCAGGAGGTCCCGTGTTCGAGTCCCTTGCGGGGAACACATTTTCAACTGTCCCTGTTGATATTTTTCAACGACTGTAAGCAGCTAAAGGTCTGTATTTCATTATAATTTCATTCTTCGAGAGCTGCAAGATGACCGATGATACCTGTACAGATACCAGCTTCATAGAGGATAAGTGAGGTTTTGGAAGGTACCGACAGAGATGCCGAGCCACGCCGACTCCCATATCATGGGCAGCTATGCTAGTTTCTCGGCTTTCACGGCTGAGGATCCATGCCATCAAGAGCGCAATCGAGCTGGTCCCACAAATTCTCTATTGGATTGTAGTGCAGGGAGTTTTGTAAACTCGTCCTGCTGCTTTCAGAACCACGAACGAAATATGTGAGCTGTTTGAGACATTGCATTGGGCTGCTGATACATGTTATCGTGCCGAGAATAAATAAACTCCACGCAGGAGTGGACGTGGTTCCGACGGACAGATGCATACTTGTGCTGACCCACTGTGTCTTCCGGAACGACTAGTCACACAGGGAATGACAAGTAAACATTCCCCAGACCACAACGATCCCTCCACCAACCAGGATCCTGCAAGGTGTGTGTTTCACAGCTTACAAGTCAACGGCCATATGTTCGAAGCAGCATAAAACGTGATCCATATGAAGAATACACTTGTCGGCTCTCAGTGGATTTCGAGTTGCGGAACTGGAGTGCAAATTCCAGCCTCCATCGCCAATGGACAGTCGTCAGCACGTGTGCATGAACTAGTTACCTGCTTCGGAGGGTCTTTCGCATGAGCGTGCATGAACTAGGCACCTGCTTCAGAAGGCCTTACGCATGAGCGTGCATGAACCAGGCACCTGCTTGAGCGGGCCTTACGCATGAACGTGCATGAACTAGGCATCTACTTCGGAGGGACTTACGCATGAGCGTGCTTGAACTAGGCACCTGCTTCGGAGGGCTTTACGCATGAGCGTGCATGAACTAGGCACCTGCTTCATAGGGCCTTACACATGAGCGTGCATGAACTAGGCACCTGCTTCAGATGGCCTTACGCATGAGCGTGCATGAACTAGGCACCTGCTTCGGAGGGCCTTACGCATGAACGTTCACTGAAGACGCTGTTGGTAGCCTGTTGCTCCAATATATGGCTCGTGGTGGACCACAGGTGCCTCGGCGCAGGCGTTTGGTAGCGCAATTTTGTAATGCAAGGTATAGTTTACCCACTGCGGCACGTGAAAAGCTTGCGAATTTAGCCGTTTCGGACATGCCTCCACCATTGACCCAAAGCCAATGATATACCTTTTCGTACCTCAAGAGATGGGAAAAATATCTAAAAGAGCTATATGACACAAATAGCAAACCAGAAATCTGGAACTTGAAACACAACAATGTAAGTGATGACAAGAAAGGACCAACCATCATAATGGAAGAAGTGAAGTCGGCCATAGCTGCAACGAAAAATGGCAAAGCGTAGGTACAGATACAATACCGGGAGATATATTACAATGCTTGAACTAAGATAGAATAAGAGAAATATTGAGCTTATGTAATTAAATATATGGCAGTGGTGAATGGCCTGAGGACTTTCTGACAACACTAATGATTCCATTACCGAAAAAACAAGGAACCAAGAAATGCAGCGAGGACAGGACAATCAGCCTCATTTCACATGCAGCCAAAGTGATGTTAAGAGTAACTAATAAGAGACTTGAAACATTAATGTAAGAGAATTTTGGCGAGGAGCTGTTTGGCTTTAGATGGAATACGGGCACCAGAGATGCAATAGGGCTCCTAAGAATCTTGGGAGAAAGGTTTACTGAAAAAGGAAGAGATCCATATATGTGCTTCATCGATCTAGAAAAGGCATTTGATAACATGATTTGGGACAAGCTGGCGACTATAATTAGGGAAAGGAGAGAGGACAGGAAAACCAGAAGACTTATAAACTCATTATATCTTAATCAAAAAGTTTCAATTACAGTGAGAGGAGAAAGTACAGACTGGATCAGACTAGAAAAAGGAGTAAGACAAGGATGCTGTTTATCACCTACACTTTTCAACCTCTACTTGGAGCATATGGTAGACCAATGCTCATTACATGACAAAGGAGTAGAAATTGGAGGAAGAAGAGTTGGGTGTTTGACGTTTGCTGATGACATGGTCCTTCTAGCCACAGGAGAAAAAGAGTTACAGGATTTGGTGGACGCCATTGAAACTAACGGGAAACAAATACTAAATGAAAATTAACACAAATAAAACAAAAGTATTGGCACTAGGAAGAAATAAGGAAATAAAAATTATGCTGAATGGAGAAATACTATAACAGGTGAAAATTTTTAAGTATCTTGGAAGCAGGATAAACACCGACTGGAAGTGCACCACAGAAATTAAAACAAGGATAGCAATGGCAAAAGAGGCGTTTTATAAGAAAAGGAGAATTTGCTGCATTGGTATGGACAGAGATCTCAGGAAAAGACTCATAAAATGTCTTGTTTGGAGTGTTCTTCTACATGGCACTGTAACATGGACTATGAGGAAGAAAGACAGAGAAATGCTGGAGGCTTTTGAGATTTAGACAAGGCGGAGGATGTAAAGAATAACTTGGATGGACAGAGTAAAAATGAAGAGGCACAGAGTAGAGTGGAAGAGGAAAGACAGTTACTAGATGTAATAAAGAGAAGAAAATGAAGATGGTTTGGGCATATATTAAGAAAGAAAGACGGATAAAACAGTTTTAGGAGGGTCTGTAGAAGGGAAAAGGAAGCGAGGAAGGAAGAGATTCCAGATACTGGATGACTTGATGGACGCTACAACCTACAGCAGCCTTAAGAAGGAAGCAATGGATCGCAGAAAATGGAGAGGCAAAGGACCTACTAATATAGCAGAAAACTGATGATGATGACCTCAAATAAATTGCACCGTTTCCGCATTACAACAAACATCTTCACCCTATCATTAGTAATTTGGGCGGTCCCACTTATACTTTAGCTGAATATCTATCTTCCGTTCTCAGCCCTTACGCTGGGAAATGTGAACATTTATCCAACTCGATTGATAATATTCAATCGTTGTAATCTTTATGCATTTGAACATATGACCTTTTAGTTAGTTTTGATGCGGTTTTTCTTTGCACCCAGGTACTTTTGGAAGATTCCCTGTTGTTAATTGGTCAAGTTTTGGATGATAAAACTACTGACATGTGTCGCCATGTGTTGACGTCGACACTGTTTTTATTTTATGACGTATGTTTTGAACAAACTGACGGAGTGACTAAGGGAAGTCCTCTTTCCCCTACTGACGCCAATCTTTTTACGGAAGATTTTGAAGATATCACGCTCAGGACTTCTTCTCTTCAACCTACATGTTTTTCGATATAAGTGGATGATATTTTCATTATTTGGCTACTTGGAATGGAAGCTCTTAATCGGTTTTTATCTCTCTTCATCTACGCATCAAATTTTCGATGGAAATTAAAAAAAACATGGAGAATTACCTTTTTTGGATGTTTTAGTACACAAAAAGGAAACGGTACCTTGGGACGTGGTGTATATTATAAACCCACACATACGGACCGCTGTCTTTATTCTACGAGCTGTCATCCACCACATCCACGTACATTGGTCAAGAGAGCTTATGCCATTTCTGGTTCAGAAAATTTTACAGAGGAACTTATCACCAATACTGAGGACTTACAATGTGCATCGTGTGTGTTCCCTATGTGTTTATGCTATTAGCGCCAGTATTGTGTAGAGCCACGTTTTGTGGCACTAAATTCTGCAATTATCCTTAATTTATGAGCATGAGTGTGGAGCAATTTAAAACGGAACGACCTCATTAAACTTCCTACAGCGTGAAGTCAAACGCCGGCACGCCAGTCGGGAACAACAGGGAAGGGCAGTCTGTGAGAAGAAATCGGCCTGTCGTATGCTGACTCACCTCCCTTCCAGGATGACAACGCGACAGCAGCGGCCCCTAGGTGAAGGAGACATAAGCGCCGTGCTAGAATGGTGGGGGCCCACTTGTATAGCAGCTTCAATGTTAGGTGCTTCGATGGCAACGTCAGTGATAGCCACTTCGCTAGGAGGCTCTATGTAGCACAGACTGGAGTTTGTCTATTCTGAAGAAGTCAGATTATTCTGAATGTCGCTCTTTGCTTGCGACACATCTTCCGAAGTTAGGTATTGCAATTTTCGTATTGGAATAAAACTCAATAATACGAGTTGTTTCATTGTTTGTGTAGCGAACCGTGTAGGCAGGATTCCTGACCCGGAAAGGAGGCGGCTTAAAAAACACTCCTCCCTCAGACAATTGAATGTGTACTGCTTTACCGTCGGGGCCCGCACAAGATAGGATTGGTACAGAAAACAGCTGCGCGTTTCGTTACAGGTTCATTCAGTAATCCAGAAGCCTCACGGAGATGGTCAGCCGACTGCAGTGGCAAAGACTAAACGAGAGTCTTTCTGTATCACGGTGTGGTTAGCTGTTAGATTTCCGAGATCGCACGTTCGCACGTTACTCAACCAACATCATGCTTCGGGCTACATGTGTCTCGCGGAAAGCCCGAGGAGGTAAATTTACAGATGTTACCAGAATGAAATATTCACTCTGCAGCAGAGTGTGCGCTGATATGAAACTTTCTGGCAGATTAAAACTGTGTGCCGGACCGAGAATCGAACTCGGGATCTGTGTCGTTCGCGGACAAATGATCTACCGTCTGAACTACGCAAGCATTAGAGATGTACTCGAGCCCATGCGGAGAATTTACCAACAATCGTTCTTCCTGCAGACCATTCGCAACAGGAATAATAAAAGGGGGAGTGACAGTGATACAGAAAGTATCCTCCACCACACTCCATAAGATGGCTCGCGGAGTACAGACGCAGAGGTAGCTGTACGTGGGTACAGTCTGCGAGAAAACCAGAAAATTGAAGTATCTGAAACATGTTGCTACACAAGCATGTCGATAATTCGGAGGACAGATAAGTTACGGACTGAGAAGGTTCTCCGCATAATCAGCGAAGAAACAAATTTATCGAAACCGCTGACGTGAAGAAGGGACAGAGTGATAGAACGTCCGTTAAGGCATCAGGAAGTAACTTGTAAAGTACTAGAGGGAGCTTTAGGGGGTAAAAAGTGTAGTGGAAAACGAAGATCGGAGAACATCCAGCAATTAATGGAAGACGTAGGTTGCAAGTGTTACTCTGAGATGAAGAGGTTGGCGCTGGAGAGGAATTCCTGGTCCGCTGCATCAAACCAGTCAGAAGAATGATGGAAAGGAATATATATCAAACTTGTTACAGTGTGGCTAAGTGTGGTTACGCTTGCCCTCATCATAATTTTCTCATCAAATGATCTTTATGAATAGCTCTTGACGTGTAAATTACTCTTTACTGACCGATGCAAAAATATTATCATCTGAAATCGTACAGGACCAAATTACTAGTGCCTCACTCATAATCAGCATTTGCCTATCCCAGAATGACGAAAATACACTCCTGGAAATTGAAATGAGAACACCGCGAATTCATTGACCCAGGAAGGGGAAACTTTATTGACACATTCCTGGGGTCAGGTACATCACATGATCACACTGACAGAACCACAGGCACATAGACACAGGCAACAGAGCGTGCACAATGTCGGCACTAGTACAGTGTATATCCACATTTCGCAGCAATGCAGGCTGCTATTCTCCCATGGAGATGATCGTAGAGATGTTGGATGTAGTCCTGTGGAACGGCTTG
Source organism: Schistocerca gregaria (assembly GCF_023897955.1). Classification (NCBI taxonomy): domain Eukaryota; kingdom Metazoa; phylum Arthropoda; class Insecta; order Orthoptera; family Acrididae; genus Schistocerca; species Schistocerca gregaria. Next base: position 137,222,174 of record NC_064929.1, read on the forward strand.
CCATGCCATTTCCACCTGGCGCCTCAGTTGGACCAGCGTTCTTGCTGGACGTGCAGACCGCGTGAGACGACGCTTCATCCAGTCCCAAACATGCTCAATGGGGGACAGATCCGGAGATCTTGCTGGCCAGGATAGTTGACTTACACCTTCTAGAGCACGTTGGGTGGTACGGGATACATGCGGACGTGCATTGTCCTGTTGGAACAGCAAGTACCCTTGCCGGTCTAGGAATGGTAGAACGATGGGTTCGATGACGGTTTGGATGTACCGGGCACTATTCAGTGTCCCCTCGACGATCACCAGAGGTGTACGGCCAGTGTAGGAGATCGCTCCCCACACCATGATGCCGGGTGTTGGCCCTGTGTGAGTCGGTCGTATGCAGTCCTGATTGTGGCGCTCACCTGCACGGCGCCAAACACGCATACGACCAGCATTGGCACCAAGGCAGAAGCGACTCTCATCGCTGAAGACGACACGTCTCCATTCGTCCCTCCATCCACGCCTGTCGCGACACCACTGGAGGCGGGCTGCACGATGTTGGGGCGTGAGCGGAAGACGGCCTAACGGTGTGCGGGACCGTAACCCAGCTTCATGGAGACGGTTGCGAATGGTCCTCGCCGATACCCCAGGAGCAACAGTGTCCCTAATTTGCTGGGAAGTGGCGGTGCGGTCCCCTACGGCACCGCGTAGGATCCTACGGTCTTGGCGTGCATCCGTGCGTCGCTGCGGTCCGGTCCCATGTCGACGGGCACGTGCACCTTCCGCCGACCACTGGCGACAACATCGATGTACTGTGGAGACCTCACGCCCCACATGTTGAGCAATTCGGCGGTACGTCCACCCGGCCTCCCGCATGCCCACTATACGCCCTCGCTCAAAGTCCGTCAACTGCACATACGGTTCACGTTCACGCTGTCGCGGCATGCTACCAGTGTTAAAGACTGCGATGGAGTTCCGTATGCCACGGCAAACTGGCTGACACTGACGGCGGCAGTGCACAAATGCTGGGCAGCTAGCGCCATTCGACGGCCAACACCGCGGTTCCTGGTGTGTCCGCTGTGCCGTGCGTGTGATCATTGCTTGTACAGCCCTCTCGCAGTGTCCGGAGCAAGTATGGTGGGTCTGACACACCGGTGTCAATGTGTTCTTTTTTCCATTTCCAGCAGTGTATATAAAAACTCTGCACTGGTAGTAAACCAACGGTATGCCCGAAACAGAAAAGTGCTTGGTTAGTTGTGGAAAACACAATAAACGACTGTATTCCCAACACAAAGATCACGTATTTCCCCACATTTAGATACAAAAAAAGTCTTACTGAAGAAGGAAAAATTTCGCCGAAAGTCGTGCACAACAGTAAAGTAATAGGGATCTGCATTTAAATTAATCTATGGGAAATTAAAAATTAAGTCAGAACACATGATTAATCCAGCTTTTCTTTTGTAAATACAGAGTAATTTGGGCATAAATAGAATGAACACAACAGACGTAATTGCAGCCGAAGCATTACTGAATGCCGGCGGAGTTCTGGATATCTCCTGTAATATGCTCAGCCTTTCATCCCACCACAAAGATCACCAATTTAGTTCAAATGGCTCTGAGCACTATGAGACTTAACATCTGAGGTAATCAGTCCCCTAGAACTTAGAACTAATTAAACCTAACTAACCTAAGGACATCACACACATCCATGCCCGAGGCAGAACTCGAACCTGCGACCGTAGCGGTCGCTCGGTTCCAGACTGGAGCGCCTAGAACCGCACGGCCACTGCGGCCGGCCGCTGTATTGTCGCTGTGGGTACAACCATCATGGAAATTCGCGGGGGAATGCGTAGCAAGTTATAATTATTCCTACCTGTTCGGCTCTAACAGTTAGGTACCATGCCTCGAGAGGTCATCTTGAGCTGCCGGAACTCACCTGCAAAAATGAGTTGAAAACAGAAATTAGTTGCCAGTCAGCCAAAGCACGTAGAATGGATGAGCGATCGTTTGGGGAGATGAAATAACTTTAAACTTGAAAAATAGGAAATTTACAGCAAGAGTAGCAAAGAATACACTTTGAAATTTTATCCAAATTTGTTTGGTAACTCAGAAATCGTTTCATCGCATATCACTGAATACAAATGTGCAAGGTGTTACACTATTTCAGTGAATGATTTATTTCATGTAAGTAGTTTTGTCCTCCGCATATGATCAGTCGCAAGAAAATTTCCTTACAAATTTCTCATTCTTGTCCCATATTATGACACAATATTAATTATTCACTTGATTACGAAAGCTTTTACTTTACATAGAAGTTCTTTACGTTTCACTTGATGAAGCTAAAATTTTGCTTGATGCATTGCAGTATAGGGGTCAGCATCGTTGGCAAGTGACGTGTTGAACATGACTTTGGATTAAAGACAAGATGGAGGATACCAGCTGACGTGCCACTTAGATATAAACACGTGTGACGACCGTGTTTTATGTAGTCTAATCCGTGATTCAAAGCTTCACATATCAATGTTACAGACCCCAATGCTGAAATGTAAAAGCAGAATTTTTCCTCAAATGAGTTAAATGAAGAAATTCTGTAATCAACAGCATCATGAACGTTCTGTTATGTTGTAGGACAAACAACGTGAAATATGTTCAAGACTTTCTTACTGCTGAGTCAGGATGAGCAAGGACCAAAATTACACACTAGTCACTCATAAGTGTGGCTAGTTGCAGTTCTTTCTTTACGATATTAGGCCTAGAATCTACTTCATGTTTCCGTTCAGTGTATTTTTTGTGCACTACAAGAACTATGTCTAATCTTTAATTTATTTAAACACATTATTACTGCACCTCCAAACATTGATGTTATGTACAGTAGGTTCAGATGCATCCCTTCAGACCTCAGTCATAGACCACTCGGGAATGCCTCAAGGGCGCCCATAACAGATTTGTTTGCAAATGATCTGCACATATCAAACAACACACCTCGAATGTACTCCCACACGCAGACAGCTACACACTAACGCAAACTGAATACACACCTGAACAAATTCAAACTCGGCGGCCGATAATCGTCAAGAAAACAGCAGAAAAAGGAATAAAATGACAACCAGAATTCGTCAATGTGTACCAGAAAACGTAAGCAAGCGCTGTTACAAACTAACAACACAGTCTATAAATAGCGTATCTTACCAGATAATTTCCATAATAAAAATATACCAAATATAACTGATGCCCACAGGTCGCTTTCAACATTAAAGGTAGCTAGAACTCACGTAGCAGACAAATGCTAAACGAGTGTACTCAGAATAGATCCACTCTAATAATGGCAGTTATGAAATGAGGCATGCGCCAGATCTTTCAACTAAAGAAAGAGTTTACACTTGTATTTTAGACAAAACGAATTCAGTATAGACTGTCTGTATAAAATGCCTGTATTGCAGTCGGCATGTTGTGTTAGTACAGTACTGGCCATCAAAATTGCTACACCAAGAAGAAATGCAGATAATAAACGGGTATTCATTGGACAAATATATTATACTAGAACTGACATGTCAATACATTTTCACGCAATTTGGGTGCATAGATCCTGAGAAATCAGTAACCAGAACAACCACCTCCAACCGTAATAACGGCCTTGATACGCCTGGGCATTGAGTCAAACAGAGCTTGGATGGCTTGTACAGGTACAGCTGACCATGCAGCTTCAACACGATACCACAGTTCATCAAGAGTAGTGACTGGCGTATTGTGACGAGCCAGTTGCTTGTCCACCACTGACTGGACTTTTCAATTGGTAAGAGATCAGAAGAATGTGCTGGCCAGGGCAGCAGTCAAACGTTTCTGTATCCAGAAAGGCCCGTACAGGACCTGCAACATGCGGTCGTGCATTATCCTGCTGAAATGTAGGGTTTTGCAGGGATCGAATGAAGGGTAGAGCCACGGGTGGTAAACAATCTGAAATGTAACGTCCACTGTTCAAAGTGCCGTCAATGTGAACAAGAGGTGACCGAGACGTGAAACCAATGGCACCCCATACTATCATACCCGGTGATACGCCAGTATGGCGATGATGAATACGCGCCTCCAGTGTGCGTTACATGCGATGTCGCCAAACACGATTGCAACCAACATGATGCTGTAAACAGAACCTGAATTCATCCGAAAAAATTACGTTTTGCCACTCGTGCACCTGGGTTCGTCGCTGAGTACACCATCGCAGGCGCTTCTGTCTGTGATGCAGCGTCAAGGGTAAGCGCAGCCATGGTCTCCGAGCTGATAGTCCGTGCCGCTGCAAACGTCGTGGAACTGTTTGTGCAGACGGTTGTTCTTGAAAATGTCCTCATCTGTTGAGTCAGGGATCGAGACGTGGCTGCATGATCCGTTACAGCCTTGCGGATAAGATGCCTGTCATCTCGACTGCTAGTGATACGAGGCCGGTGGGATCCAGCACGAAGTTTCGTATTACTCTCCTGAGCCCACCGATTCCATATTGTGCTAATAGTCTTTGGATCTCGGCCAACGCGAGCAGCCATGTATAGATACGATAAACCACAATCGCGATAGGCTACAATCCGACCTTTATCAAAGTCGGAAACGTGATGGCACGCATTTTTCCTCCTTATGAAGGCATCACAACAACGTTTCACCAGGGAAACGCCAGTCAACCGCTGTTTGACTATGAGAAATCGGTTGGAAAGTTTCCTCATATCAGCACGTTGTAGGTGCCACCACCGGCGCCAACCTTGTGTGAATGCTTTGAAAAGCTAATCATTTCCATATCACAGCATCTTCTTCCTGTCGTTTATATTTTACGTCTGTAGCACGTCATTTTCGTGGTGCAGCAATTTCATTGGCCAGTAGTGTACGAACTCGTGCTAATTTCATTTGACAGCCACAACTTCCACATGATGTAACATAAGTCCAGAAGATGTGTGATCTAAAGAATAGGAAAAAAATTAAGATGTGAACATAATCCTAGGCTACATAAAGTTTTGTATGTATACCACTCAGTCGTAAGAAAACGCACTAAAGATGCCACAACTGTACCGATAGCTACTTGGGGAATGTAAAACGAAACTTTGTTCCCCTCAAGCAGGTAGACGCTTGTAAATAGTTATTACAGTTGACTGTCTTCGAGTTCGCGTCAGTCCAAGTTTTACAGCTGTACAGTGAAGCTCTTCAGCGAGTCAAGTAAAGCTGAGAGCATTCGTAATGCCTTTATTTATACACTTTCTATATTCTCTGTCAATCCAACTCATTGCTGGTCCCACACATTTGACAATGTTCTATGATGGAAATCCCTAGCGTTTTGTAAACAATCGCCTCTATGAAGTATGGTGTTAGAGTTGTTTACAAAAAAGGAACGGAGGATACTGTACTGAATTCATTAGTGATGTAACAGCTGTTGCTTATGCCCAAAAACAAGTTCGTTTCCCGTAGTTCTTAGTCAAGCAGTGTTTTTAAAAAAATATTCTAACTCAGCGGATAGCCTGTAAAATGAGATCCATTGTATTTATTCTTGTACGTCGTCTATTCTCATCGAGATGTACCAGTCTTCATTTGAAATGGCAATCGCGCTAGCGCCCCATAACAATGGAGACTCCAAAACAGGCAACTCATTATTACGAATATAAGCCAGCTACACTGCTCTTTAAATGGTTTTTATCTCATAAATCACTCACGATAAGGCCAAAAAATGGTTGAAATGGCTCTAAGCACTATGGGACTGAAGACCTGAGGTCATCAGTCCTCCAGACTTAGAAGTACTTAAACCTAACTAACCTAAGGACATCACACACACCCATGCCGAAGGCAGGATTCGAACCGGCGACCGTAGCAACCGCGTGGTTTCCGGACTGAAGCGCTTAGAACCGCTTGCTCACAGCGGCCGGCCACGATGAGGCCATTTCGACATATTGGCATCATCAGGTGCTCTGTAAATACATAAGTAAGTGACGGTCTTAATATAATGGTCTGTAAATAGGATCAGAAAAGTTATAATACACGGTGAGGTGTTTCTACCTTACATGTAATATCGTTGATGTACACTGGAGATCTCTCTCTGGCTTTAGTTTTTTTTTTGTGCACTATTTTTCTATTGACAGGCTGGATGACAGTGGATCAGTGATATTAAATGCTTATATAGTTACCATTATTAATAAGTGATGGGTGGAAATTCGGGTGCTTTATATTTTTTCATAGGTTCAGTTCTAATTCTGCCTTTGTCTAGAATTTGTTTCGGTTTTATTTGCGATTTTTATTTCTTATTTTTATTTTTTTGTAATAACTTCATTATTATCTATGACTTATGTTAGCCTTCGTTTTATATTCTTCATAACACGTATCCATAGTAACAGCGCTAACAACATGAAGAGTATAAAACAAAGATATAACACCAACATAAATCATAAGTTATTACGAAAAAATAAATATATGACATGTAGAAATCTCAAATAAAACCAAAATAAACTCCAGAGGAAACCATAATTATAATCCAGCCTATAAGTATCGAAAGAAACCCAATTTCCACAAATCACTTATTTATAATGGTAATTATAAATAAGTAATTAACTATTAATTAATAACATCGTTGATCCACTGTCATCAAAACTGTCAAGAGAAAAGTAGCGTACTTAAACACCAAATCAGATACACATCTCTAGAACACGTCTACGGAGAAATAATTCTAAAAAAGACATGTCTTGGCAACAACGAAATTACATGTAAATTAAAAACACATAACGGTGTATTATCACTACTGATCATACTTAAAGACCATTATATTAAGACCACCGCCTACTGATGATGGCAATATGCCGAAATGAGCTCATCGTGAATGTAAATGTACGTTCTTTCGAAAAAAACCTTAAATCTTCGACGGGTTTGGAATTTTGACACGGTGTTACATTCGAATAAGTGCGAGCCATATATATACATAGGGAATATGTTGCAATCAAAAGCTCATGTTCGTTTCCTCAAAATATCTTCAAAGTGGATGTGTTGTAAGCAAAATGCTCGTGTTCTATTATTCAAAACCCAAGTCTCCAGAAGTTCTGCACCGATTCCTTACAAATTCTGACACAAAGTTGCACTGCAGGGCGCCCGTATATAAAAAAAAGCGCATTTTAAAATGCAGTGTTGTGTCAAAATTTGTAAGCAATCGGTGAAGAATTCTCTGAAATTTATTTTGAACAAACGAAGATGAGATTTTTGCTAACAACAAATCCCATATATACCGCCGGCCGCAGTGGACGAGCGGTTCTAGGCCCTTCAGTCTGGACCCGGGCGACCGCTATGGTCGAAGGTTCGAATCCTGCCTAAGTTTAAGTAGTTCCAAGTTCTAGGTGACTGATGACCTCAGATATTAAGTCCCACAGAGCTCTGAGCCATTTCAGCCTTACAAACTATATGTGCAATACATGAATAAAACCACGTGCGCATTCTAACGCAAAGTTGTCAAAATTTCAAAGCAATCGGTGAAAAACCTTGGAAGATTTAAGATTTTGAACAAACGGGCACTTACGTCTATATAAATAAAAGCGTAAATGTTCCTTTGTTCAAAATCTTAAATCTTCGAAAGTTTTTCACCGATTTCTTTGAAATTTTGCGACGTTGCATGAGAATTCGTGTGTGGTTTTACATAAATATTTGTAGTATATGTAACAGATAAATATTTAATATAAAGAGGAAAAGTTGTTACCAAAAATCACGAAATGTTGTTGGTCGCTTTACTACAAATTTTTACACCTACTTTAATGTACATTCGGACAGATAGTATGCTACATATTTTTAACGCAGGATGTGCAATATCTAAATATACACGTAACATATGAAGGGGAAACAATGTTACGGAAAAACTCGAAAAGTATTTGACCGATTTACTTCAAAATTTTTACACATTACTTCAGTAAAGGTTTGGACGAGTGAGAGTACATATGTTCTTAAATTTGTATTATATGTGAATATCTAATAGTGAAAAGTTTTTAGCAAACTGTCGAAATGTTTTTGACCGATTTACTTAAAATTTTATCTATATTCCATTTAACATTCAGACGGATATAGGCTATATATTTTTTCTACGTCATTGTATAGGCCTTCTGTTAAAACTGATTTGAGAAAGAAACTGCTCTGCTGAAACAATGTGTATTTCTTCTTTGTCGTAGCTACTTTTAACAACGACAGCGGGACATTGAAACCAATAGACATATTGTTTCTCATATATAAATTCTTTTTTATATTCAAACATAAATTGTACACATAGCAGTGTGGTGTTTCGTTTGCTTCCTTGCAGACAATTCTAATAGGAAACTGGTAAATTGTATAATATTTCTAGCTAACTGACTTATTGGTAAATACTATTACAGAATCTGAATTCACAGTAACAATAAATAAAGGTGAAGGTAAGAGTGGTGTGGGGGTGAGAGAAGACGAGATGGACAGAGAGATGGGAGGAAATGACATAAAACGCGGGAAGGGGAACATGGGGTGCAGGAGGAGATGGAGAGCAGGAGGAGATGGACAGAGAGAGTGAGTAGAAGATAAACAGAGAGAGAGGAAGGAGTTAATGAACATAGAGATGGGAAGAAGGAGGTGATGTACCAGAACAAGGTGGGGGGGGAGGAAGTTAGGGCGTATATCCAGTCAGAAACGGATGCTTTCTCCATTCTCTCTTTTGTGCTTAACCAGACCCAGCTACAGAAACGCGTGACGGGGGCACAGCTTGCCTATTGAATATTTTGAGATGTACGGAGATAAGCGTCCGATAGGGCCGCCAGATTGCAGCGTTAATGCACGTAACGGGGCAGTGCGAGATCGCTCGCGCCTGACCTTTGCTGAAATTTGGCCAACTCCCGCCACTACCGTAATTGCTCTAATTAGGCTAATTAAGCTGTTGCAGCAGCGGGCCTAATCGATCTCGTTCGCGTAGAGCGCACCTATGTTTGCCTGTATGCATGCGTGGGTGTGTGTGTGCGTATGTGTGTGAGTGTGTGTGTGTGCGCGCTCGTGTTTGAATGTATGCGGCAACGGTGCAAACAACGGACCTCAAACAGAATACGTCTCACCGTGTAATCAGAGCGGCAGGATATTTCAAAGGGCGCCAGAACACAAGCGGCAGGGCCACTGCAGCGGGGTACACACTCGTTTGGTAGTCCGCGTTAAATAAAACATTTTTGTAATTACTCATCTGCCGTAGTAATTGTGGCGAAGTTCACCACGGTACAGACATCACAATGAATGCTCCGAGGCGTAGAGTCTAAATGCATGGTTCAAAATCCAGATAATTATGGGGAGAGGGGGAGAGGGTGGAGGGCGTAGTCATAACGTACTAACTGAAGACCTCGTTTGTAAACAGTGGTTATGGACAGTCGGTGAGAAACAGAATTATTACTTTTTTAATACATGATAGGTGATGCGCTTTATTAATAGTAATGATAGTTACGCGATATGTCGAGAAACTGCGGCTCTATAATATCAGATTATCGCTAATAACAGCTTTGTACAGATGTGTGAATGTAGACAGTGGAAAGCGCCAAAAACATGTGCAACGTCACCTAGAAAAATTAATGAATTACTGTGCTGATAAACTTGTACGTTATTTGATTTTCACACAGCTGAGCAAAACTGAACGTACTAAGACATTACTCTCTTTACTTATTATGATCAACACTAAACTGACGCACAATATTTTTAGCACAACGCAATCTGACTTTCTCTAATCCCTACAAAAGAAAGGCCCTGACTAATAATAACCTATACCTTTCATGAATCACTTACTTCACAAAAATCTTCGTTACTCGAACTACTGCAATGCAGCGAGCGCCAATCCTGCCAGCTAAATAAAAGATTCAAATTACTGAAGGCACTAACTACTGATAGGCATAGTTAGCAAATGTATCAGTTCATGATATCCAATATTACAAATTTACTCTTTCTGGTGGACACACGTCGGGGTTCGTCCGCTCTCAAAATTATACCATCTCTCTCCCCACATCCACCACTGCTGGCAGCTCACCTCCAACTCCGCAACGCTACAATAGCGAATATTCCAACAATGCCAACCAGCTACAGACTGCACACAGCACAGCCAGTGATTTTCATACAGAGCACTACGTGTCGTTAGCAATATGAAAACCTTAACAGCCTACTTACACATGGCGGCCAGTTGTGTTAAAGTCTGCCGTGGTCGTGGTAGCAAAATGCTTTTCAAGGACAATTTGTACAGACCTCAAGAGGTTGTTGTTAGCTGCGTCTCAGATAACGATCCTAAGTATATTCCTGAACGCAAATTCTCCTCAGTAGTTGTCCCTAATCAGATGAATACGACTAATTTTTTGAGGAAGTAAACAGAGTTAAGCTGAGTCCGTTTCCACTGCTTATTGGAATTTATGTGCGACTCTCATGACATGTGTTAAGAGCCATATATAACACTGTTTAGATATTGTACTGAGGCGACAGTAAAACTAATTTTATATTGTGCTGAATCAAAGATCAATTTCTGAAGTTATTCTTCATTATTTGAAAAATTGGTAATATCTTATTTTTGTAAGCTGAAACAATGCAGACCTTTTAAATTCGTATCCTTGCGAGGTTTCAATCGTCTAGAGTGGTAAGTCAAGAGTAACTCTTTTTAAGTGCACCCACTTTTAAAGTAGATAATGTTAACTACTCACTGCGAGCATTTTTAAGAATAGAACGTGGGACAGAATTTAGTGTTGTGGTCTTCAGTCCGAACATTTCTCTCCATGCTACTTTATCCTGTGCAAGATTCTTCATCTCCGAGTTGCATCCATTTTAATCTGCTTACCACATGCACCTCTTGGTCTTCTTCTGCCGTTTTTACCCCCCTCCCCCCCCCCCCCCCCCCGTCCCTCAAGTACTAAAATGACGAATCTATAGTATCTTTGATTATGTTATATCGACCAGTCCCTTCTTTTAGTCATGTTATGCCACAATCTTTTTTTTCTCCTCAACTCTGTCCAGTGCCTCTTCATTAGGTACGTGATCAACCCCTCTAATCTTGAAGCATTCCTTTGTAATCTGAAATGCTTCTATTCTCTTCCTGTCTGAACCCATAACAATTTTCAAAATAGGTCATTGTTCTAGAAATATTTCAAGAAAAAAAAGGATGTATTTGAAATATCTTATACTATACGGACGGAAAAATCTGCGATGTTGAGACGGAAACCGGTAGATGTGCTTTACATGTACTGACAAACAAATGGCTATAGTTTCAAAAAACTGGATCATTTTATCAAGAGAAATAGATTCACAGATTGAAAAAGTCAATAACGCGTTGGTCAACGCCTGGGTCTTAAGCAAATCGTTATTCGCCATTGATTGATAGAGTTGTATGTCCAGCTGAGGGAATACCGTAGCAAATTCTGTCCAGCTGCCGAGTAGATCGTCAAAATTTTAAGATGGTTGGCGGGCACTGCCCATAACTCTCCAAATGTTCTTATTTAGGGAGAGATCCGGTGATCTCGCTGGCCAAGGTACGGTTTGAAAATCACGAAGACTAAATGTAGAAACCCTCGCCGTGTGTGGGTAGGCATTTTATTGCTGAAATATACATCCAGAATGGCATAATTCTATGAAAATATATTTAAATTACCTCCGAAATCTTGGTCTTAGGCCATGTTGCACATACTGCACGTAAGTGGGATTCAGTCGAAGCGACCCATGTCGACGCAGCCATTTACCAGTGTCACATTTACCAGTGCCATAAAGATGTTTCAGTATGTGAAGTCATACATTCGCAAAAACGTAACAGGACCAATATTTACTTTGTTCTTAAACTTTTCATTTGGAACATAGACTATAGTTACTGAGTGGGAGAACCGACCTATGTAACGAGCGAAATCTTAGTTACGCTTACATATTGATCTACAATGTAGGCCTACCTCTATTTCCAGTTTATGATCAAAAGTGGCAAGGCCAGTTTTGATTTGGCGTTCCATGGAATTTGATGTGATTAGAATACCTACACACAGTGTAAAACATAAGAACGAAAGCAAATTTCCCACTATGTGTTGTTGTTAACCAACATCCACAACGAAATTTGGGCCATACGTAGAGCAGAAAGAACTCCTCTATTATAATACAGAAGGTAACTGAAAGACGAAGTGACATTTTTATTTAAACACAGTAATTCCACTGATCTCGCTGGGATTCATGATAGTCCCCTGGACATTGGAGAAGACACAACACAGTTCTGAATAGGGGGGGAGGGAGGGGAGGGAGGTCTAAGTGGGGTAATTGCCCGGGGCGGCTATTTCACGAGGAGCCAAATCCATATTCTTAGAAAAAAAACTTGTTCCACAAAGTGTCTAGCATAAGCGCACATTTGTTTATCGATTGTTCACTTAATTTTGAAACGCAGCTCTGAGGGTATTTGAACTTTTTTGAACACATTCTAAGTTTGTTCTTGAGCGAATCATAAGTCGATTTTTGAATGCGTAAGTAGTGCACGTGATGTCTCTGCCAGGATAACCCCCGTCGTATAACAAAACTTTCCCTTAGACAAAAGGGGTTGGGGCTATACGAGCAGAGCTGAATAAATCCGAACGGGTGAGCGTCAACAGCCGCTTATTGATGCGGTTGATTGGGTGTGCGAATTATATGTGTTGTTATGATTATTAGCGAAATATGTAGATTCTGTCTAGAAATAGACCACCAAGAGGAATAACAGATAAGAAATGTTACATAGTATCTTCTCGGTGCACCTAAGAAAATTAAATTTTGACAGCAAATTTTTTGCAAGATCTCTACACCACTAAGGACCAGTTGTATGGTCACCCTGTTAGCAACAGCATAATTCTGTTTTCGTAATAGCGCATAAAACGTATTGTACGAACACGTAATAACGCCTAACTAGAGAATAAAGGCGGGATAACTCAACCGGTGATTCTGGCAGGGTCAGGGAAGTTAATCGGAGAAAAAGTTTTGACGATGGCAGAAATAGTTACAGGAAGTGGAAGAAATGGGGACGTTATATGGAAGAATACAACGATTCAAAGTTTATATAAACATCTCGTACTACTGCTACTTTTCGATCTCATGCCTAAGAAACGGGAGTGTATGAATGAAAATGTAAGACTATTTCCTAACATAAAACTTTTTGTTTGCATTTGTCCTAATAGTCAGTTGATATAGGAACTTCGTGAATTATATTCTATCGTGTTTTTCATGTGAGATAGATAAAAATGACCATTTGTGTGGAAACAGTTTCGCTTATTTGGAGGGTGCTACAATTGATACAATATTAGAAAGACTTATTTCGCTTTGTCTAGCAAAGAGCGAGAAAATAAACGTAATCAGATCGAGAAACCAGACCAATCTTGGGTACTATTCATATTAACATCTTTTTCAGTATCAGACAACGACATTTTGATTATTCATGGACCAAAAGTTTGACGAACTTTAATAAGGTAATAGATACTTTAGATGAAAGAAGGTAGTATACATGGAAGAACCCTGGAGATACTAAAAGGTATCAGGTAGATTATATAATGGTAAGACAGAGATTTAGGAACCAGGTTTTAAGTTGTAAGACATTTTCAGGGGCTGATGTAGACTCTGACCACAATCTATTGGTTATGACCTGTAGATTAAAACTGAAGAAACTGCAAAAAGGTGGGAATTTAATGAGATGGGACCTGGATAAACTGACTAAACCAGAGGTTGTACAGAGTTTCAGAGAGAGCATAAGGGAACAATTGACAGGAATGGGGGGAAGAAATACAGTAGAAGAAGAATGGGTAGCTTTGAGGGATGAAGTAGTGAAGGCAGCAGAGAATCAAGTGGGTAAAAAGGCGAGGGCTAGTAGAAATCCTTGGGTAACAGAAGAAATATTGAATTTAATTGATGAAAGGAGAAAATATAAAAATGGAGTAAATGAAGCAGGCAAAAAGGAATACAAACGTCTCAAAAATGAAATCGACAAGAAACGCAAAATGGGTAAGCAGGGATGGCTACAGGACAAATGTAAGGATATAGAGGCTTATCTCACTAGTGGTAAGATAGATACTGCCTACAGGAAAATTAGAGAGACCTTTGGAGAAAAGAGAACTACTTGTATGAAGATCAAGAGCTCAGATGGAAACCCAGTTCTAAGCGAAGAAGGGAAAGCAGAAAGGTGGAAGGAGTATATAGAGGGTCTATACAAGGGCGATGTACTTGAGGCCAAAATTATGGAAATGGAAGGGGATGTAGATGAAGATGAAATTGGAGATACGATACTGCGTGAAGAATTTGACAGAGCACTGAAAGACCTGAGTCGAAACACGGCCCCCGGAGTAGACAACATTCCATTGGAACTACTGACGGCCTTGGGAGAGCCAGTCCTGACAACACTCTACCATCTGGTGAGCGACATGTATGAAGCAGGCGAAATACCCTCAGACTTCAAGAAGAATATAATAATCCCAATCCCAAAGAAAGCAGGTGTTGACAGATGTGAAAATTACCGAACCATCAGTTTAATAAGGCACAGCTGCAAAATACTGACACGGATTCTTTACAGACGACTGGAAAAACTAGTAGAAGCCGACGTCGGGGAAGATCAGTTTGGATTCCGTAGAAATACTGGAACACGTGAGGCAATACTGACCTTACGCCTTATCTCAGAAGAAATATTAAGGAAAGGCAAACCTACGTTTCTAGCATTTGTAGACCTAGAGAAAGCTTTTGACAATGTTGACTGGAATACTCTCTTTCATATTCTTAAGGTGGCAGGGGTAAAATACAGTGAGCGAAAGGATATTTACAATTTGTACAGAAACTAGATGGCAGTTATAAGAGGGGCACGACAGAGAGGCAGTGGTTGGGGAGGGAGTGAGACAGGGTTGCAGCCTATCCCAGATTTTATTCAATCTTTATATTGAGCAAGCAGTAAAGGAAACAAAAAAAAATCGGAGTAGGTATTAAAGTCAATGGAGAAGAAATAAAAACTTTGAGGTTCGCCGATGACATAGTACTTCTGTCAGAGACAGCAAAGGACTTGGAAGAGCAGTTGAATGGAATGGACAGTGTCATGAAAGGAGGATATAAGATGAACATCAACAGAAGTAAAACGAGGATAATGGAATGTAGTCGGTCTATGTCGGGTGATGTTGAGGGAATTAGATTAGGAAATGAGACACTGAAAGTAGTAAAGGAGTTTTGCTATTAGGGGAACAAAATAGCTGATGATGGTCGAAGTAGAGAGGATATAAAATGTAGACTGGCAATGGCCAGGAAAGCGTTTCTGAAGAAGGGAAATTTTTTAACATCGTGTATAGATTTAGGTGCGTGGAAGTCGTTTCTGAAAGTATTTGTATGGAGCGTAGCAAAGTAAGGAAGTGAAACGTGGACGATAACTAGTTTGGAGAATAGGAGCTTCCGAAATGTGGCGCTAAGAAGAATGCTGAAGATTAGATGGGTAGATGACGTAACTAATGAGGAGGTATTGAGTAGGATTGGGGAGAAGAGAAGTTTGTGGCACAACTTGGCTAGAAGAAGGGATCGGTTGGTAGGACATGTTCTGAGGCATCATGGGATCACCAATTTAGTATTGGAGGGCAGCGTGGAGGGTAAAAATCGTAGAGGGTGACCAAGAGATGAATTCACTAAACAGATACAGAAGGATGTCGTTGCAGTAGGTTCTGGGAGATGAAGAAGCTTCTACAGGATAGAGAAGCGCGGAGAGCTGCATCAAACCAGTCTCAGGACAAGACTACAACAACAACAACAACAACAAGAACATTACTTAAAAAAGAATTAAAACGCGTGTTGTAATCGAGACAAAAAGACACCGAAATGTACCGGTTACGGAGAAGTAAAATGTGGAGGTTTTAAACGTTCGATCTTTCCCGGTCCTCGATCGCCGAAGTAGTCTCGGCGGGTTCAGTATTTCTGTCGGTGCACTGCAGCAGCATCGGACTGCCGTGGCAGGGCACAGCAGGTAGACGTCCATAACTCAGGGCGGGGTTTTTAACGCAGAATTACGGCCGCCCCTCTCAGACTGCGGCGGAGCGGAGCCGCGCCGAACGCGCAGGAATCCGCGCCAGAGTGCGAAGTCCCGCACCGCGCCCCATCCCGGGCCGTGATTAACAGCCGTATTACCTGCCCGGCCTCCATTCAGAGGCGAGCTGCTTGGGGGTCCGTGGAGCAGAGGCGCGCACTCCCGCCAGGGCCCTGCAGGTGGCGCCTCCGTCTGCGCCGCTGGCGGCGGGCCAGCGCGTGCCTGCGTGCGCGTGCGTGTGCGTAATAACGCATGGCGGGCGCGCGGGGGCCGTGATTTACGAGCGCCGGTCGCTGCGCCTTATTGAAACATACCGCGGCCCGCAGACGTCACGCCCTCTAACACGGAGCTATTGTCGCTCGCCGCAGGTTCCGCCGCGTTTGCCAGTGGTTCACTCGGACATTTCGGGGTGGCTTTTCCACGCCGCGAGGTGGCGTAAATGGATGGCTCATACTAGAAAGGCCATATGGCTGCTGTATTCTTACAAGTTCGGCAGCCCACATAGGGGTAGCCGAAAGTCTACCTCAGAACGTAGATTCCGTGCACAGGTGGCGTGTTTGCACTGGAGGTGAGAGGAACTGACCAGCTAAAAACGACACTGGTAATATACACTACTGGCCATTAAAATTGCTACACCAAGAAGAAATGCAGGCGATAAACGGGTATTCATCGGACAAATATAGTACACTAGAACTGACATGTGCTTACATTTTCATGCAATTTTCGTGCATAGGTACTGAGAAATCAGTACTCAGAACAACCACCTCTGGCCGTAATAACGGCCTTGATACGCCTGGGCATTGACTCCGAGCTTGGATGGTGTGTACAGGTACAGCTACCCATGCAGCTTCAACACGATACCACAGTTCAACTAGAGTAGTGACTGGCGTATTGTGAGGAGCCAGTTGCTCGGCCACCATTGACCAGACATTTTCAATTGCTGAGAGATCTGAAGAATGTGCTGGCCAGGGCAGCAGTCAAACGTTTTCTGTATCCAGAAAGGCCCGTACAGGACCTGCAACATGCGGTCGTGCATTATCCTGCTGAAATGTAGGGTTTCGCAGGGGTCGAATGAAGGGTAGAGACACGGGTCGTAACACATCTGAAATGTAACGTCCACTGTTCAAAGTGCTGTCAGTGCGAACAAGAGGTGAACGAGACGTTTAACCAGTGGCACCCCATTACCGTCACGCCGGGTGATACGCCAGTATGGCGATGACGAATACACGCTTGCAATGTGCGTTCACCGCGATGTAGCCAAACACCGATGCGACCATCATGATACTGTAAACAGAACCTGGATTCATCCGAAAAAATGATGTTTTGCCATTCGTGCACCCAGGTTCGTCGTTGAATACACCATCGTACGTGGCTGCGCGATCCGTTACAGCCATGCGGATAAGATGCCTGTCATCTCGATTGCTCGTGATACGAGGCAGTTTGGATCCACGGCGTTCCGTATTACCCTCCTGAACTTACCGATTCCATATTCTGCTGTCAGTCATTGGATGTCAAACGCAAGCACCAATGTCGCGGTACGATTAACCGCAATTGCGATAGGCTACAATCCGAACATTATCAAGGTTCCCAGGCATCAGAAGAACGTTTCACCAGGCAACGCCGGTCAACTACTGTTTGTGTATGACAAATCGGTTGGAAACTTTCCTCATGTCAGCACGTTGTAGGTGTCACCACCGGCCTCAACCTTGTGTGAATGCTTTGAAAAGCTAATCATTTGCATATCACGGCATCTTCTTCCTGTCGGTTAAATTTCGCATTGCAGCACGTCATCTTCGTGGTGTAGCAATTTTAATGGCCAGTAGTGTAGTTCTCAATGATCGATATTTTTCGATATATCTCTCAGCTCAACTATAACCGGTTCTTTTTCATGCTTCTATAAGCTCGTCGTCGAATGTGAAGCGTCTAGGAATCCTACGTACTTGGTTTGGTAGACAAACGGTTCAAACAAATCGTATTAATGAGTTTCTTTACAAAATGAAGAGAGACAGTTATTTAACTTTGCGATTACACAGATGACTCGCAAACAAAGGGCGAAATAGGAAATAATTAAATTTCTTCAGTACAGAAGGTCCTAAGGCGCTGCTGTACAAGCCACAAATCTTGAAGCTATGGTTCAACGGCGGTATCGCGAGTCGGGTGCGGCGCTTACGTCCTGTTCACGTAGGGGCCGCTGCTGTCACGTTGTCGTTGTCGTCCTGGAGAGGTGTCGGTCAGCGTGCGATTCGCTGACGTCTTCTCACAGCCATCTCTTGTCTGTCGTTCCATACTGGCGTGCCGGCGCTTGACCACACCGTAACATTCACGAATAACCAGTTAAAAATATCAGTATGCATGGACTGCCCGAGAAATTCTCAGCCTCGCCCAGAGACTGCACCATCACTTGCGGTTTTTTTCCGATTAGGTTCGTACACATGATCTACATCTACATCTACATCCGTACTCCGCAAGCCACCTGACGATGTGTGGAGGAGGGCACCTTGAGTACATCGGTTCTCCCTTTTATTCCAGTCTCGTATTGTTCGTGGAAAGAAAAGTTGACGGTATGCCTCTGTGTGGGCTCTAATCTCTCTGATTTTATTCTGCCGAAACAACTGCTGAGCCAGGGGGCCTATAGAGATATCCAGTTACCATGTTTGAGCTTGCTCTAACCGTGACTCTCACCCAAATTATTTGACATTTAGGATCTTCGTCAATTTCCTTCGATACTATTGAACTTTTTATCGTTATAAACACGCCTCCCCCTTCACTGTCCAGCCTGTCTCTGCGGTATACAATCCAATCTTAGTTTAGAATTTCATTACTGTTTACCTTTGGTTTCTGCCAGACATGATGGCAGACATGACATTTTTTTAAATTCCTGTACTAATTACCAGTTTAAAAAAAATGCGGTATACGGTTCTCGATCTCGCCCAGACATCAGAAGATTACTGATATGTTTTTTTTTTTTCATTTACATTCAAACATGTGTTACTAGACGTCACGTAAAATTGCACGTAATTCCAGGAAGTGGTTGACTGTTGGGAGTAGTTCGACGCAGTTGTGGTTCACATAGTGTTTAAAATGGGGAAAAATCGAGTATCATGTAGTGATTTAAGTTCTTCATAAAAGAAGGTTTAATACTGTAAGTAGGCTGTTTAGGTTTTTTTATTGTCGACTTACTCTGCTGTGGGTTTGCTCTGTTGTGGCCCATTACCTGTCAGCATGTCAAGAGTCAGAACTGTCTGTCCGTTGGAAGGTCAAAACTACTACTTCAAGATATCATGGAAATCCACTACTTCCGTGTGCATTCTATTTTACTGCTCAGACTTTGAGAAAAAAAATCTGCAATATTACTGTGATGAATGATCAGGACTGTCTTTATGGACTGTTGAAAATTTTAGCTTTTGACCATCATTGTATCGATAAGTGTGTGCATTTCATTTCTTTGTTATTGTAATTATGAAAATTTTTTCAAATCTGTATTGGCCACTGACCAAAACAATTTGTAAATTTTTTTGTGGGGAGCATGGGGGCTATGTAAGTCGGCTGTTTAGGTTTTTTTTATTGGTAACGCCACATAGCGCTCTGTATGAAAAATCACTGGCTGTGCTGTGTGCAGTCAGTGGCTGGTTGGAATTGTTGTAATAATCGCCATTGTAGTGTTGGGCAGCTGGATGTTAACAGCGAGTAGCGTTGCGCAGTTGGAGGTGGGCCGCCAGCAGTGGTGGATGTGGGGAGAGAAATGGAGGAGTCTTGAAATTTGTAAGACTGGATGTCATGAACTGCTATATATATTATGACTTTTGAACACTGTAAAGGTAAATACATTGTTTGTTCTCTATCAAAATCTTTCATTTGCTAACTATATCTATCAGTAGTTAGTGTCCTCCGTAGTTTGAGTCTTTTATTTAGCTGGCAGTAGTGGCGCTCGCTGTATTGCAGTAGTTCGAGTGACGAAGATTTTTGGTGAGGTAAGTGATTTGTGAAAGCTATAGCTTAATGTTAGTCAGGGCCATTCTTTTGTAGGGATTTTTGAAAGTCAGATTGCGTTGCGCTAAAAATATTGTGTCAGTTTAAGCACAGTCATGTACAATTTTTCTAAGGGGACGTATCAATACTGACTGAAGTTCATTTGGAGCTTGTAAATGTGTATGGCCACTATTACAATTCAGTACCGGCCGCGGTGGCCGAGCAGTTCTAGGCGCTTCATTCCGGAACCTCGCGACAGTTACGATCGCAGGTTCGAATCCTGCCTCGGGCATCGATGTATGTGATGTCCTTAGGTTTGTTAGGTTCAAGTAGTTCTAAGGTCTGGGGGACTGGTGACCTTAGAAGATAAGTCTAGTAGTGCTCAGAGCCATTTGAACCATTTTTTTCCACTTCAGTTTCCACCATGAAGAAACTGACGCTAGAGTTTAAATGTGGTCGTGAAAGTGTCCAAGGTGATCCATGCGAAGGACGTCCAAAAAGTGCAAGCAGACCGGAAATCATCTACAAGCGTGCTATATAATTTTCGAAGATCGGCGCATTGTAATACGTACTACGGCGGCCACTTTCGACAACTCGCCACTAGTGGCTGTGGAGGGGGAGCGAAACTAACACCCTGGGGCAAGCCCTAGGAGGAGAGAGCGCTGCAGTCATTCTACAAGTTCACAGCGGGAAGCGCGGCGAACGCCCTCGCCTCGCTGAAGGAGAGACTCGATGTAGAGGAGTCTCACAACAAAAAGCATGCAGAGAACTGATGGACACGTGCTGCCATTAGGACGGAATGCCAAGAATGTACGCGTGAAAGCATCGGAGTTCTTCTGGCCCGGCGGCAGTTATTTTACCTGCCTTAGGTCGGCCGAAGTGGCCGTGTGGTTCTAGGCGCTGCAGTCTGGAACCGCGAGACCGCTACGGTCGCTGGTTTGAATCCTGCCTCGGGCATGGCTGTGTGTGATGTCCCTAGGTTAGTTAGGTTTAAGTAGTTATAAGTTCTAGGGGACTGATGACCACAGCAGTTGAGTCCCATAGTGCTCAGAGCCATTTACCTGCCTTAGAAAGCAGGAATGTGCCAACAATTCCAGCACCCCACGGGAAAAGTGAGGGGCGAACACAAAGCGTGGGGAATTGGCACAGGGTCCCCTGTGAAATAAGTCAGCGTTGTTAACAATATGTTTTTCTCGACAGTGAGGGCATTCCTTATAAATCACGGACGCTGGCAGATTTTGAGACGGAGCGCGAACATGAGTCTGTCGAGGCCTCATGCAGGGGGAGCGGTTATAAAGAAGTGATGTGTAACTGCTCTCACGACAGCCTAGGACTAAAGCAAAACATCTTAAGATTGTGAAATCGTGAGGAAGATGACCACACGGCAGCCCACGCCAGACAGAATATTTCGAACCTACACGGAGGCGTGGGTATGAAACAGCGATTTGTCATTGATTTCACCAGCTGCGATATAGTCGCATATACAGACAGTGATTCAATACTCTCAAATGTTTTTTATTTCAGTCTATGATCACAGTATCCATTCTTTAGACGATGAGCGGTTTCCGTCCGGAATGACCATCCCCAGATCTTTTTACACCGTTTCCTAAGTGATAAGGCCATAATGGCATCGTTAAAACATATAAATATAGTCAGCACAGCATCGTTATGCAGATCTAAAATAAGGTGTAGAATAGTCCACATCGTCCACACAGTGATTATTGCAAATGTCATGGTGCATGATTGCAATCCGTCGATTATCACGAATGAGAGTGTCCGCACGTTCCAACACTTCACGAATCACAGCTGTGTATGACCGGTCGACACGCGGGATATGTGACAGGTTTGCGTGACGTTTTTGCAATGATACAGAGGCCTCGCCCAAAGGCTCACCGTGCTTTTGTTCCCTGCCTGGTCTCCGTGATATTCTGCAAGACATCTGCGATGTTCTGGTTGTCCACTAAAGAAAACTGACTGGCAGTTATCATTTTGGAAGGCGCGTCCGTTACATATAGCTCCGCCACCTATCTGCACTTCCTCAAGCTATAGGGGCTAAAGAGGGAATATTCTGCTATGTCTCCCAGCAAATTCCGCAATTTGTCAACCGAAACTAAATGTTTCAAGTGGCTCTGAGCACTATGGGACTTAACATCTTAGGTCATCAGTCCCCTAGAACTTAGAACTAGTTAAACCTAACTAACCTTAGGACATCACACAACACCCAGCCATCACGAGGCAGAGAAAATCCCTGACCCCGCCGGGAATCGAACCCGGGAATCCGGGCGTGGGAAGCGAGAACGCTACCGCACGATCACGAGAGTCAACCAAAACTGACCGAGAAACTGGAGTGTTGCATTACTTATTGAACGCCCCGTGTACACTCACTGCCGATAATTACCTAGAAAATTTTAGTCAATACGATATACTATGGTCTGATTTTGTTATGAGTGTTTTTTCTACAGTTTTCTACATCTTATTTGATGGTACTTTGCTATTCTTTCCTTGTTCGGGCCCTGCAGAGGGGAGACAATGCTTCAGCCACAACAAGAAGAGAGACAGAGAGAGAGGGAGATAGAAAGAGAGGGAGAGAACGGACCTCTTGATGAGGCCCAGTCAGTGAACAGTAATGGCTGCAAACCTTATCGCGTTACATTAGCCCGGCGCGCACGGCTGCCAACTTAACGAAACTCATTTGCATCCTGAAACTGTTCCTCGAGAAGAGGTGAGGCTGAGGAACAGGGGAACCAACATTGCAGACGTCCCATCCCTCTTGAGTACTGGTGGTGGGGAGAGAAGGAAGGGTGGGGCGGAGAGGGTGGTCCCTTCTCCGCCCCTACTGCAGACGCGAGCGTTTCTTATAACGAAAAAAAGCACACTTTCCCTTCTAAGCCACCACTCCCCCGGTCTTCTCAATGGCGCCTGGGGAACGGAAGGGTATTCGAAAGACGGTGGCGGAGGAACTGCAAGATGCGAACTGGGCGTGTTCCAGTCGGACATCAGGCCCCGTCTGGTGCGGGAGGGGTGGGGAAAGCGGGAAAATATAAGCCAAACTTTTCTCGTTACTGAGTACTTTGTTTGGCTGAACCTTGTAAACGGCAAAGCATCAACGATAAAGTGGCTGCACGGCCCTGTGTGTGTGTGCGCGCGTAACGGAGAGATGAGGAGGAGTCGGAAGCGGTGTGGTAGGGGTCTGGAGCAACCCCCGCCCGCGAGATAACGGGCGAGCTGAAACAGCAATATGCAGAAGACTCCTGCCTGCGGCCGTGTTCCGCCCAGTCTTGGGAACTCGTGTAACCAACACCGAAGTTGGCAACACTGCGCGCGGCGAGCTCACAAGATGCTCACGAGATCTCCCCTTGTTCTGCGGAGTCCGCCTTAGTAACAGTGTGGGCATATGCTGACACTCGCGAGACTCACACTGGCGAATTTGGACGGCTAGCCAACTGCTCTCGACTACTGTGTTGTGAAGATCATAATTATTTATTCATTTATTTATTTATTTATTTATCGCTTATAAATCCGTAAGAGTAAGAGGGGCTGGAGATCTCTTCTGAACAGCATGTTGCAAGGCATTCCAGATATGCCCAATATTGTTCATGCCTGAGCATTTTCGTGATCAGTGGAAGTGTTTAAACTCAAAAGAATGTTCCTAGAGCCACTCTGTAGCAATTATGGGCGTCTGGGGTGTCGCATTGTGCTGCTGGAATTGCCCAAGTCTGTCGGACTGCACAATGGACATGAATGGATGGAAATTACCAGACAGGATGGTTACGACACCCGTCAGAGTCGTATCTATACGTATTAGGGATCCCATATCATTGCAACTGCACCCCCCCTCCCCCCCACACCACACCATTATAGAGCCTCACAAGCTTGAACGGTCCCCGGCGTAATGGCGGTCAGTTGTTGCCAGTCAGCGATAACGGCTTTTGGGCTTGTTAGCAGCTGAAAAATACTAATTAATCTCTCTCTTCAAGTGAAACGTTAAGATGAGGTGCTCGTACTATCTTGAAATAACAACATGAACTATTTTTATACATGTATTTTAAGCAATAATTTACATACACACATTAACATGGTCTTGAAGAGAAAACGATAATATCTGCAAGTATTAAGCTACACACAATCTCTATATAACAAAGGAATCAGAACAAGATCGATTTGTTTTGTTCATTTTATAGTTACACAAAGGCATGAATAGTTTAATTAAATACATTTTTACTGCGATATTAATTATCAGTGATAAGGTCTTTTCTCATAAGAGTATTTACGTTACAGTTTTTTGTAAATATTAGTTGTACATTTCTTCATAATAGTCTCTTAAGTCTTGTTTTTTTTATTCACGTTTTTTTTATATGCATTACACACGCAGTGTCCGTAAAAATCGCCTAAGGTACAGTACACTGTGTGACAAGAAGTTTAATTGATAACAGTAACTGTATTTACATCACTTAAAACTTCCGGTCTAATAGGCTGTGGTCGATGTACAAAAGTTTCTCCTAAGGTTTCCTCTTATATTTAAATGCCTTACGCAATGTGAAAGACGACCACAGTTGTTTACTAAAAGTCTGAACGTCATATTTCTTCTACACACTGTGTTGCACTACAACAGCCAAACTTATTTTCGTAGTCCGCTATAAATGTGTACCTCATTTGAAAATGAGTTCTCAGTGCTTGAAGAAAAAGACGTGCTCGAAATCCACAGTGGCCGCGCTGCTTGCCCTTATGTCGCCGAGGTAAGCGGCAAACGCTACTTAGCTTACGGCAAAAATCCATCAACGTCAATTAAAAATAGACACATCTTGAAATATTGCTGTCTCTGTAGATATTTTTGTTGTGTGTGAGCAGGAAAACTAGACTGTAAAGAGACTCTGACGTTGACGTTTTTCGATTCGGCTATTAGTTGCTAAAAGCACATTATTATAAAATACGGCGGCGAGCGGTGGGCCGTACAAATACTTGACTTGGGCCACATGTGTCCTGACCCAGGTTGCGTAGCTTGACGACCACTGACACAGATCGAGAAAGAGCGAAGAAAGGCTGTTCTACAGTATCCAGATATCACAGTTCCGTTTGCGGACCGTCATTCAGAGGGAGGACAGAAGTGTTTCTATAACAAAATACTTGAATTGTTAGTAAAAATCAAATAAGTTCGCTGAGGTTATCACGAAAACTGACTGTCAAATATGCAAACTTTATTTTTACATCTATACAAGGATATTTTTATGTGCAATTTTAAATCCTGGAATTTAGTTCTATGTCAAAATTTACTTGCTACGAATATACCTTTTTTTCAGAACGTGAAATTCAGTTCTCTAATATTTATGCATACTATTAAAAAAGCCACACAAAATGTGGGATTTTGTGCGATAAAAAGTAAATTCATGCAAGCTTACTTTATCGGAATATAATCAACGACACTAAAATAATTGTAAAATTAAATGTTATGTAACTTAAATGAAAAACTCCAAATGATTTGTGCCTTAAATCTCGGTTTAAACACAGGCGTTCCGGAGACCTTACCTTGAGGTACAGAAAAGTCACCTCGTGAGTTAAGGATTAAGGCTCTGTGTTAAATCTGACCAGGACTAATACATACTAAAAATATTACTAAACCTTCTCAATAGTAATAGTAATAATAATAATAATAATAATAATAATAATAAACACAATACGCACAATAATAATAATAGTAGCATAATAATAATACAGGGCATTTAGAATGGCAATTTTAATAATTTTACTTTTGATTAGATATCTGTATGATGCGAAAAGTGGCAACTGACTCTAAATAGTGAAAAGTATGAGGTCTTCCTCATGAATACTTAATGCAGTTCATTAAACTTCGATCAAACTATACATATGTCGAATATAAAGACTGTCATTTCAGTCAAATACCTGTTGATAAGACTTAAATTGAAACAGTCACATAGGCAGTGTTATGGCGAAGACAAGCCAAAGACTGCGTTTTATTGACAGAACACTTAGAACAAACCTACTTAAGAGGCTGCCTGCACTGCGCTTGACCGCCCATTGCTAGAGTGTGGGTATGGGATTGTTACCAGATAGGACTGACGTAGGAAATCGAAAAGGTACACAAAGAAGGGTGGCTGTTTATACAGTATTAAAAAGAGGCTAAGAAATGACACGCATTTGATAAGCGAATAGCATAGAACAACATACAAAAAGGTGATTATCGTTGTGGATATATCTTTTAACGAAATTTCAATCACTATCCTTTTCCTCTGTATAAGAAAATATTTTACTGTTGTCAGTCTACACTGGGAAAAGTGAGCGTCGTAATAATATAAGAGAAATCACAGTTCGTACGGAAAGATTTATGTGTTCTTTTTTCCTGCGCGCTGTTCAACAGTGGAATGGCAGAGAGGTACTTGCAGATGTAGATTTGTAGAACATCGATATGGACGATAAAAATATGAAAAAAAATCAAAATGGTTCAAATGGCTCTGAGTACTATGAGACTTAACATCTGAGTTTATCAGTCCCCTAGAACTTAGAACTACTTAAACCTAACTAACCTAAGGACATCACACACATCCATGCCCTAGGCAGGATTCGAACCTGCGACTGTAGCGGTCGCGCGGTTCCAGACTGAAGCACCTAGAACCGCTCGGCCACTCTGGCCGGCTGAAAAGACGGAAAAGACTGATACTAAGAGAAATATAAAAACGCCGTCTCCTTGTGTAAGGGCACATGCATTAATACACAAGAGCTGTAGGGAAATTTAGAAAAGAGAAGCTACACCATTTTCCAGCTACCCTTACGTTTGGGGAATAATCTGATTTGGGCACTGTGCATTTGCCACTCATCGTAAAAGTTTCGGCGAGGAAACGAATAGTGCAGAGCAGAGATACATTCCATTATAATCTCCAAACCTGGCGGCAACAATAATCACATTTAGCCGACCGCCGTGTGATAACAAAGCACAAAACGAATTTCGCCGGCGACTGTAAATCAGCGTAACCGAAAATTACCGTGGTTATTCCACAATTAACAGGCAGCCAGCAGCAATTATCTGATAAATAAATTAATTCGCCGAGCACTGGGTAAAAATTAGAGGGTCTGAGTTGCATCAGCGGCTTGCCGGGATGTAACAGCATGATAAAGGCCTCGTACGACCTACTGGACCGCACCAGTAAAAGCAGACGGGCGACTGACAAAGTATGGTTGAGTTCGACATGTCGAAATCTACCCTGAATTGTTTATCATAAGAAGAACACATCGAAAAAAAATGCACTGCCAGAATATAAGATGCAGCCATGGCAAGAGAGCGTAGTGTCACATAGCGCAAAAATCATTGGTACACAAACGACAATTTTAAGCAGCTAAATCATACAAACATTTGTCATCACGTTAGTTTCTTGAATATTTAGCACTTCGTAGCGAAAACTGAACTGTTGAAGGAGTAATTCTTGCAAATATCACTAGCAGAAGAAAATATATCAAGCCAGTGTTTGATGTTACATAACAGAAGATTTTCGCTAATCGTACCTTTAATTTGTTGAAATGAAGTATTTATTAACTTACATCATTTTAAAATTGTTTCCTGTAGCGGAGTTCTTATGTCAGTTTTTGAACGTTGCGTTTAATACTAAGAATGAAAAGATTGTTTATTTATTCCGTATCGTCGTTACAAATGTGTGAAGCGCCTATTCAGAGACCAAAAAATTTTCTTTACACCAGGAACACGCGAGAACTGTTCTGTATATTGTGCTCCATCCCATGCAAAGTTGATCAAATTCGTAAAACGTGACAACGCAGACTGGCAATACACGAATGACTGAAATTTTAGAATAGTGTTCGCTGACAAACTCGAAGTGCCAAAAAGTTACTGGCAATTATGATGTTCGACAATTCCCTGAAAAACGCTTTCCACAGTCGCAAAGGTCCTTTATCATGAGATTGGATCGTATTATTTTTTTCCTTTCGTCGTCCTCAGCGACAGACATGTCATTTTACCCAAGAGTCCAAAAAAAGTAATGAATTAGTCTCTGAATCTGGTAAGAAGACGTTTCAAATAAACGTTCAGAACTATTCTTTCCCTTCCTTCCAGGTTGTAATAAGTCATTTACAAGTTTTTCTGTAGCTAAACAGTTCTTTTTGTTTTTGATCTTAATTTGTTTGAGGTTCCTGAAAACAGATGCTAAAGCAGTGAAAACAGCAACTACTCGTACTTTTCAGTGTCATTATTGTATATATTACACGATTTCATCACAGCAGTCATCGATTACACAACTGACTATCTCTTTTAGGCACCTGAGTGTTCGACGCTGTACACATCAGCATTGTCTTCACATCAGCTACGAATTTCTCTATAGTATTTCATATTAACTCCATCTCCTTTGCACGTTTACTTGATGTAAACTTGGGAACAGAGGGACTTCAAACTTTGTGTGAATTCTTCAATCTGCTTAACCAGTTCGAAGAATCGTTGAAATCATCGATCTTCGTGCCCCTTCTCTCTCATGAGCAGTTCTGAATCTAGTGTACAGACTTCTGGAAATTCTCTGAAGTACTAAGTAGATAAAGTTTGGGCAAGGAACCGATGTCGGAAAACTAACGTTTGCACATTGGTGTGCAAACATTATGGATGAAAGTAAATTCCGCTTGGTATTTCATTACCAAGGAACATAACTGGTTGAACGTTGGACTATACATAGAAAGAACTTCTTCAGTATCACAAGCTGCGACATCGTCGCGAAAAAAACAGTGACCCGTGTATGTAATAAGTTTCCTTTAATTTACATCTATGGTCACAAACATTTTGTTAACAGATTACCGGTTTCGGTCTTTAATGACCATCATCAGATCTGTTTCATTAAAAAACAAAGTCCTAATGTACTCCAGCCATAGTGGCATCGTCAAATGTTAAATGCGGAATCAGTACCATTATATGTAATTTGACGATTGTGGTGCTGATTCCGCATTTAACATTCGACGATGCCACTATGGCTGGAGTACATTAGGACTTTGTTTTTTAATGAAACAGATCTGATGATGGTCATTAAAGACCGAAACCGGTAATCTGTTAACAAAAAGTTTGTGACCATAGATGTAAATTAAAGGAAACTTACTTCTTCTAAATGGTACGGAAGGTAATTGACAGAAATACGTATTGAGACGAATAGAAATGACACTGTAACAGCATGACTCTAGTGCTTTACTGATTTAGTTTGCTTTTGTTTAATTTAATGTTACATCAGTGAGCTTCTGTAAATTTGTTTGTTTGAATCGATACCATAAAATTGTATACTTCTTTCTTTGTAAGAACTTCGATGTCATGATATGATTCTATGCAATGTAGTGTATCTGTCACTGAAATTCTTTGTCCCATTCGGAGGGAACAAAACTTACTGTATATAATTGTAATTTCTGTGTGAATAATTTTTTTGTAGAAATGTCAATATGTGCAAATGTTCTGTTTCATTCAATGCATTTGGTTGCTGTTATGTGAACTGCTGACCCTTACTTAGGGTTCTTAGTTAGTTTGTATGTAAAAGGTGTTGAGGCTCCCCTCGGGAACGGAACTGTGTAGGGCACGCAAATTGTGGTTGGACTAAGTAGAAAAGGTCCAACAAGAGTCAGTCGGGGAAGAGCTACCAAACTGTGCACTGCCATGTAAATGTTACAATTGTGCTGGTTCCGAGAGAGGCTTTTTCTGCTACTTTCCAATGTCTCGGATGGATGGATAAATAGCTTGAACTATTCTGGAATTTGTATCTATCATCGCCACCAAGAAATGACAGAGTCCAGCAATTCTACCTGCAAATTCACCCAACAACATGCAGTTGCCACCACATTGCGCAATCACTGTATCGGAATGCTATAATAGTGTACAGTGAAGGATCAGCTCATCGGATGTTTTAGTGTGCACAAATATAAGGTAACTTATAACTGAATTTGTGTACCTACCTTGATTTTTTCCTTATCATAACACATCTCAGGTTCGTTTCCGTTTGAACTAAAGTGATTACCGAGTGTCCCTACTGAAATAACATTAAAGACCAGTGTTTTTGCTAATTAATGCCTCTTGAATATAGTAAAAAGAAAGTTAAAGTTAATGTGGCAAGAGAGTGAGTTAAAGTTAATGATGCTTGATGAAAATAATTTTCCTAGTAAAACTGCTTATTAATGTGTTGTTGCCAACTTCAAATTAAAAGTTCTTAGGACTGAGACTTATAAAGTTTTGCTTAGTAAATGATCACATTACTGCCTGTTGTAAATCGCAGAAGGTGAGTCAGTATCTTACATATATATTAATTTTGTCTCTCATGGTAGTAAAAGTGGAAAACTGCAGTTGTGAAACGTTGTATACTCATGTTTGCTAAGTGTTTGTCTTTCTTGTGTATTAGAAGTGCATATTAATAGTATAACAGGATTCACAGTTTGTCTATTGTGTTAATGCTAGGTAACAAGTAACGGAAAGACCACTAATAATGGAAACCATAATTTCTTTATTCAAATGATAATGAGAAGCAACTTGTTAGTGGATTCCAATCAACTTTCATTTAAAATAGTAAAGTACTTAACCCAGGGAGACTTTACCTATGTCCAATTTATGATCCTGCAGTGAATGTTAATAGTAATGTTATAAACACCTTAAAGTAATAGTGTGTTTCAATATCTGTTATAATTTTGCAAATAGTTTGTGCTGCGCGCTAACTGTTAGTTTCAATCTTACCGTAAACATATGTATCTGTCAGAGTTCACTGCACTCGTGTGTGATAAAGTATAGGTTTTGTTTATCCATTAAAGTTACTAATAACTATTTTCTTGAACGAGAATGTTAATCATTCTCTTGCCTAGTTAGGCTGGCGACCGTTTTCTTTATCAGTTAAACAGTGCAGAAAGGCAAAATTTTGTTTGTTACTGCTCAAATATGTACGTAATTCTGACTTTCATTTCCGATAAGCCACCTCCGTTAGGTACAACACGGTCAACATAACAAAATTCCTCTCAGAGGGTAACACTACTCTGTTGCTTTATACCATAATTGCTGTAACAAGATAGTTTTATTTCACGACCTGCCTACAACTTTAAGATTATGCTATAGCAGTAGCAGCCGGTAGTGTTATAACACTTACTCAAAGACAATAGTTATAATCAAGTCACTGTCATTTACAATAGTCCCCTGTACATTACAAAGGGCGGTACCTAGTTCTTAATACTATGTGTGATTACCATGGACAGCAGTGCATGCTCCACAACATACTCGCGTGCTGGCCACAAGGTTAGTGAGCAGCTGCGATCCAGTGCATAAAGACGTGCTAGTTGGGATTTATGTTGGGGCGAATAGGCAAGCCAGTCCATTCCTGGAAATCCTCTCGTTCCAAGAGCTGCACTGTTCGTTGCGGTCGCCCCATCTCATCCATAGAAATGAACTCAGGACCGAGTGCACCCCTGAAAAGATACACATGGGGAAGGAGTACAGTGTCAAAATATCGTTGACTGGTGAGTGCACGTGTTGAATGATATGGAGGGAGCAGGGACGTACAACATTATGCCTTCTCCCGCAGTAACAGCTGGACCACCAAAATGCTCGTGGATGACAATGTTCCTGGGTGGATCAAGTGTTCCCAATACAAGACTACGTACAGTGTTGTCGAACATTCATTTGTATGTATGACTGAGCGGGACTGTCTAACTGTGCAGGTACGGGAGCTCTTAGAACGAGAAGATATTTGTCAAATGGACTGCCCTGCCCGTTCCACAGACTTAAGTCCTATCCAATATGTGTGGGACCTCTTGCAACACACTCACACGCACCAATGACCATCCAGCAGTTGTCCCTGTGGCAGGAATGGAACGCCCTATCTCAATAACTGCTTACAGACTTTGTGGCCAGCATGGGAGCACATGCCAGCCGGAGTGGCCGAGCGGTTCTAGGCGCTACAGTGTGGAACCGCGAGACCCTTGCGGTCGCAGGTTCGAATCCTGCCTCGGGCATGGATGTGTGTGATGTCCTTAAGTTAGTTAGGTTTAAGTAGTTCTAAGTTCTAGGGGACTGATGACCTCAGTGCTCGGAGTCATTTGAACCATTTTTTTGGGAGCACATTACAGAGTTCGCATTGCTGCCGTCTTCATCACAGAGCCATGTCCCACCTGTTGTAATGTCGAGACAAGCATCAAAAAATCACTGTGAATTGAGTAGAATTACTGTATTTGAATAAAAGTGTAATTTCTGTTCGTCTCAATGCGTATTTGTTTCAGTTACCTTCTGCACTATTCTCTACCAGTGCTGTCAATATATCGTCCAATTATCATCTAGCTATGATACTTGGCAGTAACACATCATACAAAAGTTACTTTCCTCTGTAAGTTTTGCAGAGAACCGAATATAAATTAAAGTGGAAGTTCGGATTAGTTTACAATTTCCCGCTTCACGGTAACCACACAAACTAAGAAAAGGCTGTCGCCAGCTGCCCCTGACGTAATGTGCCCCCTGTTTACAAACAATACTTCAGCTTTCAAAAATGGTTCAAATGGCTCGGAGCACTATGGAAATTACCTGCTGAGGTCATCAGTCCCCTAGAACGTAGAACTATGTAAACCTAACTAACTAAAGGACATCATACGCATCCATGCCCGAGGCAGGATTCGAATCTGCGACCGTAGCGGTCGCGCGGTTCCAGACTGTAGCGCCTAGAACCGCTCGGCCACCGCTGCCGGCAGTTCAGCTTTGTCTTCTCCTATCTGTTCGTCATTGTTTAGCAATGATGACAGAGGCAGTACAGGATGTGGGAACACATGTCTGAAGACCGCACAGGCATGTTGGTGACATATGGTGAAGCTAGTCGCCCACTTCTCACAGTTCGACCAGCACTCCAAGAACTGCGCGTCGCCTGCAGGGAACGCCCTAACATTTTCCGAGGCTGGTTTTGAAGTACCATTTCATATATAGGATACTATTACTATGGGGTCGCCACTCCCAAAGGTACTTTAGAGCTGCTTCGAGCATATGTTTAGGCCACTCCTAAGATGGAGAACAGACGTTGTTTGTAGCCGACCCTCTGAAGTACAGACGCTGCGGGAAGTATGATACGAAGACAGTTCTTCCGCCTTTCCACCGTTGGGACATAAAATCCGCTTCCGCTTTCCAACCGTTGTCTGTCTTCACCCGTTACCCTGACGATGGGCCCTTACAGGGTACTACCATCAGGAGCCAGATGGACCCAGGTTTTTTAACGAGGTTGTTGCCCCTCCCTCTCCTCCATCCCCCCCCCCCCCCCCCCTTGCAAGGCGAGGCCCTGGGCTTTGGACCGGTACTGGTGGAGTGCCAATGAGGTGCAAGCTGGTGCTATACAAGACTTACTCCACGCCATACTAATTTACGGCTCAGACACATTGACTATGAGTAGAAAAGAAGAAAGTAGGATACAATCCAGTGAAATAAAGTTTGTGAGAAGTATGCTAGGGAAGACGAGGAGAGACAGAATGAAAAATGAAGATGTTAGGAAGGAAATTGGAAAAGTTGATTGAGAAAATTGAAAAGAATAGATTAAAATGGTTGGGGCATGTGAAGAGGATGGGAGAGGGAAGAATACCGAGAAGAATGATGGAGTTCAAGGTTGAGGGCAAGAGGTCAAGAGGAAGACTGAGAACAAAATGGATTGATACAGTAAAGAAGAGTTTAAGGAGGAGAAATCTGCTATTGAAGCAAATTGTGGAAGAGGAATCTACATTTACATCTACGTGATTACTCCGCTATTCACAATAAAGTGCCTAGAAAACGCTTCAATGAACCACCTTCAAACTGTCTCTCTACCGTTCCACTCTCGAAGGGCTTGCGGGAAAAACGAGCACTTAAATTTTTCTGTACGAGCCCTGATTGCTCTTATTTTATCGTGATGATCATTTCTCCCTATGTAGGTGGGTGCCAACAGAATGTTTTCGCAATCGCAGGAGAAAACTGGTGATTGAAATTTCATGAGAAGATCCCGTAGCAACGAGAAACGCCCTTGTTTTATTATTGCCACTCCAATTCACGTATCTGCCATTCTTTGCTCCTTTTCGATGGCATCTTTTAGTCCCACCCGATGCGGATCCCACACTGCACAGCAAAACTAAAGAATAGGGTGGACAAGCGTGGTGTAAGCAGACCTGTTGCACTTTCTTCTAAGTGTTCTGCCAATGAATCGCAGTATTTGGTTTGCTCTACCCACAACATTATCTGTGTGATCGTTCCAATTTAGGTTATTTATAATTGTAATCCCTAAGTATTTAGTTGAATTTACGGCCTTCTGATTTATGTGACTAATCGCGTAATCGAAATTTAGCTGATTTCTTCTAGTGTTCATGTGAGTAACTTCACACTTTTCCTCATTCAGGGTCAGGGAGGGGAAACGAAGAAGGTGATGATAATGATTCGAACACATCTTCTCATAAGATACATTGGCCTTTTCTTTGTTGAGCAGGAGTTACAAGATTTTCTCTACTGCGATCATTTATCTTCGTATTTAGACCTATGTTTAGACGTTAGTGCGATGACTGACAGGAAGAACCGTATTATGATCTTCTACGGTGTAAAAAAAAAAAAAATAAAATAAAAGAAAACATGTGCAATGAGCGAAGTCAGAATTTCGGCCTCCTTTCTGCTATCTTCCATTCAGATGTTAATATTATCATTCAGCGCCTGAACACACTTTGATGGCTTTACTGACTTTACGCAAGGAGAACAGTACTTGGGATTTTTCGTCCCATTGTTAACAGCAGAATGGAACGTGTTGACTGAAGTGGAAGAACCCAGAAACTCGGACAACAATAACGGGGAAACTTACTGCGAGCAGAGTTTTCTGTTCGCGCAGCCGGAAGAAGCACGGCAATCACCTCGTAGTTTGGGCAGTCATTAGGGAGGACGCTCCTGCGAGGACAGCGGCCGGCGGATTCATCAGCACAGGGCGCGTTCGGTTCCATAATGTAAGTGCGGGGCCCGCTGCCGGATTCCATTTGTCTTCATTACCGGCCCCCTCGTGCCGGCAGAATTCCGCCAAGTTCCGACTGCGCCGTAATGAGTACTAAGTGAATCCGGAAATTAACTCGCGATTTCTCCAGGCCGACTGGCCGAGAGTTAATCTATCACCGCCGGAGTGTCGCTAAAACTCGCTTCCGACGTCATTTCTGGATGACTGCGACTCTTCTGAATGAATGCAGAGTTAAAAAGCATAACTGTGTGGGAACAGTGTGCGGTATGGATCACAGTAACGGGAGGAGCGAAAGTCTCATCTGCATCTGCGTCTACATCTACGCTGATGAGAAAAAAAACGTTATAAGTACTGCCCGCTGAGAGTACCTCCAGGTGGTGGTGTGCGCTCGTGAATGTAGGCGGTAGAGAGAGTGAGTGGACAGTCATAATAGCGAAGATACTGGCCGCAGATGTGGAAATCCACTAGTATAAGAGATAATGATTTTAACTGATGAAAGGAGAAAATATAAAAATGCAGTAAATGAAGCAGGCAAAAAGGAATACAAACGTCTCAAAAATGAGATCGACAGGAAGTGCAAAAAGGCTAAGCAGGGATGGCTAGAGGATAATTGTAAGGATGTAGAGCCTTATCTCACTAGGGGTAAGATAGATACAGCCTACAAGAAAATAAAAGAGACCTTTGGAGGTAAGAGAGCCACTTGTATGACTACCAAGAGCTCAGATGGAAACCAAGTTCTAAGCAAAGAGGGGAAAGCAGAAGGGTGGAAGGAGTGTATAGAGGGACTTTACAAGAGCGAGGTACTTGAGGACAATGTAATGGAAATGGAAGAGGATGTAGATAAAGATGAAATGGGAGATATGACACTGCGTGAAGAGTTTGACAGAGCACTGAAAGACCTAAGGCGAAACAAGGCCACGGGAGTAGACAACATTCCGTTAGAACTACTGCCGGCCTCGCGAGAGTCAGGCCTAACAAAACTCTAGTATCTGGTGAGCAAGGTGTATGAGACAGGCGAAATTCCCTCAGCCTTCAATAAGAATATAATAATCCCAATCGCAAAGAAAGCAGGTGTTGACAGATGTGAAAATTACCGACCTATAAGTTCAATACGCCACGGATGCAAAATACTAACACAAATTCTTTACAGACGAATGGAAAAACTGGTAGAAGCCGACCTCGGGGAAGATCAGTTTGGATTCCGTAGAAATGTTGGAACACGTGAGGCAATACTGACTCTACGACTTATCTTACAAGAAAGATTAAGGAAAGGCATACCTACGTTTCTAGCATTTGTAGACTTAGAGAAAGATTTTGACAATGTTGACTGAAATGCTCTCTTTCAAATTTTAAAGGTGGCAGGGGTAAAATACCGGGAGCGAGAGGCTATTTACAATTTGTACAGAAACCAGATGGCAGTTATAAGAGTCGAGAGGTATGAAAGGGAACCAGTCGTTGTGAAGGGTGTGAGACAGGGTTGTAGCCTCTCCCCGATGTTATATTGAGCAAGTAGTAAAGGAAACAAAAGAAAAATTCGGGATAGGTATTAAAATCTATGAAGAAAAAATTAAAACTTTGAGGTTCGTCGATGACATTGTAATTCTGTCAGAGGCTGCAAACGACGTCGAAGAACAGTTAAATAGAATAAACAGTGTCTTGAAATGAGGATACAAGATGAACGTCAACAAAAGGAAAACGAGGGTAATGGAATGTAGTCGAATTAAGTCGGGTGATGGTGTGGGAATTAGATTACGAAATGAGACACTTAAAAAAGTAAAGAAGTTTTGCTATTTGGGGAGCAAAATAACTGATGATGGTCGAAGTAGAGAGGATATAAAATGTAGACTGGCATTAGCAAGGAAACCGTTTTTGCAGAAGAAAAGTTTGTTAACATCGAGTATAGATTTAAATGTCAGGAAGTCGTTTGTGAAAGTATTTGTATGGAGTCTAGCCATGTATGGAAGTGAAACATGGATAATAAATAGTTTAGACAAGAAGATAATAGAAGCTTTCGAAATGTGGTGCTACAGAAGAATGCTGAAGATTAGATGGGTAGATCACATAACTAATGAGGAGGTACTGAATAGGATTGATGAGAAAAGGAGTTTGTGGCAAAACTTGACTAGATGAAGGGATCAGTTGGTAGGACATGTTCTGAGGCATCAAGGGATCACCAAGTTAGTACTGGAGGGCAGCGTGGAGAGTAAAAATCGTAGAGGGAGACCAAGAGATGAATACAGTAAGCAGATTCAGAAGGACGTAGGTTGCAGTAGGTACTGGGAGATGAAGGAGCTTGCACAGGATAGAGTAGCACGGAGACCTGCATCAAACCAGTCTCAGGACTGAAGATCACAACAACAACAACAACAACAACAACACAAGCGGTTCTGAAAAAGGGCACATTCTTGTCGCGCTGCGGTTGGCGTACTACTATCGTGAGCACCTGTGGAAAGTGGTTGAAGGATGGTGAAGCAACAAAGGGACTGTGTGGTACTGGTCGACCATGCCTCGTCACAAAATGCAAATGTCGGAGGATCCCCCGCTGTGTAATCTGTGACAGATCTGACGTCAGAATCTAATACTGGTGCAGGCGCAAGTGTTTTGGAGCACACCGTGCAAAGGCCATTGTTGAACTTGGAGCTCTACATCACACGATCCCTTGTTGTGTTCATCTGTTGACCCAACGTCACCCTCATTTATGGTTCCAGTAGGTAGAGAAACATACGATTTTCACCGTGAACCAATAGAAACGCGACGCCTATCCAATGAAATCGCATTTCATTTTACTTCAGGACAGTGGTTGGGTCCTTACACGCCGTCATCTAGTCCAATGGCTGGCCGTAACGTGCAGAGCGGTATAGATACAGGCCGGTGAGTACTGAGTTATGCTGTGGATGACATGGAGTTCGGCTTCTATGCGATCTGTGGTGTTAATCGAAGGCATCATGACAGCACTGAACTTCGTAAACACTATTGCGGACCACCTCCATCGCTTCATGCTTGAAGTCTCCTGCTACGGCACTGACATCTTGCAACAGGACAACTGTCGGTGTTGCAAGGTGAGAAACGTGCTACAGTGTTTTGAGAGGCATTATACCGAACTCACATTGATGTCTTGTGCCTGATCTCTAGCCACTGGAACACATATATGGGCACCAGCTGCGTGCTAGTGAACCACCATCCCTTACAGATTAAAACTGTGTGCCCGGCCGAGACTCGAACTCGGGACCTTTGCCTTTCGCGGGAAAGTGCTCTACCATCTGAGCTACCGAAGCGCGACTCACGCCCGGTCTCACAGCTTTACTTCTGCCAGTATCTCGTCTCCTACCTTCCAGGAGAGCTTCTGTAAAGTTTGGAAGGTAGGAGACGAGATACTGGCAGAAGTAAAGCTGTGAGTACCGGGCGTGAGTCGTGCTTCGGTAACTCAGATGGTTAGCCGGCACGGTAGCTCACCGTGTTTGGTCAGAGGGTTGCGTGCGCTCGGTAATAAAAGAAAACTGAGTCAAGGAACCAACGATGACTTTGAACGGATGTCTTGTGACCAAAAGCCGACCAAACGCAACGAACTATATGGAACAAAGTGAGTTAAAAAAAAAAAAGATGGAAGAGCACTTGCCCGCGAAAGGCAAAGGTCTCGAGTTCGAGTCTAGGTCGGGCACACAGTTTTAATCTACCAGGAAGTTTCATATCAGCGCACACTCCGCTGCAGAGTGAA
Organism: Schistocerca gregaria; assembly: GCF_023897955.1. Taxonomy (NCBI): domain Eukaryota; kingdom Metazoa; phylum Arthropoda; class Insecta; order Orthoptera; family Acrididae; genus Schistocerca; species Schistocerca gregaria. The sequence continues at coordinate 137,260,779 of NC_064929.1, forward strand.
AACCGCATTCTGAAAACATCCCTTAGTTTGTGGGAACTGGTTGACTTGTGCATGAACATCTGGCACCACGTACTTCTGGAATCCTGTCAAGGATTTGTACAATCCATATCAACCAGGATCGAGGAAAGGGTTGAGAGCGCCTGTTGACTTCATAGAGGAGCAGGCTGATGTGAAAATTGTTGCGAGTTCACTTCCAGCCTACGCATCAGTTGTTCCATTGGTTGAACAATGCAGAGAATATGAGTCGAAGAACTGCAAGACTGGAGAATACATTACTACCTGCTCCGCTCGAAATTCAGTGAAAGTTCAGAAGATTTAGCAGTAATGTCGCTGTAAACAGTCAATAATTTTTGTTGTTTTTTTTTATTTTACGAGGGACACTTTATAAATAATGCACAAGATGGTATTATTGTGGATTGTTTGGTGCAACAACAATGAAAATTACGTCAGATATAGCTCAATGAAGAAGCAAGTGGTTTTGTTTTTTTAACTGTGTACTCTAACATAAAATTGGAGAGAGATGGACCCTGCAGGGGTGTCAGGTACTGTCAGTGTTGAACACCAGAGGTAGTACATCAAGATACAAATTTTACGTGACAAAAACTCTACAGACACTCTCAGCACGTTTGTATTGAGTTTACAGTAGCTCGTAGTACAGTTTCACGTTGGGGTAACCGGTTTCGTGGTGATCGTTTGGAGCATAAACGATAATCTAAGATCCGGAAGATGAAAAACGTCAACAGATGAACGAAGTGTGGAACTTGTGGCTGATGGTCTTGAAGAAGATCGCAGTGGTATTTATGAGGAAAAATCTGAAGCCATGGGAAACCCATAACGTCAGTATTCTGTATTCTGACAACTTATTTAAAGAAAAGAAAAATTTCTGTGGGATGGGTCCAACACTGTTTGACTGCTGAAGAGCAGCAGAAACGCCTGGACATCGTCATGTCAGGGAATTGTGTGTCGAGCTCTCACTGCTGATGAAACGTGGATTGGACACTTTGAACCGGAGTTGATATCACAGTCCAGTGAGTGGACAGCTTCTGATCTCCACACACAAAAAAATTTTTTCGCCGTGAAGTAAAGGTCAACCAAGAGATTATTTTTGCTTACGATCATCAAGGAATCATAATGATAAATAGAGTACTATGAGAAGCGAGAGTCACAGCAGTGTATATCGTCACTTGTTTTTTATTTCAAATGTCAAAACATGTTCAAAGGTACAACATGGTCATGTACCTATGAACAGTTTTTACATTTAATTTTTAAAATGTTCCAGTCAAGAAAATCCTATAGTACTGTATACTCTAGGGTATATGTAACATTTTTACTCTACTGCACACCAATAACCAACAAGTAAATTCAAAATACTACATCAGACGTTTGGGCTTTCACGGCCAGTGTTCACTTAATTTAAAACTTCCGCTTGGAGACGTCATGGACGATACATAAAATTATTCCCTGCCGTTTCATCGCTGCACATGCGAGACACCTTCATGCCTTTTCCCTCCGAAGATGTCTCCCACAGTCGGAGACGAAATGTTTGGCGACATTTTCCTACGTCGATCGCGATCTCTTAGCCCAGAAATACTTCAACAATTACAACTGTTCAGAGAACAAACGTAAATTGATCAAAGTACCAATAACTATAGTAACATATTTCAAGGGCGTGACTGGTCAAAATCATCTTGTCTTGATGAACTCTAGTAATACAAACAAGTATAAGGCGGACAACAACACCTGTAAGACTGCTTCAATGTACGCAGCTTAAAATCTTTGCTCCTGATGATGGCCTAACAGCCGAAAACCGGTTAAATAAATAACAAATATTTTATTATTTTACGGAAGTGTCATGTGTTTTGCTTCATAATTAAAGATTTTTCATCCGTCCCCTAGTGATAAAGACGAATAGTCCATTTTAGTGCTAAGCATTGCAAAAACAGACATAATGTCTGATGGGATAACCACAATTAGTGGTTTTACAATGTTACTTATAATCCGTCTTGATTGCAAAAAATGTTTATTCACATTGCCGGTTTCGGTTCATCTAGCACCATCTTCGGATCTGCATTTTCGGTTACAGGAGTAACCCGTCCACACATAGCAAACTTCACATGCTGCGTGTGTGGACGGGTTACTCCTGTAACCGAAAATGCAGATCCGAAGATGGTTCTAGAGGAACCGAAACCGGTCATGTGAAAGCATAATGCCTCGCCTTAGCTGTATAATCTTGGTACTAGTTTGGGCAGACATTACGCTGAAAAGTGGAATGATTCTGCATTCACTGCGTCCTGCAGCCTTTATCTAACTAAAGAGTGACATTATAGACAATGCAGCTTCCTTATATATGCACATCTTTAGTGGTCTTACAGAAAATACACAATAATGCTATATATGGTGCTATAGTTCTTGGGATTATACAGACCACCTAAATCAAAGAGTGCAGTATGCATGAATCGACATCATTAACAAGAAAATATATCGCTGGTATGGTAAAGAGCATTGCATCAGATACAAAATAAGGACAAAACGCAAAAACCAGTTAAAAATTAAAGTAATATCTCCAATATGTAAACATTCATTTTTTAAATGGAACCGTACCTAGTGACATACACTAAAAGTAAGGTAAATTCGAATGTGAGTGGTGTTTGTTGTGTGATTCTAGTACGAGTCATTTACGAGATATCGCACTTCGATAAGTTTTCACACTGACGCTTGTCTGTGCTATTGAGCCTACATAGTTGCTAGGTACGATGTTGTTAGGTTTGCTTACAATGTGATTGTGTGTTCCCTGAGCCCACCGCGACTTTCTGATCAGTCAGTGTGCGACAGTACAAGCAGGAGGTCGTGGGTGCACGATGCGATTTACCAGCACATAAAAAGTTGATATGCTCTTGGTGCATGAAGGGTGTAAGAAGAAAGTAGTTCTTTCTTTCACGGTGTATACTCCAAAACATCCCAATAGACGTCAATTATCACGGAAATTACTTATCAACCTTTTCAGCCAGTTACGGGAAAGTGGGAGGGTAACACATAGACAATGTAATAGAAGGGGAAAATATTAGTCAAGGGAAGGCCGATATCGTTTACCATTGTTGACGGGCGTGCAATCAGTTAGTATTGGCTACCTTCTACAGTTACACACAATTTATTTCAAACCAGTTGTTCCAGACTCAACAACAAATAAAAATACCACACGTTATTAATGAAGGAATAAACAACTGTGTAAATAATAGTGTTTCCAGTGAGTTACAATTTAGCAAATAACCATTAAATACAGATACCGCAGATAATGTTTTAAAAGCAAGCCACTGTGATCTGAGCAGAAGGCCTTACAAGCCAGGAATCGTAAAAAATTAAGAACTGTTTAAAGCTGGCTGCAACTTACAAATTACAGGTGTTTGAATATCAAAGGCAAGTCACCAAAAACACAAGAGAAAGCAACAGACGTCAGGAATGGAACTAAATAAGGTTTTAAACGCTTACTGCGTAAATACAATGGCAGTAAATAAGGTTCTTAGGCTTACTGCTGAAATACAAATACCAAATTAGAATTTTAAGGGAAATGACCACAAACACGGCTGAAGGCCTTAAACGCCAGGAACGGCAATAATATTAGACATTTAGAAACCTGCTGTAAAACAGCAAATACAATAACAAACGTTGATTAGAAAAACAAGCAACTCATCACCAAACGGGTGAAATAAGATGATGGTAAACTCTGTAACACAACCCTTAATATATCCACTGAACATTACACTGCTAGATTTATTCCAGAAGACGACGATAATTATTAAATAGACATATATTACCTCTGATGTAGGCACTACAAGTTATTGTAATAAATAATACAATAATAAAACACAAGGTGCAGTACTTAAGTTGCTTAAAGTATACTGAGGCAGATTATTACCGCAGAAGGCGTCGACTGAAGGAGCGTTACACTGAACTACTGGCCAGCAGGCGTTCTTTTAGAACACACATGTGTTATAAGAACCAAGGGGCCACAGACGGCGCTCCAGGAATCGACCGGCTAATTTTAGCATCAGCAGATGTCCCCTCGAAAATAATCAACTTTGCATTCTATACCATTTTTCGTGTGAAGCTTATTTTTAGAGTTATTCTAGTTAGTCAACATCAAATTTAAACCACATATTCTAAGAGGTGTCAGGCCGATTGTCTCTAACATTTTGACAGATATTTTCGATTTCATTCTCGGAATGTGTAGCTGGGGTCAGTCCAAACAAATGTTTCTCATCACGTCTTTCAAGCGATGTCTAGTGTCGGCGGAGAGATTCGGTTTGTTTCCTGTTACGAACAAAATGGTTTTTGAAGTGGTATTTTACGCACTCATTCGATAGAATACGTAGTCCCATATGAGTACAGTGTGTTATTTGTTTGATGGTGGTGCACCGAGAGAGGAACTAAACCACGATGAATAGAGAGTACTCCAACAGCGACTCAGCAGCGCTGCTGCGTAGCGGTAGCAATCAGCGTGGGCCACGACGATGTCGTCGCTGCTGGATAACTGGATATTCCCCGTGGTTTAGTTCAAATGGCTCTGGGCGCTATGGGACTTGATATTTGAGGTCATCAGTCCCTTAGAACTTAGAACAACTTAAACGTAACTAATCCAAGGACATCACACACAACCATGCGCGAGGCAGGATTCGAGCCTACTATCATCTGTCCAACGGCATTATGGCGCAAATGTTTCTGGTTGCCTCCGCTGCTGTCGCCTCTTAAATCAAATAAAAGAACGCGTGGGAAATGTTGCGATTTCTCCACCTGGCAGTCCATTCTCTAGCGTCCACAGCTCCGCTCACTTCGTCCAAATGACGCCGCTTGTGATTAGCCGAGCGGTCTTAGGCGCTGCAGTCATGGACTGTGCGGCTGGTTCCGGCGGAGGTTCGAGTCCTCCCTCCGGCATGGGTGTGTGTGTTTGTCCTTAGGATAATTTAGGTTAAGTAGTGTGTAAGCTTAGGGACTGATGACTTTAGCAGTTAAGTCCCATAAGATTTCACACACATTTTTTTTTTCTAAATGACAAAATGACAATATGTAAACTCAGATAGCAACGGTGAACCGCAAAAGCCGGGATCGTATTAACAAACGCATAGCAAGCGGAATACCAACATGCAAAACAAAAACGCTACGAACTTCTGGATCAACCTAACAATCAACGGGAAGGAACTCTGCTTAAACCAGGCATACTGTTCATTGGTGACTTACTCTCCCATCACCGCAAGTAGCGGTCATTTCAGTGGCTATTGGCGATTTTGTGAGGGCGCTGTTCGAGCAACCATTCACGAAAAGACTGTAAAGGAGGCAGCAAAAGCGCAGCGGTCGCTACAGTGACGCCTCGGGAAGTGCAAGCGCAACTGAGCGACGGACGAAAGACGGCGCGGAGGGAAGTCGGTGCCCTGTCTTAACAAGTAATTAACACCCTGCCATAGACGGCTTCATTAAGGCGACAGCACATTAAGTAAGGCGGCCGACGGCCACACAAGTGACTCGTTAGGCGGCGCTTTAAGGCTAGCCGGCCGCCTTATCTTCCTTTCTTCTTCGCGGCAGCAGTAATTACCATATTCTGGCGCGTGGTGTGGGCGGCGGGTATCGGAGAGCTTAGACGCTTTGCGCCCCCTCACCGCTGTGACGTTCGCCAGTGCATCCCGTCATCCGACACCATCAGTCTTCATTAGAGGCGGCGGTTGGCGCAAAGAGAGTTTAGCCGCTACACAGACCTCCTGCCGTTAATGAGCTTCGCAGGCCAGAGGGGAAAGCCACCGGTCAACTGAATAGGACGTCGAGTTCGTATTCGTGCTTCTGGAACGGGCGTACCTCAGGGTTGTGTATTTGGTCCGTTGATCCGGCAAAATGACGTAGATAGCCCGTTCCACGCTTTTCCAGTGTAACAAATAATGTTTAGGACCTTGATTGTTGTGTAAAATGATTCTAGGATATTTTGGGTGATAACGTCGGCAATAATGAACTCGACGCCACATTTCTTGGTTTCCGCGACCAGGATTCAAATGGCTCTAAGCACTATGGGACTTAACATCTGAGGTCATCAGTCCCCTAGTCTTAGAACTACTTAAAGCAAACTAACGTAAAGACATGCCCGAGGCAGGCCGCTGTGGCCGAAGGGTTCTAGGCGCTTCAGTCCGGAACCGCGCTGCTGCAACGGTCGCAGGGTCGGATGCTGCCTCGGGCATGCATGTGTGTGATGTCCTTAAGTTAGTTAGGTTTAAGTAGTTCTAAGTCTAGGGGACTGATGAACTCAGATGTTAAGTGCCGTAGTGCTTAGAGCCATTTCAACCATTTGAATTCGAACCTGCGACCGTAGCATCAGCGCAGTTTCTGACTGAAGAGCCTAGAACCACTCGGCCACAGCGGCCGGCCGCGAGCAGGAGCAGTGGCCATTAGACCAGGGACAGCCAGCCAAAAATGCGGCACGACAGTAGTTCAAAGAGAAAAAAAAAGTTCAAATGTGTGTGAAATCTTATGGGACTTCACTGCCATGGTTATCAGTCCCTAAGCTTACACACTACTTAACTTAAATTACCCGAAGGACAAACACACATCCATGCCCGAGGGAGGACTCGAACCTCCACCGGGACCACCCGCATAGTCCATGACTGCAGCCCATTACACCGCTCGGCTAAGCCCGCGAGGCACGACAGCACCAATAATACATTGGTGACCCCTAGATGCCTCAGAACATGTCCTACCAACCGATCCCTTCTTCTAGTCAAGTTGTGCCACAAGCTTCTCTTCTCCCCAATTCTATTCAATACCTCCTCATTAGTTATGTGATCCACCCATCTAAACTTCAGCATTCTTCTGTAGCACCACAGTTCGAAAGATTCTATTCTCTTCTTGTCCAAACTATTTATCGTCCATGTTTCACTTCCATACAAATACTTTCAGAAACGACTTCCTTACACTTAAATCTATACCCGATGTTAACAAATTTCTCTTCTTCAGAAACGCTTTCCTTGCCATTGCCAGTCTACATTTTATATCCTCTCTACTTCGACCATCATCAGTTATTTTGCTCCCCAAATAGCAAAACTCCTTTACTACTTTAAGTGTCTCATTTCCTAATCTAATTCCCTCAGCATCACCCGACGTAATTACACTGCATTCCATTATCCTCGTTTTGCTTTTGTTGGTGTTCATCTTATATACTCCTCTCAAGACACTGTCCATTCCGTTCGACTGCTCTTACAATGTCATCGGCGAACCTCAAAGTTTTTATTACTTCTCCATGGATTTTAATACCTACTCCGAATTTTTCTTTTGTTTCCTTTACTGCTTGCTCAATATACAGATTGAATAACATCGGGGAGAGGCTACAACCCTGTCTCACTCCTTCCCAACCACTTCTTCCCTTTGATGCCCCACGACTCTCATAACTGCCATCTGGTTTCTGTACAAATTGTAAATAGCCTTTCGCTCCCGGTATTTTACCCCTGCCACCTTTAAAATTTGAAAGATTCCAGTCAACATTGTCAAAAGCTTTCGCTAAGTCTACAAATGCTAGAAACGTAGGTTTGCCTTTCCTTAATCTTTCTTCTAAGATAAGTCGTAAGGTCAGTATTGCCTCACGTGTTCCAGTATTTCTACGGAATCCAAACTGATCTTCCCCGATGTCGGCTTCTATTATTTTTTCCATTCGTCTGTAACGAATTCGAGTTAGTATGTTGCAGCTGTGGCTTATTAAACTGATAGTTCAGTAATTTTCACATCTGTCAACACCTGCTTTATTTGGGATTGGAATTATTATATTCTTTTTGAAGTCTGAGGGTATTTCGCCTGTCTCATACATCGTGCTCACCAGATGGTAGAGTTTTGTCATGACTGGCTCTCCCAAGGCCGTCAGTAGCTCCAAGGGAATGTTGTCTACTCCGGGGGCCTTGATTCGACTCAGGTCTTTCAGTGCTCTGTCACACTCTTCACGCAGTATCGTATCTCCCATTTCATCTTCATCTACATCCTCTTCCATTTCCATAATATTGTCCTGAAGTTCATCGCCCTTGTATAGAGCCTCTATATACTCGTTCCACCTTTCTGCTTTCCCTTCTTTGGTTAGAACTGGGTTTCCATCTGAGCTCTTGATATTCATACAAGTAATTCTCTTTTCTCCAAAGGTCACTTTAATTTTCCTGTAGGCAGTAATTACATTACCCCTAGTGAGATAAACCTCTACATCCTTACATTTGTCCTCTAGCCATCCCTGCTTAGCCATTTTGCATTTCCTATCGATCTCATTTTTGATATATATATATATATATATATATATAGCGTGCACGTGACGCGGTAACAGGAATGCCGAGAAGCCCCAGACAGGGGATCAAGACATGGTCTGCAAATCCATTGAGATAAGCGATTCTGACAAAAGGCAGAGTCTATGAACGAGTATCTCCAAAACATCGAAGCTAGTCGAATGTTGACGTGCTACTGTCGTGAGTATCTACGAAAAGAGGTAGAAGGACAGTGAAACTACCACTAGGCGCTAAATGGTTGGACGTGGGGTTTCAGAGGCTTTTATGCTCAATTACGACTGCAGGGGTACTGGACCGTCGGGATTTGACCGTCAATTGAATGTTGTCTACTCTGCAGGTGAATCGCGTTTTGCTACACTAGATCGATGGTCGTCTCCACAAACGCCGTCATCGACGTGAATGGCGGTTCGAAACGTGCAGTTCGCCACGGACGCAGGCTGGTGCGAGCAGTATTGTGCTATGGGTAACATTCTCCTGCGTTTGCATGCCACCTGTGATAGTAATTGAAGACACTCCGACGGAAGCGAACCAGCTGCACCCCTTCATGCCTGATGTCTTCCGAGAAGGTGGTGTCATCTTTCATCAGTGTAAGTATCCGTTCCTCGGGGCCAGAACCGTTCTAAATTGGTTTGAGGAGCATTATAGTGAACTCACTTTGATGTCTCTGCGACCAAATTCGGCTGATGCAAATCCTATGGAAACCATCTGGGTTGTTGCCGGGCGCCATCATCGAGTATGCAAATCAGCGGCCCGTTATTTATACAAATTATATAACTTATGCATAGACATGTAACGCCACATTTCTCCACAAACCTACTAACAAGTTGTTCGATCCCTGATACGCGGAATCAGTGCTGTATTTCGATCGACAGACGGATAAACAAGCTATTAAGCATATGGTCGTTATGATTTGGCTCCGAAGTGTATATACTTTAAGTATTATATTACATATATTACAAAACATTTATCTATGTCCATCCGAATGGTCTTTAGGGTAACATAGAAATTGTAAGTAAATCGCTCAAGAACTTTTCGAGATTTGTTGTAACTTCGGCACCCCCTTAATATACGTATTACATATGCATGTATACAGGGTGTAAATTTTAAGTTCACAAATCAGAATAACTTGACAAATAAGCTTCACATTCAAAAATTTGTAAAATCCGAAGTTAATTATTTCCGAGGCGGACACCTGCTGGTGCTAAAATTAGCCCGCCACCCCAGCCGCCTGTGTTTGGGGTGCGAGCCCACTTTATAATTTCAAATGGGAACACTCATTTTATATTGCAGAATCAGAGTCTACATAAAAACTAAGTACATTTTGTTTCGTCATTTATTTTGATTTTTGGTAGTTGGCGCTGTAATTCAAGGAAATCCGTGTTCTCATTTTTGCGTGGAAAGTGGTTACGGATAAATAAGTAATAGTTATTTACTTCGTAAATTTTAATTTGGTAAAACGAAAACTCTCCCTCTCTCCCCATATGGTGGGGTTTGAGAAAAAGGAATTAGAGTGTTACAAATGTTGACCCAAATATTAAGTTTTTCCCCAGATTCGGATAAGTTTTGTTTGTTTCATGGTCATGAGGCCACAAAACATTTAACTATCGAAAAAATCATCTGAGTAGCTAATTAACCAACCAAACATCCTACTTACTAACGAGTGAATTCATTAACTCACAGAGTAAACAAAGTAAAAGAGTAACTCAGGAAAAGACTAACCCAAATATTTGGGCCAACATTTGTAAAACTCCAATTCTCTCTCTCAAACCCCACCCTATGGGAAGAGGGAGAGTTTTAGTTCTAGCGAATCAAAATTTACGAAGTAAATAGGTATTTTTTATTTATCCGAAACGATATTCCAGGCAAAACTGAGAACATAGATTTTGTTGAATTACAGCGCCAACTACAAATAATCAAAAGAAATGTTTAAGACAAAATGTACGTAGTTTTTTTATGTAGAACATGATTCTGCAATAAAAAATGGGGGTTCCCATTTCAAATTTTAAAGTTGCCTCCTGCCGCAAACTCAGGCGGATGGGGAGGTGCATTAATTATAGCACCAGCAGATGTCCCTCTCGAAAATAATCAACTTTGGATTCTATACATTTTTTCTTGTGAAGCTTTTTTTTCAAATTATTCTGGTTAGTCAACTTAAAATTTACACCCAGTATATTATCTATATCACAAAAAAATATAGTCTATGTTCGTGCGGAAGTTCGTTAGAGTGTCGAGTAAAAATCTGCAGTAAATCCGTCAAGATCACCAGTGGAAAAACATCGTTTGCGTAGCGGAGCGTGTCTTGAGTGATCGTCATGGAACGTAACTGAACAGGACTGTGACGACAAATGAGGGGGCAATAGCTGCAGATGTCATTTCGGAACTTAATGTCGCACTCGTGAACCCTGTCACCACCAAAACAACACGAACGGAGCTCCGTTAGAAGGAAACAACAGGGTGATCTGGAATTTCACAACCACTCTTCAGTGCCGCGCGGAGTGGCCGCGTGGTTAGAGGCGCCATGTGATGGATTGCGCTGCCCCTCCCTCGAGCATGGGTGTGTGTGGTGTTCTTAGCATACGTTAGTTTAAGTAGTGTGTAAGTCTAGGGACCTATGACCTCAGCAGTTTGGTCCCTTAGGAATTCACACTCACCCACCCACCCACCCACCCACACCCACGCACACGCACACGCACACGTGCACACACACCACTCAACAGTGACGCAAATGTCCGCAAAAACAATTCGTTGTGCTGAAGCCGCGAAGCTTGTAGTGTGGTGCAGTGATGGAAATTTATTTGGTCAGATGAGTTTGGTGGTGCACACTATTTCGAACTTCTGGCCTAGTGTGAAACATGTCGTGGGTTTCGATGATAACTGGGCCGCCATTTCGTGGTATTCAACGTGCCCGATTGATATTTTGGAAGGATTACGCGACCAGTTTGGATGTTCAGGTCGATCCCATGGTAAAATGTTCGATCCTCCAATACTGATGCTGTCTGCCCCTGTCTGCATAGCTCGCATCGTCGAGGACCGGTTTTTTTAAGTATGAGGATGAACTGTCGCATCTTGCACGGACACAAGTCATCAGATCTCAGTATTATTGGGTCTTTTCGGTCTACTTTCGATTGGAGGGTGTGTGATCGCTATCCAGCACCTCATTGTTACCAGAAACTGCCACTGTTTTGCAGGAAGAATTATATAAGATTCCCTTGAAAACAACACAGGACCTGCATTTATCAGTTCCCAGAGGACCGGAAACTGTTTCGAATGCAACCGGTTGCCCTAAACCGCACTTGGTGTTTATGTAGACTACTGGTGATTAAAATTGCTGCACCACGAATATGACGTGCTACAGACCCGAAATTTAACCAACAGGAAGAAGATGCTGTGATATGCAAATGATTAGCTTTTCAGAGCATTCACACAAGGTTGGCGCCGGTGGCGACACCTACAACGTGCTGACATTAGGAAAGTTTCCAACCGACTTCTCATACACAAACAGCAGTTGACCGGCGTTGCCTGGTGGAATGTTCTTGTGATGCCATGTGTAAGGAGGAGAAATGCGTACCATCACGTTTCCGACTTTGACAGTCGGATTGTAGCCTATCGCGATTGCGGTTTATCGTATCGTTTATCGTATGCTGCTCCCGTTGGTCCAGATCCAATGACTGTTAGCAGAATATGGAATGGGTGGGTTCAGGAGGGTAATACGGAACGCGGTGCTGGATCCCAACGGCCTCGTATCACTAGCAGTCGAGATGACAGGCATCTTATCCGCATGGCAGTAACGGATCGTGCAGCCACGTCTCGATCCCTGAGTCAACAGATGGGGACGTCTGCAAGACAACAACCATCTGCACGAACAGTTTGACGGCGTTTGCAGCAGCATGGACTATCAGCTGGGAGACCACGGCTACCCTTGACGATGCATCACAGACAGGAGCGCCTGCGATGGTGTACGCAACGACGAACCTGGGTGCACGAATGGCAAAACGTAATTTTTTCGGATGAATCCAGGTTCTGCAGCATCATGATAGTCACATCCGTGTTTGGCAACATAGCGGTGAACGCACACTAGAAGCGTATATTCGTCATCGCCATACTGGCGTATCACCCGGCTTGATGGTATGGGGTGCGACTGGTTACACGTCTAGGTCACCTCTTGTTCCCATTGACGGCACTTTGAACAGTGGACGTTACTTTTCAGATGTGTTACACCCGTGGCTCTACCCTTCATTCGATCCCTGCGAAACGCTACATTTCAGCAGGATAATGCACGACCGCATGTTACAGGGCTTGTACGAGCCTTTCTGGATACAGAAAATGTTCGACTGTTGCCCTGGCCAGCACATTCTCCAGATCTGTCACCAACTGAAAACGTCTGGTCAATGGTGGCCGAGCAACTGGCTCGTCATAATACGCCAGTCACTACTCTTGATGAACTGTGGTATCGTGTTGAAGCTGCGTGGGGAGCTGTACCTGTACACTCCATCCGAGCTCTGACTCAGACCACAGCGTATCAAGGCAATTATAACGGCCAGAGGTGGTTGCTCTGGGTACTGATTTCTCAGGATCTATGCACCCAAATTACGTGAAAATGTAATCACATGTCAGTTCTAGTACAGTATATTTGTCCAATGAATACCCGTTTATCATCTGCATTCCTTCATGGTTTTAATGGTCAGTAGTGTATTTTTGACCAGCCCCCTGTGCTGATGAATAATTCTGTACATAAAGAGTTGGAGCCATATTGGATGTGGACGCGTGTCTGATGGTGGATGTTATTCGGATCCTCTGATATCCAATTAGGAGCCTAACCGCGCTGTAGCACTGTTCACGCTGATACATTTCCTGCGAGACTTTGTGGACGACGAGAGTAATGAATAGCCCGCCACTGGACAAGCGGAGGTTTCGTTACGGAGCCGGCGGCACTACCGCCACCTTCCTGTACGCAGCCACTGGACGGCTGCTGGGTTGTAATTACTGGACGCGGCGGAGGGCCGCGCCGGCCGCTAAATCTGTATGCATTGGGGTCAGAGGCGCGCCGGCTAATGGTCGCGCTATCGCGACAGGCATCGCCGTGTCGGCGCCTGAGGACTCTTGGGCCTGCTCGCCGCCCCCGCGTTTAGTGGCACGCGATCCGCCCCTCAGAGGGGGCGCGCCGCCGCCGCCGCCGCCGTCTGTGGCGGCCCACTGTACCGTTACTTTGGCGGTAGAGGTAGAGGGGACACAGGCACACCTGGCGTCGAGGGGCATCTGAAGAAGTTGAAATCCTACAGTGTGATGCCGTCATGACGTTACAAACTTTCAGGAATGCTGGTTGGTTGGTTTGTTGGTTGATTCCTGGGAGCGGACCAAACTTCCATGTCATCGCTCCTAGGCGCTTCAGTCTGGCACCGCGCTGCTGCTACGGCCGCAGGTTCGTATCCTGCATCAGGCGTGGATGTGTGTGATGTCCTGCGGTTAGTTACGTTCAAGTAGTTCTGACAAGGGAATCTCCCCATCGCACCCACCTCAGATTTAGTTACAAGTTGGCACAATGGATAGGCCTTGAAAAACTGAACAAAGATCAATCGAGAAAACAGAAAGAAGTTGTGTGGGACTATGAAAAAATAAGCAAAATATATAAACTGAGCAGTCTATGCGGAAGATAGGCAACATTTAGGAGAGCGTACGCTCAGTAACGTCGTGGACCCGTGGTTAATGTGTTCAGCTGCAAAGCGAGAGATCCTTGGTTCAAGTCTTCCCTCGAGAGAAAAATTTACTTTCTTTATTTTTCGGGAAGTTATGATCTGTCCGTTCGTTCATTGACGTCACTGTTCACTGTAATAAGTTTAGTGTCTGTGTTTTGCGACCGCACCGCAAATCCGTGCGATCAGTAGGCGAAAGGACGTGCCTCTCCAATGGGAACCGAAAACATTTGATCGCAAGGTCATAGGTCGACCGATTCCTCCACAGGAAAACACATCTGATATATTCTATACGACACTGGTGACGGCATGTGCGTCACATGACAGGAATATGTTGTCGACCCACCTAACTTGTACACTTGGCGAATGGGTAAAAAGATTCTTTTACCTTGCCCGATTTAGCTTTTCTTGTGGATGTGATAATCACTCCCAAAAACTGATGAAAACATACTAGTTTGTCACATAAACTGAAAATAAAGAATTAAACTTTTCACTCGAGGGAAGACTTGAAACAAGGACCTCTCGTTCCGCAGTTGCTCACGCTAACCACGGGACCACGGCGCTCCTGAGCTCACACTATCCTTAATGTTTACTATATTCCGCATGGACTACTCAGTTTGTATGTTTTGCTTATTTTTTTTCATACTTCCACACAACTTCTTCCTGTTTTCTCGATTGATGTGTGTTTAGATTTTCAAGGCCTATCCACTGTGCCAACATATAACTAAATCTGAGTGGGGGGGGGGGGAGGGGAGGTGCGATGGAGAGGTTCCCTTGTAAGTCAATGGGGCTGCTGACCTCAGATGTTAAGTCCCATTGTGCTTAGAGCCATTTTTTGTCATCAGTCCCATCGGAATAGGAACGGATGGGGAAAGAAGCCAGCTGTGCCCTTTCGAAGGATGCATTTGCTTGAAGCAATTTAGGGAAATCACAGAAAACCTAAACCAGAATGGCGTGACGAGGGTTTGAACCGTTGTCCTCCCGTATGCGAGACCAGTGTGTAAAGGACTGCGCCACCTCGCTCGGTAGGCCGTGCAGGACCTATTATCGGCATATAAGACGTCCAGTTAACACCACGTTTCCAAGATCATTTCAACGATTAAATGAAACGGGAAAATTGCAACAACATTGCAACGACCGACGAGGACAGCGAACTACACGGAGTCACGACTTGGAATATACGACTCTTGCTTGCATGGACAAGTCGTTTGCTGTCAGCACTTGATCAGTACTCACATGAAACAAATGTTTCGCAGAGCACTGTATGGCGAGTATTACGAGAAACGACATTATACCCCTACCACCAACAGCTAGTGCGTGCTTTGACTCCTGCTAACTTAGGGCCTTGTGCCGTGTTCAGCCAATTGATCTTACAGTGCCTTGCAGTTGAGCCTCACGTTTCTGGCGCTGTACTTTTCACTTATGAGGTTTCATTCATGAAAGATTACATGCTAAACAGTCTCATTAACCTTATTTGGGCTAATGAGAATCACACGTTACAGCTTTGAACAGCCGTCAACATACACTATCAGTCAATGTGTGGACAGGCATGATCAGTGATTATGTACTAGGCCAGTTTCGTCATCCGTTTCGCTTAAATCCACCAGTGTATGCCGTGTTAATCAGGTACATACTCCCTACGTTCCTAGAGCACATCCCACTTGTTACTTGTCAACGGATGTGGTTCCATCATGATCGAGGCCCATATCACTTGGTACTGAGGGTTCTTGAACGCCTGGATCACACATTCCCCGAAAAGTGGATAGGCGGGGGAGGTTCTGTTCAGTTACCAGCACATTCACCTGATCTCAGACCGCCCCATATATTGATGTGGGATGCGAGCTAAGATCCCAAAGACGTTCGGGCTCACATGCAGCTAGCCTTCGTCGAAAGTCTTAGCTCAAACTCATCTAGGCGTTGAACCGCACGTGTCACTTTACACGCCCTAAATTAAACACTTGTGACCCTTTGGTTAAATTGCCTGGCTGGTGGCAAGTTTGCGAAATACAAAATTAATATGTAATAAGACTAATAATAATATCGGGAACTAAATTAAAGACCTATAGATGATGTAGGTTACACAGTTGCGATTTGGTTAGAACTAAGTTTATTCAGAAGGCAAACTAATAGCGAAAGGGGTCGTATTTAGAGTTACTGTTACACTCGACTGCATATCCATTTGACACAGTTCGATCATTCACAGTGTCATCGGGGAATACAAGTTCTCTCTTCGAAAAGTTAAGAGTTCACAGCAGGCGCGCGGCTGCTAGTCGCTCAGGCACTAAGTACCGCAATTAAAAGAAAACAACCCTCGGTCACTAATTTTTAACGAATTACCCGGGTTTCGACACTGATAGGGGTGTCTTCCTCAGAGTTTAAACAAAAGAATGGTCTATAACATGTCCACAGAATTATGACTAAAACTTATGATACAAATTATAAGTACGGAATTATCGTGAAAGACTGGCAGTTCTTAATGTCATTTATAAAACAATAAATATACCAAAAGAGCATTAGTCACAAAGATATTTAAGATAAAAAAACTGCGATGGCGAGTCACTAAGGGCTGCTCGTTACTTGCGTGGTCCATATTTATTACTTTATAAATCACATATAAGTACTGCCAGTCTTTCACGATAATTTCGTACTTATAATCTGTATCATACGTTTTTAGTCATAGTTCTGTGACCAAGTTATAGACCATTCTTTAGTTTAATATCTGAGGAAGACACGTCTAGCAGTATCGAAACCCGGTTAATTCGTTAAAAATTAGTGACTGTGGGCTGTTTCCTTTTGATTGTAACTATTCACACTCTCTGAACGTGCAGCCATGTACAAAATTTTAGTAAGTACCGCATTACCACACAACGCAAAATTTTCTATTTCGCTTCACTTCCTAGCTGTCTAAAGACCGACTGTCCACTTCGGTGTCTCAATTCGAACTTTCCACTTTTGGTATCTCCAGCCGAACTGTTCCTCTGTCTTGTGTCACCAGCCGTCAGGCGTGGAAAGTAAACATTTCAACACCGTTACTAGGTCAGGAAGACAGCCACCTAAACACTGTTAAAAGAGACTGCGAGCAATTCAGCAGAATAGTGCAGATCGAACAGCCTTCGTTACTCCCGAACATTACATAAGAGACAGTACGTAAGGCTGGCCGTTGTGGCCGAGCGGTTCTAGGCGCTTCAGTCTGTAACCGCGCGACCACTGCGGTCGCAGGTTCGAATCCTGCCTCGGGTATGGATGTGTGTGATCTTCTTAGGTCATTTAGGTTTAAGTAATTCTAAGTTCTAGGGGACTGATGACCTCAGATGTTAAGTACCATACTACTCAGAACCATTTGAACCACTACATAAGATACACCAACGACTAGCTAGTTTGACTGATCAGTAAAGACTCTAAAACAAATTTATTAAGCATATGAAGCAGGGCTGATGACCGCTCACGACTCAAGAAGAGCAGAATCAATTCGCTCATTACGAATGTCGTCGTATACCAGAGCTGCTTCTCGGCGACATAAATTCGCGGTGCACGAAAACTGCGTAAGTTACAGTCAACCAGTGTTTGGGAATGAGAGCAGCAACGGCTTCCAGCTACATTTAAACATGATTTTAAAATTTTTTCTAGTATTTCTTCTTTACATGCTAATTGTCAAATATTTAATGCACTGAACATGATCATAGAATGCATTTATACACCTACTGCCGCATTAGCAGTAGCGACGGTACATCTGAAGGGAAACTTGGAGAATTTTCGGTCATGTTACAGTTCTAGGTTTTGGTTTTAACATACCTGCCGTAGACTGGAGGATTCGAGCGATTAGGACGGCTAATGGGAACAGAGAATCGTGTGATGATGTTCTAACGAGTACTTAATCTGAAAATTATCTGAAATATAAATCAGAGAACTGTCTCCTGAAGATAATGTCCTAGACCCACTGATGACAAACAAACTTTCGGATTCAGTTAGCGTTAAGGATAGAGTCAGTGACCATTACAGCATCACTTAATACGGCTCATTTGGGAATACAAAGAACGATATGGAGGTTTAAATGGTTCTTAGCACTATGGGACTCAACTGCTGAGGTCATAAGTCCCCTAGAACTTAGAACTACTTAAACCTAACTAACCTAAGGACATCACACACATCCATGCCCGAGACAGGATTCGAACTTGCGACCGTAGCAGTCGCGCGGCTCCGGACTAAGCGCCTAGAACCGCTAGACCACCGCGGCCAGCTGATATGGAGGTCTTTCTGTTTAGTAAGAATGGCAAGAGAGAGATTTTAGATTATCTGAAAGATCAACACGAAAATTTCGTTTCCAGTACTAAAGCACTGTTGGTTATCGGAATGGACGAAGTTCAAAGCATCGTACTATAAACATAACTTGTGAGGGATGGAAAAAATCCTCCGTGGTTCGACACCAGTGTCAGAAATCTACTACAAAATCGGAGAGAGCTTCACTTGAAACTTAAATAGAGCCAAAGCATCACACACAAACAAAATCCAAAGAAAGTTGAAATTAGCTTAAGAGGGCTATGCATGCAGCACTCAGTAAGCTCGGAAGTAAAATTTTCTATACCGACTTGGCAGAAAATCCTAAGAAGCTTTGGTCGTATGTTAAATCAATAAACAAGTCGAAGCAGTCTACCCAGACAAACTGCGACGATAATGGCATCAAGACAAAGGATGATACAGAATTGACCGATATACTGTAGGCATTTTCCCAAAACTGCGTCACGGAGGAAGACAGCACTGTAGTTCCTCCTTTAAATCATCGCACGAACTACAAAATGACTGATGTCGAAATAAGTGACCAAGGGACAGAAGATCAACTGAAAGCGGTCAACATCTTAAAAGGCACTGGATCTGATGGGATACCAGATCGATTCTACACAAGAGTAAGGCAGAGTACTGGTCCCTCATCTACCAGCACTGAGCCACAGGTCTCTAGAGGAGCGAAATGTTCCTAATGATAGGAAGAAGCACAGGTCATTCCCGTTATCAAGTAGGATCGTTGAAAGGGTGTGTAAAACAATAGGCCTATATCTCTGCCTGTTGTAGAATTTTGTAACATATTTCTTGCTCTAGTACAATGACATTTCTGGAAATGGTAAATCTCTTTTGCACGTTTCCACATGGGTTCCGCATACAACGCCAGTGAGAAATGCGGCCTGCTATGTTAGTCCACAACTCAGAAAGCAGTAGGTACCGGTGTCCACGTAGGTGCCGTGTTCCTTGAATTCCGGAAGGTGTTGGATACAGTTTCGCACTGACCCCTAAAGAGCGAAATAGGATCGCAGGAAATTTCAATCCAATTATGTGATTGGACTGAAGAGTTTCTAGCAAACAATACACAGCGGACTAACGACGAGAGCCAATGTGCTGGCCAGCCTGAATGTGGTTTTTAGGCGGTTTTCCACATCCTGCTAGACGAATACTGGTCTGGTCCCCTCGTTACGCCTCAGCTACACGACTCGCAGACATTTGCAAGACGTTTTCACTATTCCTTGGATCATACTAGACGCAGACAGTTGGGGTACTCGCATTCTGTCCCAGTGGGGTAGGGAATGGCGACAGAAATGGCACCTGGCCACCCCTTAACATTAACACGCGAAAAGCGCTAAGCCACAACAGCAGACCCCGCAAGAAGGTACAAAATGGCTCTGAGCACTATGGGACTCAACTGCTGTGGTCATCAGTCCCCTAGAACCTAACCTAAGGACATCACACACATCCATGCCCGAGGCAGGATTCGAACCTGCGACCTTAGCAGTCGCACGGTTCCGGACTGCGCGCCTAGAACCGCGAGACCACCGCGGCCGGCCCGCAAGAAGGGATTAACGCTGGGAAAGAGAGCGAGATAGCGTCGGAAGTTCCATAAGGCCTTTCGCGGATGAAGCTGTTGTAAACGGTGAAGTCACAACACTGAAAGGTCGTAGCAAAATGGAGTAATGTTTGCAAAGGATCGAGACTTGACGTAGGGAGGGGCAATTCACCTAAAATAAATACAAACGTAACGTATTACATACACATAGCCAGGAAGACCCACAATAGTATGATTACACAAATGCTAAACACTTACTGGAAGTACTTCCATAAAATATCTACGACTCTGCGTACAGAGAGATCTGAAGTGGAATGACGACCTAAAATTAATCGCGGCGAAGGCAGATGCCAGACAGATTCATTGAGAGAATCCTGAGGGAAAATGGGTCATATGGCTCTGAGAACTATGGGACTTGACATTTGAGGTCATCGGTGCCCTAGACTTAGAACTATTTAAACCTAAGGACATCACACACATCCATGCCCGAGGCAGGATTGGAAGCTGCAGTCGCGCAGTTCCAGATTGAAGCGCCTAGAACCACTCGGCCACAGCGGCCGGCCCCTCAGGGAATGTAGTACATCAAGAAAGGAAGTAGCTTACTAAACAATCCTTCCTTCAATACTTGAATGTTGCACGCATTGGACGGGATTGGTAGAGGAAATAGGGAAGATCCAAAGAAGAGCAGGACGTTTCGTTACGGGTACATTTATTAGGCTCGAAAGCGTTGTGAAGATGCTCAGTCAGCTGCCCCGGCAGACACTGCAAGAAAGGCGTTCTGCATCTGGCCTAGTGTTGAAATTCCGAGAGTGCTGGTTCCTACAAGAGCCATCCAGTACCCTTCTTTGACGTAAACATTGTGAAAAGACCGTGAAGATAAAATCAGTAAATATGAGCGCGCGAGGAGGCTTACGGGCAAACACATTTGACGCGAACCATACGCGATTGGAACAGGAAAAGTGGAAAGTGACAGTGACAGTGACAGAGATACACTAAGTACTCTCCACCACACACCGCAAGTAAGCTTGGGGAGTCCAGATGCAGAAATATTGGGTTGGTGCATAAGTTCGTAGCGTTATTCCATAAGTCTAATAAACACAACAGATGTACAGGACAGAGACTTTAGTCATGAATAGCTTCCTCTCCTTCAATATTCACAACAGTGTACCAACGACGCCGAAATTTTTCAATTTCGAGGCGAAGTACTCGTCGAGCCATGTTTGGAGCGCATTTTCATCCGGTAAGAAAGTTTCTTGGAAGTTGTTCGACAGAGAACGGAGAAGGTGGAAGTCAGAGGGCACAAGATAAGGTGAGGCTGAGGAAAGTCTTACCAAGCCAACATCTGCATAATACTTTTTGTCAGTGTACCATCGCTCCACGCAGTCACGCCGTCTTGCTGGTCGTTATTCTGGACCACGTCTGGAAGACGTCTCAGTAATTGACAACAAGTGTCAGCAGTGCTGGTTACAAAATGTCTCTGAGCACTATGGGACTTAACTGCTGAGGTCATCAGTCCCCCTAGACCTTAGAACCACTTAAACCTAACTTACCTAAGGACATCACACACATCCGTTTCTGAATGCCTCCGCTCCTGCCACCTCTCTACTGAACTCAAACCGAAGAATCTGTGCGAAATGTTCTGATTTCTCCATTTGGCACTCCATTTTATAGCGTTCACAGCTCCATTCGCTATCTCCAAATGACATAATGACAATATGCAGACTCAAATACCAACACTGATCTACAAAGAAAAAAAGATAGTTGTTAAATTAACCCTTAACAAACGGAATACCAAATGCAAAAGCAAAAATGCTACAAACGTATGCACCATCCTAATAGATCACTCATTTACGTTCAGACGCTCGAAGCTCTTTTATACGAGGGTTATTCGGAAACTAACGAACGATCGGTCGTGAAATGGAAACCACAGCGTAAATCCGATGATGTTTTGCACAGGTGTGTTGGGAAGTGTCTCTAGTATGGCCGTCGATCGCATTACGTACTTCTTTCTAGTACTGAGCACACAGGGAGCACATAAAGATACCTAGAACGATAGTGTCTCCCGCCAAGTACGAGGGCTAGTGAGAAATTTTGCCTGAAGCTATGCTGCCAACATTATATAATTGTCGTTCGTTTTCTTCTTCAAGAGAATTCTCACCCCCCATTCTGCAGGGGCAATGAAGATATTCCTGAATCGTTTTCAATTGGAAGTGTTTGATTACCCACAATACATCCCGTAATTTCAAAGAACTTACGGGTTCGCTGCCGGGTGACGTCGTCGAACATCGCCGATATTTCAACAGGAGCACACCCTGCCATTCCCAAGGCGCAAATGCAAGGAAGAAGAAATGTACAAGCAAATTTAATACCTCTGTTCACAGAGGAGAAAAAAGGAAGACACCACACGAAGAACAAGTGTCAACACAAACAGAGATAACCAACATCGAAAATATCGATAGTTCCGATAGTTACTATTAATCAACATTTGAGGTAGCACTAATTTTGTCAGTCTGTATTTTTTTTTTTTTGAGAGACAGAGCCAGATTCCAAGCAGCATTTAAACAAAATCCACCATCTCTGTTAATAAGGTTGTTTGATAGTCTGATTTCAACAGCTTTCTTAATAACACTATCCCAATAGCTGGACGTGAAAGCCAGGATCTCCGTGTTGTTGTATTCCAAAGGATGACCGGTGTCAAGGCAACGTTCTGCAATAGCGGATTTGCTCGGCTGTTGTAAGCGTGTGTGAAGCTTATGTTCAATGCACCGGTCTTCCACAGTCCTGGTTGTCTGACCAATATATGACATGCAACAACTGCAAGGAATACGATAGACCCCAGCCTTGCGCAAACCAAGATCATATTTTACGGACGCCAACAGGGCCTTAATCTTAGCAGGTGGTCGAAAAACACATTTCAGATCATATTTCCGCAAAATACGGCCAATCATGTTGGAAATGCTTCCTGCGTAATGCAAAAAGGCCGTAGACTTAGGTGCCACTTGGTTGCTATCGTCACTCACCCATTACGCAGAAGGCTGATGGCGCAACAAACGTTTGATCTGCCTCTCACTAAACCATTCTGACGAAAGGTGACTTCGAGATGTGAAAGGGTAGCTGCCAAACTTGCAGGGTCTGAGATAACGTGGGCCCTGTGAACCCAGGTGCGAAGTACTCCTTCACGCTGAGCTGGATGGTGACAACTATCAGCTGGCAGATACAAGTCAGTGTGGGTGGGCTTCCTATAAACAGAATGTCCCAACGTACTACCAGACTTCCTTTTGACCAACACATCAAGGAAGCGAAGGCATCCATTCTTTTCCACCTCGATAGTGAACTGAATATTCGGTTGGATTGAATTCAAATGTTCCAAAAACCGGTTTAAATTCTCACCACAAGGTGTGCTGCTGTCGAAATATCGGCGGTGTTCGACGACGTCACCCGGCAGCAAACCTGTAAGTTATTTGAACATTCCATTCGCAGGGAAAAGTTAAGGTCTCACAGCGCGTGACTGCCTCCCTCCGAGTTTCATCTCTGCTCACATGTACCGCTGGTTATGAAGAAAACATTTTGGCACAGACAACGAGCTGTAGGCCAGCGTAGAGAATTGCCAGAAAGCACTGGCAGCTGCCTTCTGTAACGAGGGTATTGGAAAGTTGGTACTGCGCTACGACAAACATCTAAGTCGGATCGGCGACTATGGAGATAAGTAGCTGGGAGTTGTAACTAACTGTTGCAAATAAAACAGTTTTGATTTTCACTGTGGTTTCCATTTTGCGAACTATCCTCCCTTACTTTCGAAATAGCCCTCGTACATGCGAGTTTCTACAAAGACTTGGACAAAATATTACTCTTTTCTAATGAACAACAAATCTATTTAAATTTGTATGCATACAAACTAACACCTATAACAAACAGAAAGTGTCAGTTTCTTTGAAAGCAGTCTGTTATTTATGCAGACCCTTTCACGATCTGCGTGGTAAAGTGAATTTTACACTGTTTCGAAACTATGTGTATGATGCTAACGGCTGTAGCCTATGTGTGAGCAACATTATTGGCGAGCACTAATGGATTCGAATATAAACAGCATCAATAACTACTGCCCACTGACATACAGTCAGAGGGAGATGTCGTAAGGATACTGCCACCGAGTGGGTCATGTATCACGCAAGGCAAGGCATTCCATAGTCAACTGATCTACTTTGATTACGCCGTCATCACAGACGAGCAGACAATGACTTCATTCATCACCGCCAACGCCGAGAAAAGCTGCAACGAGAAGCTCTCTCGCTATAATCTCTCACAATGCATTTTAAGCAGCACCTATTTTTTAGTAAACTATGGACAGAAATATTTTTACATACGTTTGCAGAGTTTTTATGAGGGACGTTTACGTGTTTGACTGTGGTATGCGGTAAATTGCGCGATCTGTGGAGTCCGCCATAGGCTTCGAGGCTTCGACCAATAACACCAAAGCTGCTTATTTGTCACTGGTGCTAGGCGCAATGTCGGTGGGAGCTTTAAATTTGACAGCCTGCCCAACTGCGGTCACCATGTTTAATTTCTGTAGATCGTCAGTTTATTTGAGGTGCCGAGAACCATAAGGGCCTAATGTACACTGTCGTCCATTCTGAAACTGTAGCACGCATGCATGCTCCTAACATCTGTTGATCTTATAGTGAACCAGCTGTGTGAGTGCTCCACCCTACAGTCGATATATGAAAATTTGCGAAAACCTGTCCCACCGATTTCTTTGATGTTGATTTCCAAATGGGAGCAAAGCACAAATTTTCACTGTTGTAGTCACGCCCAGTGGCTAAAATAGCGATCATTTCTTCGTAATACCTGGAAGCCATTGAAAGAACGCAGCACTATAATCTCACGTTTCATGGTTACAGCATTCCAGCCCTTAAAATGGACTCCGATGCATACAGAACATGTAAGAGTGTTTTCGACCTCACTACCACAAAAACGTGACTGTCAAATTTCTTAAAAGTACATTTTTTATACTACGACTAAGATAAAGTTTAAAAAAGATTCCCATGAATTGTTGTATGAGTAATATATTCTTCACTGGAATGGTGGAGTGACCGACATTTTCTTCGTCACACTGAGAGAGATCACAATTTGTCATTTCCCCACAGTTTGTAGACGCCTTGCAAAATCTGTTGCCCAAATGCTTAGGTGGAAGACAAATATGAACTTTGCAGCACGAAGACTTAACGAAACGAATAGGTCCAAGTTGAAACACATAGACTTGACAAAGCTATTAGATTTCACGTCTAAGTTGAACACACAGCTTTATGTGAACCTTAAGCCCAAAAAAGACGATAAAGACGAAGGTAAAGTATTAGGATATGTGGTAACTGTGTGAGTAGTGCATTTAGCACATATGCTCTATTTGCTGATTTTATTTTCTTGTTAATTACGAACTATATAAGCGCCAAAACGCCACTATGACCTCTAGGCTAAATATGAAAAATACAGATTAACATTAATACTAACAAACTAATAATAATACTAATAAATATTAACTAAAATTTATAGCACAAAATGGGTTCAAGACTTTTAACACGAAATGTAGAATATTGAGGCTTACTTTAAAAAAAAAAGGAGTCAAGACTTTGAGACTCAAAGTTTGCCTACAAATTTGATGTTCAGAAATATCTATTTTCACAAAATGCCCCCTTATAGTTCTCATTGCCTCATATGTTTCTCGTAGCCATAACTGAGCAATATTACAGCCAGTTCCTCTATTCTTGACATAGCTATTACATGATTACTTATACATGTACTTTTGTGTTTGCTTACCAAATTCTGACACGGTGCGTTTCGGTAACGTCAGTAGTGAAACGAGTTCATTTGAGTCTAAAATATCCAAAAGTTACCTCATTACGTTTTACCGAATAAAAAACATTCACAGCCAAAACGTCGCTAAGCAGATATCTTACAGCTGGTTTCTTCGCATCTCCTAGAGCAGTGAAAAACTGACAAGATCTTAACAGCTAGCGCAGTACCCTGATAATACGACCAAATTCAAATGTCAAGAAAGGCGCCTTCTGCCATTGATGTTACAGCTGCAGCTATCGAACCGAATCGCGCCTCATTCTTCCGAGTATATACGCCGGCCTGCAGACACGTAAGATTACTTCGCAAATGAGGCCATTCAGATGTCTGGCCCCGTACGTTCATCGGAAACGCCAGCACCCATCGCGGTCTGCCCGCAGTTCCTTTCTGGTCCCTTCCACCCTGAGGGAAGGGGAGTGGGTTGCGTGTTCTGTGGCTGCGAGCACGCTATCCTTGCACCAAGTCCATGTGTGCACGTGAGCCGACCGTTCCTCATCCTCTGCGTGTGTGTGTGTGTGTGTGTGTGTGTGTGTGTGTGTGTGTGTGTGTGTGTGTGTTGTGGCAGGGCCAATTAACACAGAGCAAGACCTCTGTTTCACCCTCCACACTCCCCCCCCCCCTCCCCTCCTCCATCCACATGCGTATTCAGGTCTGAGGGGGGAGGAAGGGGGTGACTGAGTGGTATGGGGGTGTGGGGTTGAGGTAAATTGCAGGTAGTTGTTAGCGCTGCGGGGTCGACGGCTAGAAGTGCCTCGAGATTTCAGCGGCGATCTCCAGATAGTTGTTCGCAGATAATAAGAATCGCTTCTGCCCTCGCTTAATAGCGATCACTTCGGCCACGCAAGCACAGCCCCCTCCACACGACCCCAACCCACCCACCCACCCACCCACCCACCAACCCCCCCCCCCCCCCCCCCCCCCCCCACACACACACACACACACACACACACACACACACACGTGTGGGTATTTGCATGCCGACGCCGACGAATCTCAGCAAATCACTCTCCTGACTCACTTGAACTACCCACAATGCACCTCTCTCCACTCTTCTCCCACTCCCCCACCCTGTTATCCACCCAACACATCAACCTCGTAGCGATAACATCCGTAATATAGCTACATGACTACCACAAACACACACACAAAACTCATAGCGTACCCTGTACCACTGTCGAGCTGGTCGAAAACACTTTTTCCCAGCGCAATGGACAAACCTTTTCAGAAACTGAACGGGGTCAGCACTTGCAGACCGGAACGATGATTCGTGGGAGAGGGGGGGGGGGGGGGGGGGCGGGAGAGAGGAATGGGGCAGAGAGCGCTGAATGTGAGTCCCGAATTACGGCCTACCGTGCAGGGTTGGTTGGCGTGGGGCTTCGATTGCCATCAGCCTTTGCGCCGTGTGTGTGTGTGTGTGTGTGTGTGTGTGTGTGTGTGTGTGTGATTACCAGCTCGTGTTCTGCGTGCCCGGATCTGCCGTACAGCTGCGGTCATGCTACGAACAACATGCTCTCATTTTCAGCAATTTCAAGAGCGCCGCATTCTGTTAAACATCTAGATATTTATACATGCCCCTACCACTGTCGTTTTATGCAACCCACAATGTTAAGTTAACCTCCATGAATCACGCCCAACATTTTCAGATACTTTAGCTCGCTACACGCGAATTATTAGTCACAAAAAATTTAACTGGACTTTTCGTTGGAAGCTTAATGTGGATAAATCTTGTTCACTGATACATTTCCGCTACAGGCTATAGTGTTCGAGTTATTTAAGGAAATCGCAAGTGAACTTCAAATGGACCGCCATTCCCACACTCAAGCCCCACTCGTCAGGATTTAAATGTATATTGCTTGTGGCACTCTGTCCTGCCACTATACAAAAATATGGACTGCACAAATTATTTCCCATATCGACCTCTCTTGGACTTCATTGATAGGCCTTGTTATGTCACCAATTTAACTGAAACTTGTTGTTGTTTTCAGTCCAGAGACTGGTTTGATGCAGCTCTCCATGCTATACTATCCTTCGCAAGCTTCTTCATCTCCCAGTACCTACTGCAACCTACATCCTTCTGAATCTGCTTAGTGTATTCATCTCTTGGTCTCCCTCTACCATTTTTACCCTCCACGCTGCCCTCCAATACTAAATTGGTTATCCCTTAATGCCTCAGAACATGTCCTACCAACCGATCCCTTCTTCTGGTCAAGTTGTCCCACAAACTCCTCTTCTCCCCAATCCGATTCAATACTTCCTCATTAGTTATGTGATCTACCCATCTAATCTTCAGCATTCTTCTGTAGCACCACATTTCGAAAGCTTCTGTTCTCTTCTTGTCCAAACTAGTTATAGTCCATGTTTCACTTCCATACATGGCTACACTCCAAACAAATACTTTCAGAAACGACTCCCTGACACTTAAATCTATACTCGATGTTAACAAATTTCTCTTCTTCATAAACGCTTTCCTTGCCATTGCCGGTCTGCATTTAATATCCTCTCTACTTCGACCATCATCAGATATTTTGCTCCCCAAATAGCACAACTCCTTTACTGCTTTAAGTGTCTCATTTCCTAATCTAATTCCCTCAGCATCACCCGACGTAATTCGACTAGATTCCATTAACCTCGTTTTGCTTTTCTTGGTGTTCATCTTATATACTCCTCTCAAGACACTGTCCATTCCATTCAACTGCTCTTCCAAGTCCTTTTTTCTGTCTCTCACACAATTAAAATGCCATCGGCGAACCTCAATGTTTTTATTTCTTCTCCGTGGATTTTAATACCTTCTCCGAATTTTTCTTTTGTTTCCTTTACTGCTTGCTCAATATACAGATTGAATAACATCGGGGAGAGGCTACATCCCTGTCTTACTCCCTTCCCAACCACTGCTTCCCTTTCATGTCCCTCGACTCTTATAACTGCTATCTGGTTTCTGTACAAATTGTAAATAGCCTTTCGCTCCCGGTATTTTACCCGTGGCACCTTTAGAAACTAAAAACAAAAATTGTGAAATAGGTCACACAAGAAATTACTAGTCCTTGCACAATCCAATTTTTTACTGTACATCATTTACCACAATTTCATTAAACTTACATATGGCAAGTGATAATTCATGAATACACAAGTGCCCTCTAGCGACACTAAAAGCCAACATATTTTTAGTAACTTCTGTCGTGCTTCAGTTCAGCGGTGATCTTGTATCAGAGATGTATTCTGTGACTTATAATATGGGAAGGAAGCACGTGTAAAAATTATTCATTCCTCTGCTGTATTTACGAAACTCTACGCTATTTTTTTTAATCTGTCTTACACTTATGTACACTGTTTAAAGATCAGGAGATGGTAACTCCGTCTACCAAAACTGCTCATAGTGAATAAAGGTTTTACAAATGTGATCTCGGCTAAGGAACTGTCTTCCTTCAAGATGAATAATAACAGATCACCCCCTTACCGCTCAGTATGTGCAAGTTGCACCATATTACTACGTCGACATATTTTTCAATATTTATCTTACGGAAAATATCCTATAAATATAAGATGAAATCGAAATATCAGTTCGAAAAACAACAATTAGTGTATTTATACTGTTTTTGTCTGTTTCCACAGTAATATAAATGAATGCAAATGTTGTCTCTTACGATGATGAATTAGCATGGTCTGTTATTAGTTATTGTGTAATCTTCATGTACAGATTTGTTTAGTGATTTACCACCAGAAGGCGGTTCTTGCTCATTGGTATGAGGATGACTAGAGTTCTGGTGGAAACTGGACACCGGAATAAATAATTTGTGATCAAGACTGTTTTCGATAGTAAATATTAGTTATAACATTGATCACTGTTGCTCCCACAATGTATTCAAAAGTAACTAAATCAGAAGTTGTAAAGTAGTGCTAATGTAATATATGGCAGAAGGTATTAACTAAACAAAACCCAACAAAGCTGCACTTCTTAGTGTTAAATGTTAACAATTTTGAGTAAAATATGATTACAAACTAAAACTTTGCTTAGAGGAAAGTGTGTCCCAAGAGTTATTGCCTTTTTAGGAGATTCGGTTTCATTCTTCGTAAGATACTGAAATATGTATTTTGTCGTTACCTTATGATAGGTGCCGAAATCGTGTAAAATTGTTTAAGTGACATCATAGTCACTAAAACATCTGAATTATTTACGGTTCTGCTGTTAACCAACCATTTTCAAATGGCCACTGCAACATTTACAGTCCATGAGAAACAGGTTGGAGGAAACTACGTGTAGGCGTTCTGGTACTGGACGTCTACGCCTCAGAACAGAACTTGGAGATAGATGGCTGGACCTCTCTGTAAACCAGGACAGAAGCCGATCTGTGGTGCATCTAACGACAGAGTACACCACCGGGGCTGTAACAGGTGCTTTGGAGCACCCTGCTCATCGCACATTATCGAACCTGGGACTCCATGTCGATCCAGTGCCCTCGTCCATTAAGACTGCAGTCGTCACACTACCACCGGGATTGGACCATAGATTAGTGTAAACGCGTCACATTACTTGTTACACCTGGACGATGATCGCCCGTGGGCACGCTGTCAATCTGGCGAACAGATTCTCCAAACACGCAACAGGTTGGAGACTCATACCTCTGTGGTCAGTATTAAATAAACAGAGACTCTCCCCTGGGGATGAATGAGATCTGCGCGGAGTTGACCGAAGGCACCTTGACAGATATGCATCGCATAAAGGTTACTGCGGACCACTAACGTTTCTGCATGTTCCATGTGTTGTTTGGAAACGGTGGCATCTTCCAGCAGGATAACTACCCACATCAAAAGGCAAGAAACGTGCTATGGGACTTCGAGATGCGAGATAGTGAACTCATGTTACTGACTTAGGCGCCAAATTCACCTAAACTGTACCCGATCTGCAACGCTATCGGGCATCAGCTCCGTGCCAATATGCCTCTGGAAACGTTCTGGAATTTGTCGATCCCATGCCATGCAGAATCGCTTCTGTATTGCGTCACAATGGTGAACCAGCACGTTATTTTGTTGTTAGGTGAGAAACAACCTTTAGCAGCACAATTTTCTGGATGTTAATCTTTCTGCTTAGGATTCGTGATCTAGTAAGTTCATATGTGTCCGCAGATGGTGCTCTTGCGGCAGCGTTCTCACTTGCCGCTCACGGGGTCCCGGGTTCGATTCTCGGCGGGGTCAGCGATTTTCCCTACCTCGAGATGTGTTATTGTGTCGTCTTCATCATCATCGTTCATTCCCATTACGATCGGAGTAAGGCAATGGCAAACCAACTCCGCTACGCCCTTGCCTATTTGGCGGTGCGAGTCTCCCGCATCGTTCCCTACGCTCCTTGGAGTATGGGACCTCATCATCGTCATCATCATCATCATCATCATCATCATCATCATCATCATCATCATCATCGACATCAAGTGCATATGTGCCGTTCTTATGTTGCATTTAGTTGGTTTGTCTACCCAAGGTGTCCAGTTTTCGGCGTTTATCGAGTATATTTTCACTTAGCATCTCACTCCCATCGATCACTGCGTTTTGGTTTCGTTTGTTTAGTGCATGTAGTGTTGCCAACTGTCACTCTGTGCTTTTCTTCGTCTCCTATTTTCGGCTGATTTGTGTGTAGATCTTTACTTAGGACCGAATATAGGAGATTCGGAAGATTACGACATTCAAGTTCGGAATGTGGTGGTTCGATGAAGTAACATGCAAGAATGTTATCACGCTGCAGTTGGTTATTACCCAGATATTTTCCACAAGCCACCCAATGCATTTCAGTCAATTACCGGAAACAGTACATAATCTTGGAAACATTGCTGCTAGTTTGAATATACTGCACTTCGATGTAAAAGGGAAAAATAAATGTATAACTTATGTTTATACTTATGAGCATTCGAGAATGTAGAACTGTGTAAGACGTTCGAAGGTGTGAGAATAATGGAGGTAAGCTGTAGGAAAAGACGGATAATACAAATTACGTACAAAACCAAAGAGGGAATAATAAGACTACAAGGACAAGAAAGAAATACCGGTGTAAATAACGGTGTAAGAAAGAAATTTAGTCCTTCGTCCCTGCATTTCAGTTTACATGTCGAAGAAGCAATGACGAAATTAACAGGAAGTGTCAGCAGCGTGATTAAAATTCATTGAGAATGCATATCAATGATAAGATTCGATGATGACATTGCTATCCTTAGCAAAAGTACAGAAAAACCACAGGATCTGTTGAATGGATTGTAGAGTCGAATGAATACATAATATAAATTGAGAGTAAACATCAGAAAGTCACAGGCAGCAAAATAACTCATGATCGACGAAGCAAGGATGATATAAAAACCAGACGAGCACTGGCAAAGAAGGAATACCTAGCCAAGGGAAGTCTACTAGTAACAAACATAGGCCTCAATTTGAGGAAGAATGTAGGTCTGGAGCACAGAATTGTGTGGTAGTGATACGTGGACCGTGGAAAAACCCAAACAGAAGAGAATCGAACTATTTGATATGTGATGCTACAGAAGAATGTGGGAAACTGGGTGAACCGATAAGGTGAGAAATGAGTAGGTTCTCCGCGGGATCGGCGAGGGAAGTTTTATAGGAAAAACACTAACAAGGAGAATGGACAGGATGGTAGGACATGTGTTATGACATCATGGAACAACTTCTATGGTACTAGGAGGAGCTGTAGGTGGTAAAAACTGTAGACGAAGACAGAAACTGGAATAAATGCAATTAGGACCCAACTGCTAATGTGAGAGTTGTTCCATTCGGTATTTTTCAAACAACTACCCGGATTAGGGAATAATATCGGAAACATTGTATATAGTTTAAAACTGATGCACTTCAATATAGAAGGAAAAAATTAATATATTAGGTTATGTTGATATTTATAAGCATTCGACAATGTAGAAGAGGGCAAGATCTTCTAATATTTGCGAATAACAGAGGAATTCTTCTGGGCCGGATCAAACCAGTCCGAAGACTTAAAATGCAATAATAAGAAGTTCTTAGAATACTGTACTAAAAGTTTCGACACCTCACTTTAAAACAATATACGTAGCCTTGAAAATGGCGTCTGTGACGTTGGCGCATTCGAAGAAGGTAGCAGTCACTGAGTTTTTCTTTTGGGGGACATCAGAGCATCACAAACATTCATAGGTGCTTGCAGAATGTCTACTGAGACCTGGCAGTGAACAAAAGCGCGGTGAGTCGTTGGGAAAGACGTCTGGCATCATCGCAACAATGTCGCGCACACCTATCCGAACGACCGCGTGTCGACCGACCGCTCGCAGCTGTGATTCCTGAAATGTTGGAACGTGTGGACACTCATTTGAGATAGTCAGCGGATTACAATCAAACACCCTGCTGCTCAACAGGACGTTTCTGTTGGCAGTGCTGATACTCTCGCCTATCAGTTGGGGTACTCAAAGGCGTGCGCCCGCCGGGTTCCTCGATGGTTAATAGAAGTCCAAAAACAGCAACGAAGGACCATCTGTGCGGAATTGCTCGTGCGTTAACAGGCTGATCATGGCAATTTTCTGTCGAAGACCCTCACAGGCGATGAAACATGGATTCATCATTTCGATGCGGAAACAAAACGGCAATCTATGGAGTGGTGCGACACCACCTCTTCCCCCTAAGAAAGTTCAAAGCCGCGCCCTTAGCCTGTGAAGCCACGGCGACGGTTTTCTGGGATATTGAAGGGCTTGTTCTGTTTGATGTACTCCCCCATGGTGTAACGATCAACTCAGAAGTGTCTTGTGCTACAGTCAGGAAACTGGAGAAACGACTTCAGTGTGTTCGATGTCACAAAAATGCAAACGAACTTCTGAATGACGACACAAGGCCAGACAAGTCTACGATCCCGAGAGAAGCTCGCAAAACTTCACTGAACTGTTCTTCTTCATCCACCCTACAGTCCCTATCCCGCACCTTCCGAGTTCCATCTGTCTCTCACAGAGAAGGATGAACTCCGCGGAAGAACTATGTGAGTATGTGAGTGGCTAGAAGACTTCCTAAGTAATAGAACCCAGTGCGTTGTCCTCGATGGTGAGTGTTCATCGGAGATGAGGGTATCATCTGACGTGCCCCAGTGAAGTGTGGTAGGTCCGCTGTTGTTTTCTATCTACATAAATGATCATTTGGATAGGGTGGATAGCAATGTGCGGCTGTTTTGCTGATAATCCTGTGGTGTACGGGAAGGTGTCGTCGTCGAGTGACTGTAGGAAGCCGGACGCGGTGGTCTCGCTGTTCTAGGCGCGCAGTCGAGAAACCGTGCGACTGCTACGGTCGCAGGTTCGAATCCTGCCTCGGGCATGGATGTGTGTGATGTCCTTAGGTTAGTTAGGTTTAAGTAGTTCGAAGTTCTAGGGGACTGATGAACACAGCAGTTGAGTCCCATAGTGCTCAGAGCCATTTGAACCATTTGACTGTAGGAAGATACAAGATGACTTGGACAGGACTTGTGATTGGTGTAAAGAATGGCACCTAACTATAAAGATAGATAATTGTAAATTAATTCAGATGAATAGGAAAAAGAATCCCGTAATGTTTGAATAATCCATTAATAGTGTAGCTCTTGAACAGTCACGTCGATTAAATATTTGGGCGGAACATTGCTGAGCGATATGAAGTGGGACAAACATGTAATGGCACTTGTGGGGAAGGCGGATAGTCGTATTCGGTTCATTGGTAGAATTTTGGAAAGATGTGGTTCATCTGTAAAGGAGACCGCTTATAAAACACTAATACGACCTATTCTTGAGTACTGTTCGAGCATTTGGGATCCCTATCAGGTCGGATTGAGGGAGGACGTAAAAGCAATTCAGAGGCAGGCTGCTAGATTTGTTACTGGTAGGTTTGATCATCACGCGAGTGTTAGGGAAATGCTTCATGAACTCGGGTGGGAGTTTCTAGAGGAAAGGAGGCGTTCTTTTCGTGAATCGATACTGGGGAAATTTAGAGAACCAGCATTTGAGGCTGACTGCAGAACAATTTTTCTGCCTCCAACTTATATTTCGCGGAAAGACCACAAAGATAAGATAAGAGAGATTAGGGCTCGCACAGAAGCTTATAGGCAGTCATTTTTCCCTCGTTCTGTTTGGGAGTAGAACAAGGAGAGAAAATACTAGTTGTGGCGCCAGGTACCCTCCGTCACTCACCGTATGGTGGAAATGCGGAGTCTGTATGTAGATGCAGATGTAGATGTAGAAAGTATGTGGATGATGGGTAGGTTACTGATACAACAAAACATTCTCCCACTGTCGACGTAGAGAGAGGTAGCGTGCAAGAATACAAGCCCTCCCTTTAAGTTGTCGTAACGCTGTCGCATTGAACGCAGGTTATGATCATTAGAGCCAAAGGATTGGGGAATAGTATGATGTACTTGAAATCTGAATAAATCCAACCCGCTTTCAGCAAAAAAGTATTTCTTTACTCATTTAATGCCCCTCGTATATCAAAACAGTGGTTCCTATATACTCCATTATTCTGCGAAAGGAAATAATCAACATTGTAACATAATGCCGTAGAATTTCATCACTAGAGCAAATCAAGAGACGAAAGCTAATGTAAGCATAATCAAATGTGCATTAAAAGTGGAAAGCCACCTGAGGATGAAACTGTTGGTTCGAAACAGGTACTGGCGCTATCGGTGTGAATAAACAGCATTATCAACGGCGGCTCGTTGATCCAAGAGTTCACCTTTATCTTCTACAGAGCCACGATCACAAAATGTCAGTTTTCAACGAAGTATGATATGTGAGGATATATTGGAAATTGAAGAGGAACTTTAGTAAATGCAGCCATGGTGGGGAAAGCATTTCGACTTTTGCTGGGGACGCTACTCACCTTGCAGAGCCTGACGACGCGGCAGCCGATGACGCGGTGGCATCGCGGCTCCTTGCCCTTGCCACCGGCTGGTGACTCCACACAAACACGCCCCATAGCGGGGGCAGCACCGCCCACGCCTCACCCCATGTGGTCCTTATAACAATGGCTGTGCTTACCTGTAACAGTCACCAAAGGTGGAAAAGTTAGAAATGCGACCTTATGATATCCAGGGGCGATTTAGCGGCGATTACAAATTCTTAACTTCGCAAGAGAATCTTTGTCAGATTTAGCCACATTACTGTAGCCTTATCTTAAGATCTAGCCTTTCATTGAGCAAATACGTGTAAATTTACTGATGCGGATGTGTAAGTACGTAATACTGAATGACTGGATCTCTTTGAATGACAGTAAAACAGCGCTGTACTCATAAATTTCTTAAAATGGTTCTGAGCACTATGGAACTTAACATCTGAGGTCATCAGTCCCCTAGAATTTAGAACTACTTAAACCTAACTAACCTAAGGACATCACAAACATCCATGCCCGAGGCAGGATTCGAACCTGCGACCGTAGCGTCGCGCGGTTCCAAACTAAAGCGCCTATAACCGCTCAGCCACACCGGCCGGCTAAATTTCTTATATTTAGGATTTAGCTAAGCAGATATTTTGAAACGATGAAGTGCCAGTAGTAACAGGAAAAAAATGGTTGAAATGGCTCTAAGCCCTATGGGACTTAACATGTGAGGTCATCAGTCCCCTGGACTTAGGACTACTTAAACCTAACTAACCTAAGGATATCACACACACCCATGCCCGAGGCAGGATTCGAACCTGCGACCGTAGCAACCACGTGGTTCCGGACTGAAGCGCTTAGAACCGCTCAGCCACCGCGGCCGGCAGTAACAGGAAAAACATTCGAGTAAAGCGAAAGCATGTAAAAAGTTATTTCTCGCACCTGAGATCTTGGACGCATTTTAATTTCTAATCAGTGCAAGATACCTTTATGTATTGACTGAAAAGACTAGGTTTTTATGTCGTCAATTTTGTTACTGGTTTTATGGCGCCCAGCACGATTTGCTCTACTTTGTGGATCTCCTCATCCAAGAGGTAGCCATTATATACAAAGCCTGTTGTGGTTGGCAGGAGAGCCAACACAGGGTTACTTAAGGAGGCCGAAATGCACGCGTTTAAGCTCATGCAGACTGGCGTGAGGTCTGTAACCATGACAAGGGAATTAGAATTCAGAAAAACGGACGTTGTTGGTGGAATACTTAACTTTAATCCATTAATGACGAACGTCGGTCTGGACAGTACATGATTCTCAGTATCAATAGCAATTGATAATGGCGCCTTACTAGGTCGTAGCACATGACGTAGCTGAAGGCTATGCTAACTATCGTCTCGGCAAATGAGAGCGTAGAAGTCAGTGAACCATCGCTAGCAAAGTCTGCTGTACAACTGGGCGAGTGCTAGGAAGTCTCTCTAGACTAGACCTGCCGTGTGGCGGCGCTCGGTCTGCAATCACTGATAGTGGCGACACGCGGGTCCGACGTATACTAAGGGACCGCGGCCGATTTAAAGGCTACCACCTAGCAAGTGTGGTGTCTGGCGGTGACACCACAAAGCCCTCGATTATTTGTTGGATGTATTCAAACCGCTGTCTTTCTTTATTTTTTTGCTCTTTACGGGTTCCTCTATTATCATGGAAGCTGTACCACGCTGTCTCAAGAGGGTCCTGTGTACCTGCCCCTCCTTCTATTTCGCTGTTCCGACACACTGCGTTATTCGCCGATTCTGCTGAGAACCTCGTTTATCATCTTATTAGATGAATAACTGCATGAAACATAACAAACCAGCATTCTGATCACAGCACGTAACACAATGTTAATAGGCCAAGCACCTCAATGTCAGCACACACGTTTGCAATGCGTGAAAGAGTCATTCGGAAAATTCAATGGTGTATTTGCCTGTGTGTAAATGGACAGCATTTTGATATAATGGCCTAGAGATATTTGTGTCATCCAAATGAGTTGAGTCACGTAAGTAGCCAAAATTGTCTTGCAGCTCATATTAGTCATTCAGTACTCTTACAAACAAAATAAATTACAGATTCATGACGAAATATACGTTGATCAAAAAATTGTATTTATGAAAATTCTAGCAAAAAAGCTTGAGCAGCGCCTCGGGCATAAATGACACTCATGCTGAATATGCATGTCAGGCACATGAAGGTAGTTCAAGTTCCTCTTACCTGTCTCAGGCGATGTCTAGCAACGAAACTTAAACTTCAGTTCTAACTGCTTCGTTTCGAAACATCCCCTCCGTATTATTAAAAACGTGTAGTATTTACAATCATTCTTTTACACATTTCTAATGATTTGTATTAACTATTACGTCATCCTAGTACACTGCTTTTCTCGTAACGATAGTTGTCTACGATAACCTTCTAGGCTTTGGTAGGTGTACGTTCAATTGTTTCGATACGCTCTGCAGGCAACGTGAAAAGACAAAATCATACGGAAACAGCACAAACACAACACGTTACCGTGTCCAATACAGTTAGGGAAACTATTAGCATTCAAAACAGCTCCCCGTCGTCTAGGAAAGGGCACATACAGGTCCTGCAAGGTTTTCAAGGCAATCTTATACCTTTCTTCCTGCAAAAGTTGATGAAGGTGGATAGCGATCAAGTCCACCAAAAATGGAACACAAAGACTGAAGAATATTAAAATCTGCTGTCGTAGCCAGGAGAGATGTGACAATTGATGTCTGTGTTCACAAAACCAGTCCTGGACGGTGCGAACTGTCGTCTTGGAACACAGGATCGCCACTGGAAAACAGTGTTCCATGGGATGGACCTGAGGAAGCAGAATGGTCACATAGTCCGTGGCAGTAATGCGATCATGCAGGGTACACATGGAACCTATGGAATAACATAACATGGCTGCTCAAATTATTACCGAACCTCTGCCATGTTTCACTCTTAGGACGTAAACTCGGCCGCAAGTTCAAACAAGACTCGTCCGACTAAATGACTCTCCCTCATTGGTCCACACTGCAGGTTTTATGGCTCTGGAGTCACATTTGCCTGTTAAGGGGATTTTCATGACTCAAGCATGGAGAGATGTGTGCAGCAAAGCTCCTATAATTCCCAGCATACGGAGCCCCCTTTGTGCCGTTTTCCTGCTGACAGAGTTCACGAGTGTGGCATTCAGTTCCGTGATTACCTTCGCAACTGTCTTCTCATATTTAGTCAAAATCATTTTCAAAGGCCGTTCCTCATACTCACTCAACACACACATTCGTTCGCGCTGTGATTTAGTAGGTTATGTTTTTCCTCTATCCCTGTATGTACTATAAAAATTCGGTACGGTACCTCTTGAAAGACCAAACACTTTGGCTACCTTGGTTACAGAACCACCCACCATACGATCACCAACATTTTGTGCACTTTCTAAGTCACTTAGGTGCGACTCAATGCGTCACAGCTACACAGAACACTGTTCTAGTCAATGTTCTGAAAGATATGACGTTTCTTTTCTTTTGCGCCGCGCAGGATTAGAAATGCGGTCTCAGGCGATGCAGTCATGGACTGTGCGGCTGGTCCCGGCGGAGGTTCGAGTCCTCCCTCGAGCATGAGTGTTTGTGTTTGTCCTTACGATAATTTAGCTTAAGTAGTGTGTAAGCTTAGGGACTGATGACTCAGCAGTTAACTCCCTTAAGATTTCACACACATCTGAACTTTTTTTCTTCTTTCGTCGTAGCCGTACGTTGTATCACCACCGTTATATTCAATGGAGTTGA
Organism: Schistocerca gregaria; assembly: GCF_023897955.1. Lineage (NCBI taxonomy): Eukaryota > Metazoa > Arthropoda > Insecta > Orthoptera > Acrididae > Schistocerca > Schistocerca gregaria. The sequence goes on from NC_064929.1 coordinate 137,300,062, forward strand.
CTTTTTTATTATTTTCTTGTCCTTGACACGTTTATTCCAAGCCGAGTATTGAACTATATTTCAGACTTTTGCACTGAAATTTTGCGTGATTTTATTCATGAGCAATCAGCGCAAGCAATGTAAGGAAGCGTCTTAAATAGCGCCATATCGTTCACTTGTACTGTTATGCTTTGTTCGGAGCTCCATCAGCTTAAAAGAATCAGATGCAGATACTAGGAAGGATAAACAACGTCCTTGTATCATGTATCTTCTTTTGGGATTGCAACTGTCAGTTTCCCACCTGTAAAGCTACTACGCCATGGGCAACAGAGGACCACGCGATGCAAATAGATCACCACGTCACTCTCTGCTATTCCGGGAAATTAAACCGAAGTCTTCAACTTGGCAATGAGAAGTGTCAATCGCTGAGGTGTTGACTTTGCAGTTTTTCACAAAGGTACAACGTAGATGATGTGTGTTTGTTCATCGGCTTATCTCATGACGCATCGAACAACTCTTCCTGTATGTTTTCCACAAATTACTCATAAATTTAGGAGACTGTAGATTCGATTCTGCATAATTGTAACGGTTACCGGTTCCTGTTTCCGCGTCACAGATCGCCAAGTGTTTACGCCCTTGCCCTCTTGGGCCCCCAGTCTTCCTACTGATTCGATGCTGCCTCCCACGAATTCCTATCCTCTGCCAACCCCCTAATGTTAGAACAGCATTTGCACCCAACGTTCTCAGCTATTTACTGAGTCTGTTCCAGTCTCTATCTGCCCCTGAAGGTGTCGCTGTTTACAGCTCCCTCCATGGGAGTTATTCAATAATGTCTTATCACATATCCTGTCATCCAATCCCGCCCATTTATAACAATGTTTTCCACTTGTTCCTTTCCTCTATGGAGGAACTCTTCATTCCTATCTTTACCAGTAATCTTAATTTTCACCATCCTCCTGTAGCACAACATCTCTAACACTTTGATTCTCTTCTCTTCCGGCTTTCCCACCGTTGAGAATTCACTCCTATATAGTACTGTGCCCAAACGCACATCCTCAGAAATTTCTTCACCAAACTGACCAATGTTTGATACTAGCGCAGTTATTTTGGCCAAGAATTCCCTCTTTGCCTATGCTAGTCTGCTTACATGTCCTCCTTGCGTTCTAGGTCATGTATTGTTTCAATTCTGAGGTAGCAAAAAATTGCGGTAGTGTGAGTGATCTGTACAAAATACAAGCAGCTACTGTGCACAGAAATGTGGACTGCTTAGACGTTCTGTAGCGCAATGACCAGCCCTGTGTTAACAACCCTCCGCCACACACCGTCAGGTGGCTTGCGGAGTACGGATGTAGATGTAGATGTAGAACTCTTCTTCCCGGGTTCGATTCCCGGCGGGGTCAGGGATTTTCTCTGCCTCGTGATGACTTGGTGTTGTGTGATGTCCTTAGGTTAGTTAGGTTTAAGTAATTCTATGTTCTAGGGCACTGATGACCTCAGAAGTTAAGTCCTATAGTGCTCAGAGCCATTTGAACCATTTTGATTTTTTTCATATTTTTTTTTAACTCTGCTGCAAAACGTGTAAACATGGAGCTGAAAGGGCTCCTTCAGATAGATGCAAAGTCTCATTTTGGCTATAGTTGCTACAGGAAGATTGGAATATATTTCTCATGGCCGACACCTGGAGGGGTGAGGACACGTTAGGAGATCTGTTAGCAGAAAAGACAAGAGGAGAGTGGCGGCCAACATCACACAAAGACAGACACATGCGGTTACTGTTTTTACGCGAGACACCTGCATTACGTCAGATTCAGACAGACGTTATAAAAGCAAATTGAGCTGATGGAGAGTTAGAGTTTATCTTGTTATTGTGGTATCCGCCATCACTCAGCGATCGACCGACAGCGGCGGACATCAACAAGCGCAAAGCGCGGCCAGCCACGCAGCTGCGAAGGTAACACTCGCGGACTGGGCATATACTGTATATTGCCCGACCGGGTGCGAAGTCTATTTCGAGATGACCACTAGAGGGCCGGTGACGCGATATGGAAGCGAATCTCCACTCGGCTCCTGGCGCCACTACAAGCTGCATTCCCGGGCTACCAGGACGGTATATAGGCCACTGCAACAGCATCGTACTGTCCCCCCACCCCCTCATCTGTCCAGGTCCTCTCCCCTCTCCCCCCCCCCCCCCCCCCCATACCCATATGCCTTCGTATTCTATAGTGCAGTGTTTTCCGTGAGTGTTCAGTGTTGTGCGTCCCCTTTTTATAGTTCTGCGAAAAAAAACCAGACTGTCGCTGTGTTTGTTAATTGTACCTGTGTGTTTTTACTGAGCATCACTGACCTATTGTTTTTTTTTCCTTAAGAACTTTTTCGCTATGTACCAGTTTCTAACAGTCACCGCTCTACAGCCTATTTTTATCGTTATGTTTTTAATCTAAATACTATAAAGAGAAAAAACGTGCTACAGCAAATCCTACGCCTGCTTTCGCTCTTGCTTGTGACTAGTAACTGCGTGTACTAGGAACCTTGTGGCCCGCAGGAAGCTGTCTGAGCTATCAGCGATGTGAACTGGAGTACCCTGGGCTTGTGTAATTGCTACGGATCGTGAAGCGCTATTGTGAACCAGTATCGTTGTGGATAAATTATTTACGTATTTTAGCTGTTATTGTGTTACCTGATATAACAATTATTACAGAGGGACAAGTGAAATCGATTCGTTTTCTCAGAATATTAGGAAAGGAAAAAATAAAGTAAATGAGTTGTTAATTTGTTTGCAACGTCTTTGTAGGTAGAGGTAAAATGATGTCATTTGTTTCTGTGAACACCATTTATACATAGGAACAGAAAATCATTATGTAAGTGGTTATAAGTTTGCTGCAAGTCATGTAGACCAAGTAAGGAGACGTAACAGTCTTAAAAAATGATATAAATACAGAAATGTAGAAATAAGTAAATTATTTCTAGATCAAGATACAAGAATCGTATGCTTGTGTATTACTGTTGGGAAATATGATATTTCTGGTCATTTTCCAGTGGGTAACTGGGAAATTCAATGAAAAATGTTCCTGAATTATTTTGCCCTCTGTCTAACAGAAGGGAGAAGTTGTGATGAGTTGAATGTAAATTTCATGGAGCAATCTGACAAGAGAAGTGATCTAGAGGGGCTTTTAGTCACTTGTAATTTGTTATCAGTAATAATTTTTCCTACCTTAGTGGCTCAAGACAGTAGTACCCTAAGAGATAATGTATTCATTCAATGAGGGATAGTTAAATTGACACATGCCTAGCGGTTGTAAATGGACTGCCAGATCTCAAAGCACAGTTAGTCACGTTGTATAACTTAGCTCCGTATACAGTTTGGAGGAAAACAGTGAGACTGACTGATGACAAATCTACTGAAGATTTTAAAGAAACGTACAAAATTTGCACTCATATGAAGTTTTTCGATGAGCCCAATTTTGACTCTGAATTCAGCATATTTCTTAATAAAATGGTATATGGTTTTGAAAGGTCTCCCTATAAAGATACTTAAATGTAGTAATAGCAAATCATTAAAGAAACCTTGGATCACTAAGGTATCAGGGTTCCTCCACAATGATAAAAGGAACTGCGCAAAACTGCCAAAATACGTTGTGACCCAGTAATAATGCTTTCCTACTACAACCAGCACTATAACATATTTAAAAGAGTTGTAGAATTCCAGGTATATACCCATTTTGTCTGAAACTGACAGATAAAATAATAAAATCAAATCATTATGAAATATTGAGATACAGGGAAAAAACCATAGAAGATGGTAATATTTCTTTTAAAGCAAATGAAAGCCTTGTAAAAAAAAAAAGAAGACAATTGTCGCCGAGTGCGCTCTTTCTTTCCTGACAGACGCGAAAGATTTCAAGTGAAACATATCGACCCAAGCCAGGGGGTGATCCATTTCCTGATAGACCAACGGGCGGTATCCGGTACAGTTAATCCGCATGGGACTACCTGACGATGAAGCATGCGTATGTGGAGAAACTGGGACACCAGAACATGTCAGATTGCTATGCAACACGCTGGCATAAGTAAGACCTATACATAGCAACAGTGACATCGCCAGAACAATAAGTAACCCCGATGACTGGAACACAACAAATAGCGTAGCAGATACTGTATCGAACACACTGCATGAAGAATACAAGCGCTAAAACCCATATGGTAAGAGGCGTAGACAAGCACGAACCACGTGGGAGGACACAAGCACGACCACCGGTTCCTAAAGTGAGGAAGGAACCAGCACACTAAGTGAACATGACTCAGAAGGGATTAAAACGTCGGGGACCCGAACCAACAACGCATGACACTGCATGCCACAACACAGTCACAAACAACACAACAGGCAGTAACAAACATAGAACAAACACACACCGATACCACACACAAAGCCTATAGTAATAACGTAACGTCGGCTGGGAGGAGAAAGATCGAAGAACTTTTATTCCGGGGCTCCTACTCCCTAACGACATATTGCGTAGTATTTAAAGTATACTGCACACAAGCAGCAATGTATTGTCCGTCTTATTTCGTGTATATAGAAGTGTAATCTCTTCTGTATTTAAGGCAACAACGAATTAATTTTATATATCAAATATATTTTCTGTATAAAGTATATATAAAACTAAAAATGTAATGTTTTAAGTTATTTAAGGAAGAATGCATTGAAGTAGCAATGAACTACATTCTACTTCCACTGACACATTTACAAACGTAAACGTGTTTCTCATTTAAACCTAAAATTTATGTATTCCATATATCAAATGCTTAGTCAGTACTTAATCTGTATAATACCGGGTGCATGTATGTAATGTATCACATGGAATATACCGCAACTACCAACAATAGGACAAACAAACCGCTGCCTAGTATCATGTAGTGTCCTGAGGTGCAACATTCTCAGTAATATACCAAGACACACGATCATCTACATCTACATCTACATCCATACTCCGCAAGCCACCTGACAGTGTGTGGCGGAGGGTACCTTGAGTACCTCTATTGGTTCTCCCTTCTATTCCAGTCTCGTATTGTACGTGGAAAGAAGGATTGTCGGTATGCTTCTGTGTGGGCTCTAATCTCTCTGATTTTATGCTCATGGTCTCTTCGCGAGATATACGTAGGAGGGGGCAATATACTGCTTGACTCTTCAGTCAAGGTATGTTCTCGAAACTTTAACAAAAGCCCTTACCGAGCTACAGAGCGTCTCTCCAGTAGAGTCTTCCACTGGAGTTTATCTATCATCTACGTAACGCTTTCGCGATTACTAAATGATCCTGCAACGAAGCGTGCTGCTCTCCGTTGGATCTTCTCTATCTCTTCTATCAACCCTATCTGGTACGGATCCCACACTGCTGAGCAGTATTCAAGCAGTGGGCGAACAATCTTACTGTAACATACTTCCTTTGTTTTCGGATAGCATTTCCTTAGGATTCTTCCAATGAATCTCAGTCTGCTTCTGCTTTACCGACGATCAACTTTATATGATCATTCCATTTTAAATCACTCCTAATGCGTACTCCCAGATAATTTATGGAATTAACTGCTTCCAGTTGCTGACCTGCTATTTTCTAGCTAAATGAAAAGGGATCTATCTTTCTATGTATTCGCAGCACATAGTAATCATAAATAAGAACAGACAATTTCAGTTGAGAATAGCTCGAGGTTGTATCGAGACCTTCTCACCTGAAATAGGTAGAAATAGGCCATTACCAACCAATATGCTACAAAGGCTATATTACACGTCCAGATACAGTATATAACTTCTCCGTACAATTGCAAATTATTTTCACCACACCCATTGTATTACTTATTTCTTTTTATTTTTCTTTGACATTTGCATTTTATAAATTATAGTCTCATCAATTAGGCACAAACAAATTATATAGAACCATTTTGACAATTGTTAAGCACCCTATTCGCTGTAAGCTTAGAGAAATTTCTGTATATTATCTTCCTTATATTATTTAAAATAGCATTAACAACAATATACCAATAAGATTGTAATAATGAGAGGTGTTTGCTGTTGGATTTAGGCGGTGGGTTACTCTGTACTGCTAATGAAATAAAATAAATGAAATAAATAAGTAAATAAACATCATGAAGACGGCCGCCGTTGTGTCCGAGCGGTTCTAGGCGCTTCAGTCTGGAAGCGCGAGACCGCTACGGTTGCAGGTTCGAATCCTGCCTCGGGCATGGGTGTGTGTGATGTCCTTAGGTTAGTTAGGTTTGAGTAGTTCTAAGTTCTAGGGGACTGATGACCTCAGATGTCGAGTCCCATAGTGCTCAGAGGCATTTGAACCATTTTTTTCTCATGAGAACGCCAAGTCAGAGAATTCTACAGAAGATCCTGAACTACAAGCTAAATGGGAAGACATATACTGAAAGATGTAGAAAAGGATCACAATGACTTTGTTAGTGATTTCGGAGTAGGTTAAAGCCTAATTCTTGAAAAAAAGATGACGATGATGATGACGATCACGATGATTATGACAGCCTGTCTGATCTTTGTCCCACTGTCACTTGAAAGGAAGATGATGATGATGATTATGACAGCCTGGATGATCTCTGTCCCATTGACGCTAAGTGTCACGAGCCGTTCTGTCTGGACACATCACGGCGCTCCGCCGATTTGCTTCCAAGCACAGCTGCCGGCCACCTAGTTTCGGCACTGCGTCTGTGGCAGAACGTAAACGTCACGCCTCACCCGCTAACCCAAATGATCGCCCTCGGCGCAGACGGCGTCGATGCGAAATGCGGCCCGGCGCATTTGCGTACATTACGACTGGCCGCCACAGACTCGATTTATGGTGACTATACCGGCGGGCGGATAGCGCGATAGATGGGAGGGGCTAGGGGTGTGGGAAGCGAGATCCGACCTCCCACCCCCTCCCCCCCGTATCAGAGCCAATAGCTTTTTTCCCCTCCCTCCACCCCTTTCCGCCCCGCTCCCCACCCCTTCGGGCCAGCGGCGGCCGCATCCTTCTGACGCGGACGCGGTTCCCGCCGATGCCGACGTCGGCATACATTACGCGTGGCGGGCCGCCTCTCATTTGCATACACACATGCATATTCACATATGCGCCGGCTGCTCTTATCGTGGCGGCAGGAAACCGCTCAGTTGAAAGGGGGTTGGGGAATGGGAACGTGGTTGGGAGGGGAGGAAGGGAGAGGGGGATAGTTGAGTTGCAGGCCAGTTCCCTATCTTACTGTGCCTCGAGTAGGCGGGGAGAATTTATACCGTCCGCCGCTGTAAATACTGGTAGATACCGCCGATCGCAGACGCGCCTTTCTGTAAGGCAACCCGCTGCGCAGTCCCGCTCCGGCAGATAAGGTTCCGCGGCGGCATCAGTCACGTGTGTTCTGCGTGACGTCGCGACCGTGAATAGAGTAATGTAAACGGGCGCTCCACGCTCTGTCCACTGTGGCACTCGTCTGCATAGCTAAGTGGTTGTAAACGTAGCTGATGGAAAAGAGACCCTGTTTCATACCGGACGACGTTTTTATGCGTACGGAGAAGTGCAGCCTTGGCAATGCCAATTAAAGATGTGCCTGAAAAACGGAAATTTAGCTAATATAAAATATGAATTTATGTTAAAATGCAATTTAATTTCCGATACGAACTGTACGCTGTTAGGAAACTTCGTGCCACTTTAGAACAGCTGAGCAGGAATGAGACGTGAACCCGGAACCTTTGCATTAATTCCCGGACCTCCAAATACTTCTAATCACCTAGGATATTTCAAAACTGCGCGCACTCCACTGCAGATAGGAAATTCATTCTGGAAACAATCGTCTAGGCTGCGGCTGTGCCCACGGAAGAACTGATGACATGTTTACAAGGTAGAAGAGGCACTGACGCTAATGAAGATGTGTGGTCTGCTCGTGAATCGTGATGAGACAGCTCATTATGCAGAGCAATTTACAGCAACGGCCAAAGGTTCCGCGTTCGAGACCCGACAGGTCACACAGTTTTGATCAGCATGGATTTTGAAACTTCCTGGCAGATTAAAAGTGTGTGCCGGATACCGACTCGAACCGGAGTTCCAGTCTCGCTCCGGCACGCAGTTTTCATCTGCCAGGAAGTTTCCTATCAGCGCACACTCCGCTGCAGAGTGAAAATCTCATTCTCGAGCATGGATTTTTGCATCACCGTTCGCTTCAAATTCAGGAAACCAATTACCGCCTCATTCACCACTTCATCAAATGGATACGTAATTTTGTTTGGGCTCCTCTAGTGCCATGATATGCTTATACAGTATATACATATGCATACACATTGTATATAATCTAGAAGTAATTCCCATAATTATCAGTGTATGTACATTACATCTACAATCACATGTCGTGCGTGCCGCGCGGAGTGGCTGCGTGGTTTGATGCGCCATCCCACGGATTACGCGGCTCCTCCCGCCGGAGGTTCGAGTCCTCCCTCGGGCGTGTGTGTGTGTGTGTGTGTGTGTGTGTGTGTGTGTGTGTGTGTGTGTATCTGTGTATGTTGTTCTTAGCATAAGTTAGTTTAAGCAGTGTTTAAGTCTAGGGACCGATGACGTCAACAGCTTGGTCCCTTAGGAATACACACACACACACACACACACACGTGATGAGTGTCCAGGGCTCTGTGACCTATGTGAATGACATCCTGCGATTCGTACCTATACGACACGCCATTTTTCAGTAAGGCAATGAGAAACTATATGTTTCTGCACGAACAAGGGCCTTCTTGGTGTCACAGGATGTCAGACTATTACTCTGGCCCGCCAGATCACCAGACTCGTCGCCAATCGAAGATGTGTGGGATATTGTGAAGCAAGTGCAGCTCTGTGACTCAGTGACAACCACTATATTAACCAACTGCGACATAATCGCTTGTACGAACACTGATCCAATGCTGTAAAATGCTTTTTTATTCCAGTCTCTGATCACAAATGAATTCTTTAGACGATGACCGGTTTCAGTCTGTAATAACAATCTTCAGATCTTTTTTACACCATGTCCTAAAATGATACGGCCATAATGTTTTGACGATGCCCTTATGGCAATATCACTCTAGGACATGGTGTAAAAAAGACCTGAAGATGGTCATTACAGACTGAAACCAGTCATCGTCTAAAGAATTCATTTCTGATCATAGACTGTAATAAAAAAAAACATTTTACAACCACTATAGATGAAAGTTGGATCCAAGTGAACGCAAAATGGATGGCTATACCAGAGAACGCCTTTCACGTCTGATACGCCTCGATAGCATCACACACGGAACAAGTTATCAGGACCCAAGGTGGACCTTGTGCCTACTGGACAACACGACACATGCTGAACTAAGGTGATTCAAATGTTAATCATTTCTGCAGAACATTTAATGTACACGTCCTGTGAATATGAATGGCCTCTCTCTAGTCGTTCAACTTGTTCTGTTTTTTTTGTGAACATCTGAGGAAGTCGATTCCAATATGTACCAGGAGTGAAAATACATACATCCATACATATACAGAGTGTATCGTAATTAATGGCGTTAACATTTGAAAGTACACGGTACTAGAAGAAAAAAAGTCTCAGTGAACATAGGGCCGAAAATGCATACCTGAAGAGCTATGAGTAATTTTTTCATGTTCGATACTGTGAAGCAAATCTCTTCTACTGTAAGGTCTTTGTTTTCTATACTTTGGGAGGTAGTAGCATGGGCCAAAACAAGGAAAAAATGTCCAGTGAACATGTGCTCTAAAGTGCTTACCTTAAGAGTTATGAGCACGTGCTCATCTTCGCTACTTGAAACACAACGCTTCTCATAAGGTATGCTTTTAAGGTATGCATTTTAGAGCAAATGTTTACCGGACTTTTTTACTGTTTTGGCCCATCCTGCTACTAACAAAAATGTGAAAACCAAAGAGCTTGCAGTAGAAAAGATTTGCTTCACAGTATCTTAAGATATGCATTTTCGACCCTATGTTTACCGACACTTTATGACACTGTATGTGTTTACGCCCATAATTATGATACACCCTATACGCATATGTTTATGTGAAGTCAGAAGTTGTGCAGAACGATCTTGATAAAAGCGACGAGCAACTCTTCCTTTACAGTGAGCTTCGCCGTACAGAAGAACCATGTCTGTAAATTCTGCAAACGTATTCTCAACGATGATGTTGCTCAGACACGTGACTGAGGCTATAACCAGGTCAGGGAGGTAGGACAGACGTTAAATGACATTAAACGATCCGACGTAGGCACACATACAGCGTGTTTCACTAAATGTGTTGGTCTCTGTAAGTTACGAAGTAATAGGTGGTGAAAATGTTTATTGCGGTAGGTCACCATAAGAAACGTTGTGTGCGAAGCTATGAACATAGTTTATTGTGTTATTATCCAGAGAGTTACAGCAAAAAGATACAATTTTTTAAATGGAACAACAGCTGTTTCTATCACCCACTGGAATCAGTAACGCCAGTTGTGTATACATCAATTTAACTACATTTCTATAACTGACAAACTGCAGGGGCTGGTTCCTGCTGATTCCAGACTGTAAATGGTAGGAAAAAAAGTCCTATGAGCATGAGTCCAGAAATGCATCATTGCTGTGGTAGATGGCACTGACGGATAATGAAAGTTCCTCTGATCACATGCCATGTGTTCAGTATGTGTTGCAGACTGTATGACTGACGCTGTGTACTGTAAGAAGGCAGAACCTGGTTCTCCATATCTGGTGTTCACACAGTCTACGCCTCCCTGCACATTTGTCAGTGTGCAGGGACCCATGGTCACACAGTCCAGCCCAAAGAGGGCTTGAAATGTTATGTGATGTGGTTGGTGTCTGTGCAGGAACTCGTTCTGGCATAGCTGTGCTGCCTCTCCGCTTGGCCAAACACAAACACCAACTCAAAAATGGTTCAAATGGCTCTGAGCACTATGGGACTTAACATCTACGGTCATCAGTCCCCTAGAACTTAGAACTACTTAAACCTAACTAACCATAGGACATCACACAACACCCAGCCATCACGAGGCAGAGAAAATCCCTGACCCCGCCGGGAATAAACACCATATCAGCTTTTTCTCTACATAAATGACAGACAGTTCTGCTGTTCACAGTACGCTTTGTGAATCACAAAGCTTGCAACACATTAGAAACACAGGGCACATAGTCACAGGAATTTTCATTTGTCAGCACCGTCCACCATGGCAACGACGCACATTGTCACATTGGCAGCAAATTTGACCACAGTTTTGCTCAGTGCCATCTTGGACGTGTCACATGATGGTAAAGTCGTCAACCCCCCTTTTGCTATCTGCAAAAGAGATGCGTGCCTACGATTTTTCAGCGCTCCCAATTTGCGTTCTTCTGTGACGTGAAGGACGCAAAATTGATATATGCTCTATTAACACACTCAAAAGCCTCCCAATTCATCAAAACCGTCTGTGCCATCCATTCATCTTTGTTGGGGACCGTAAAAATTTACCTATACAGACATAATCCTAGGCGCCTGCTATCTGGCTTCACCGCTGCTATTTCGCTGCCAGACTGCTGTTCTTTCATCTGATAGAAACCATCTGGAACCAGAGGGTGTCGAAGGGGTTGTCAGTCTCCAGGTGCCTAGGATTTTGTTACGGGTTCTGTCTGCACTGGTACTTGGGGGAGGGGAGGGGCGGGCGACACCGAGGCTTTAACTGAACTAGTGGATTTTGGAAAGACTCTTTGCCGTTTTATTCATGCATGTGTCAATATCTCACCAGTCCGTGATGACGCCATGGGAGTGCGCAAAGTAGCAGCGCTGATAAGACAGATGTACCATTTTCTGCACTGGATCACATTCGAATTGATGTTGAAGTGTCCTTAGTAGTTCCACCTTCTACACAAGAAGAGAAATTGCGGTCGTGCTGCGCTCCGAAAGGGTGTGATCACGTTCGGTGGGGATGCAGAACCAAAATGTCCTTAGAGAAGCGTTTGAACGCCCGAGTGTATCAGCACTGCAAAGGTTATGAAGAACGTCTTACTGTTTTTCTTCGCAGTGTGAACTGTAGTTGTAGACCGTTAAATGTGAGGGTATCAACACCCCAAGAAAAGGGGTTGTCTGAGTGAGGCATTTATGTCCCTCTCAACAGCCTTTTCGTTCTGTTTCTGAATGGTGGTGTACCTGGAATGTTTTCCTCAGTTTCTGACACAAAGTCATGTGATTTCGACGCTGGGCATTGCGGTTCTGATCATCATCCGACAGGAGTCAAAAAAAGGAATAAAATCTGGGTAAGAGAGATGGTGGACACACGGTGGCATTGGGCAGAATTTCCTGCTTCTTAGGATGGGTCAACACCTCGCAATTTGTATCGGAGCTAGTCCGAGGACAACGTCAGAGCCATATTTCGAACTTAAACGTTGCAATACGTGGAAATTACGGGGGTTCGAAAAGAAATTCCTTTAATTATGTTTCACAGTGTACATACCCACTCAACGCCAGGGACTCAGTGTAATCTAGAAGCAATACACTTAAGTTATAAGTTATACGTATTAAATCTAATACAGTAAACTTTTTATTGTTCAAGGAGCAGGCATTAAATTTTAATTATTAGCTGAAATAAAATACAGATAAGTAATTAATTTTTTGTTTTTTCATAGAGAAGTCTCTACCATGTGTGTAGTATGGTGACAGTGGATACGGTATGTAAGTAAGCACGCCTGCTGGCCTTCGGCCCGGGATTACAGCCGGCATTTTTTGATGATTTGCGTTATTGATGGTGATCTACATTTGAGCCTGCCGCTTGAGATTTTATACAGGGTACAACGGGTATAAGTGCAAATATCTTTATATGTGGCACCTTAATACGTACACATATCAGTGTACTGGCCGTTTTGTTCTCTGCGTCGAACAGGCTTCGCACAAACATGTCTCATAATTTACCACCTGTTATTTTCTAGTCCTGCCAGTATAGACTTAACGTTTCACGTCCAAGTGTGAACACTTCAACACATGACCTGCTGCCACATATACTTGGAGATACCAGCCAACCTAAAAACATTCTAGCTATCGCTTGCGCCGTTGTCTCGCATTGTGCGCGGGATTGGCGTGGTTAAATCGGAGTTGGCATGTTAATGTGAAGGGGTGGCCGGATGCCCTTCATGCTGCCACCCCGGTACGGAATCAGAGTACCCCGTCTGTCTGCGTCTAGTGTAAAACATGGAAAAGTGCGGATGTGTGTCAAGTGTCTGTGAGTCGTGTAAATAGGGCGGAACGTGGGGACCGTCCCAACATTCACCTAGAGGGATACGGAAAACCGCCTAAAAACCACATCCAGCCAACCTGAAAACATATTAGTCCTAAATAAAAATACTGGCACTTATACCTGGTACACTCTGTACATAGAGGACTTCAAAATATGGTAGACCAAGTAGCTTCCATTGAACGCTGCACTATACCCTGTAATAATATGCACACATGGCATTAGTTTCTCACACAGCCACCAAGTCTCCGTACACAACGATTGGAACGTTCTTCTAATTGTTCAGTTCCTCAACCATACAATTCTACTCCCTGGTCACTGAGACATTCGGGAAGTACTTGTGAACATCCTCAACGCTGAGAAATCTCTCCCCTCTCCCCCCCCCCCCCCCAGACTTTATCTGAGCTAGCTGGGAAGTTGGAAATCGCGTGGTGCGCCTCCTGGTCTCTATGCTGGATACGTGGACAAGCAGCATGTACATACACTCCTGGAAATTGAAATAAGAACACCGTGAATTCATTGTCCCAGGAAGGGGAAACTTTATTGACAAATTCCTGGGGTCAGATACATCACATGATCACACTGACAGAACCACAGGCACATAGACACAGGCAACAGAGCATGCACAATGTCGGCACTAGTACAGTTTTAATCTACAGTTCATAACCAATAGATTGTGGTCAGAGTCCAGATCTTCCCTGGAAATATCTTACAATTTTAAACCTGATTCCTAAATCTCTGTCTTACCATTATATAATCTATCTGATACCTTTTAGTATCTCCAGGATTCTTCCATGTATACAGCCTTCTTTTATGATTCTTGAACCAAGCATTAGCTATGATTAAATTATGCTCTGTGCAAAATTCTACCAGACGGCTTCCTCTTTCCTTTCTTCCCCCCAATCCCTATTCACCTACTATGTTTCCTTCTCTCCCTTTTCCTACTGACGAAGTCCAGTCACCCATGACTATTAAATTTTCGTCTCGCTTCATTACCTGAATAATTTCTTTTATCTGATCATACATTTCCTCAATTTCTTCATCTTCTGCAGAGCTAGTAGTCATATAGACTTGTACTACTGTAGTAGGCATGGGCTTTGTGTCTATCTTGGCCACAATAGTGCGTTCACTATGCCGTTTGTAGTAGCTTACCCTCATTCCTATTTTTTTATTCATTATTAAACCTACTCCTGCATTACCCCTATTTGATTTTGTATTTATAACCCTGTAGTCACCTGACCAAAAGTCTTGTTCCTCCTGCCACCGAACTTCACTAATTCCCACTATATCTAACTTAAACCAATCCATTTCCCTTTTTAAATTTTCTAACCTACCTGACCGATTAAGGGATCTGACATTCCACGCTCCGATCCGTAGAACTCCAGTCTTCTTTCTCCTGATAACGACGTCCTCATGAATAGTCCCCGCCCGGAGATCCGAATGGGGGACTATTTTACCTCCGGAATATTTTACCCAAGATGATATAAATAGTTAATTATATTGCCAATAGGAACAGTGTCAAAGATAGGCTACAGAAGCATTCCATTAAATGTGGCAGTAATAAACCGAAGATCGTGTGCTATGACAACCCTAGCAGGCTTGCCATGATAATTAATGGTTAGCAGAGACAGTAGCGGGCGATAGAAATAGAATTCATAAACTGTGTCAAATAGTGTTCAGAAGCGCACTTATCTCTTTGGAAAATAAGACAGAGAAGTTGAGGGGAAAAGTTAGTGTGTTGTGAACAGAAAAGAGCATTATACCCATAATTTTTCTTCCGCTAATAGTACTAGTTTGACGCGTAAAAGTCGTATTTATTCCAAAGTTAACTTTAGAATGAAAGAGCTTAACTAACTACAAATACAAGCAAACGACGGAGGGATATCGTTGAAGTAAGTAAACTTGAAATTTCAAATAGTTATACAATAAACCAGAGATAGATATTTTCCAGTTATTATTTGTCATTTCAACACTTCATCTGTCACATCAAGAATTAACACCGTCATATGAATAATAAATACTTCCGCCGTGACGTTACACAGCTATCACACTGGGTTAAGGTATATGAAAAGATACTGGAAAGCACAATCCGAACAATGGTCGAGAATAAATTGAGAGAGGAACAGCATGGCTTCAAACTTCGGAGGTAAACTAATGACCTCATATTTGTAGTAGGAGCATCACTAAGAATTGGGAGATACAGAAAAGGCATTTCATACCGTCGGTAGAAGAAAACCAGGAAAGCACAAGAGAAAAATGGAGTGGAGAAAAAGACCAAAAGAAAAGTGAAAGATATGTACTGTGGAATTATGAGCTGTCTGAAAGCAGAGAATGAAAAGACAGATGAGCAAACAAGTAGCGTGAAACAGAGCAATATTTTGTCACCTCTTCTCTTCCCTGTGGTCTTGGATGAGATAATGATTAAGGTGATAAAAAAAACTGGAGAAGTAAGATGAAAGTGACGGTGTTCGTGGATGAATTGAAGATCTGAGGGAAAAGAGAGGAGGTGATTCAGAAACAGTTGAGTGCTTGGGAAGAAACTGTGAGACAGTTTGACTAAACAAATGTGAGATTCTTGTTACAACTAGCAGATTAGTGATTGGGGGTAAACAGTTGAAGAAGTATTTGGGAAGTGTCGCAGAGGAAAACGGAAGAAATGAAAAAGCGATCAGTGAACGTGGCAGACTGGCAGGAGCATTCCTGCAAACAATGACGTCCCTCAAAAAATCAAATAAGTATTATATATAGAAGTTGCTACATCCTGGTACTGACCTATGAACCTGAAACACAGGCAGTGAAGAAAAGAGATATACGCAGATGACAGGTAACTTATGTGAAATGAAGTTCCTCATAAGTTGGATAGGAGTTACAAGGAGAGATAGAATGAGGAATGAAAGGTTAATGGAAATAGTGAAAGAGGAATCCTTGCACAGCAGGAGGGAATCATGTAGGCCGAGGTGGTATGGGCACTTCAAGAGGACTGGAAACAAGAGGATTCCCAAGAAGGATGTGCGGAGGAAGCGACGAAGAGGAAGACCTAGGAGTAGGTGGCTGTTGGGTGTGGACGAGTGTGCTTAAAAAAAGAGGCTAAAACTGGACCAGAGTGAACACAGGAAGAC
The DNA here is from genome assembly GCF_023897955.1 of Schistocerca gregaria. Taxonomy (NCBI): domain Eukaryota; kingdom Metazoa; phylum Arthropoda; class Insecta; order Orthoptera; family Acrididae; genus Schistocerca; species Schistocerca gregaria. The sequence continues at coordinate 137,316,405 of NC_064929.1, forward strand.
AGTGGGAAAACAGGACTTAATGGCGAGGCTTTCGTTAAAAACAGACCCAGCCTGCAACTCGAAACTTTTAAAGACAATGATGATGATGATGGTTAGGCTACATGACACATTTACCTATGCTTTTAGTTTCGCTTATTAAACAATATTCCAGTACAGGTATTTGGCGTCGTTTTGCACTTGCTGTATTGTTCTTGCACAGTTTTTCAAACATTTTGCTTTCATTTATGTCTGCCACATTACCCCACAGTGGCTGCTTAAAACGATATTCTGGTTAATTCTGCTGCCATAGTAACTGTTGTGTGTGTCTGTATACATGCACTGAATGAGCACGCTGGTACAAGAGCTTTAGAGACCGTGCCGTTCTCATTTGAGTTGGCAGGTCGGCCATTTGTCTGCGTTGGGAAAATTAAACGTTGTGAGTACTGTGTGTAACCGTTATTTTCGTATTTATGTGAACTAAGCAGTGAACATAAATCATCACACATTTGACAGTGAACGTACCGAGACAAATTCGGAGGAATAAATTTGTAGTGAGAAATGAATCTTGTCAAGGTATCAGTAGAATCCAAGGCAACGAAATTGTACATGTCAATAAACTACAGCATCTTAAAGCAACGGCTACAGTTACGGTGTGAAAACGGAGATAAAATGTTCTTTGCGACCAAACACATCTAAGTGCGTCTAGCTTATGCTCCACGTCAGACCAGACCAGTACACACGCTGTCTGCCAACTAATGAGCAAGAGGTATGCTTCTCCGGCCAGCCTGATACTGGCAATTGAAATCTGTTTTACGCCTAATAGTATTCTAGGCTTCTACTTCCGTACTCGCTGCATAATGTTAGCGTGTTACGTCGACCTTCACTGTAGCGTACGCCGAAAACTCTCACCTGCAGAAGAACCGTGAGCCATAAAATCGTGGCTAACCGTAATTCCGATCAGTATTTGTACTCGTTAGATGGCCAAGGTGGCCGTGCGGTTCTAGGCGCTGCAGTCCAGAACCGTGGGACTGCTACGGTCGCACGTTAGAATCCTGCCTCGGGCATGGATGTGTGTGATGTCCTTAAGTTAGTTAGGTTTAAGTAGTTGTAAGTTCTAGGAGACTGATGACCTCAGATGTTAGTCCCGTAGTGCTCAGAGACATTTGAGCCATTTAAAAATCGTAATGCTCTCCAATACTTTGGATAAAATCTATCTTACTGAAGGGCATTTAATGTACAATATAATGTTTATAAAATAATTTGTGATAAGGAATTTCACAAATTCTTAAAAAAATCACAGATGTGTAGCTCCAAATAAAAACTCATAAAAAATTGAAATAGGTACTTGGTTACTACTTGGTTACAAGCTAATCAAGCTGTTTTCCGACATGCTATGGCCACGAATCCTGTCTTTAAAACATGCTTTTTTCAGAGATAATCCTATATGCTCAGCCAGATGAAAGCAAAAATTGATGAACATTTTGAATTAAACCCAAAACATCAGAGCAGCTAAGTGGTTAAATCACAAGCATAAATGATGATCTCTGCTTAGTGACACATTTTGTCACCATTGCCGTTACTGTTTAATGATTGTTTTACCAGCCGCACTTCATATGCTCACCACCATTAAAGTGTTATTTTAGGCTTGATGAGAGAACAGAGACGTGAAAAATTGAATTTACTTCCACAACGGAAATTACAAGCTTATTAGAAATCGGCTCAGTGAATATCTGTACACTGTGTAACACTAAATTTGAAAGAAAGCTCAGGTGCTACAGTTTCGCTTCATGCCTTCTGTCACAGCTGCCAATTTTTAGGACCTACAGTGTGTGGAGTGTGTACTGCAAAGTGTATACATGAGTAGTGTATGTAGCTGTTGCAACTGTATCATGTCAAATTTGATCTCTAATGTCTAAAATGTCCTATCGCTTTTTCTTGTTCTATTTCAGTGTGACATCTCTCTCATAGCACATCATCTGCACATGAAACATATCACCAGCACTTCACAAAATGCTTGGACCCCAACCTGCACTCCCTTCACTGAAGAGCCACGCCCCTGCCTTTTCCACTAATCCAGTAGGCGAACTCATTTTACGTGTGTTAGTACGGTCAGATGGCTGCGCAGCCCATTGGGGGACTTAACAAGTCGCCAGCCATTAAGAGTTCAGTTTTCGGAAATGGGGGAATTTTCCTCGATTATAACCGAGCTCTTCGAGAAAAAGTGTTTGAATTTAAAAAGTTAACTACAGATATTGTTGCTGAATATGTGAGAAAGCAAGCCAGGATAATATTACTTCCCCTCTTGTTTTGCCATCTACCTCCTTAAAATTCATTTTTCAATTTTAACTAATTACCATTAACATGTGTGAATATAATCTGCATTTTGGTAAAGAGACACATTGCCTCTCAATTTTAAAGAGAATAACACCAGATCTAATTTTATGTTTAGTTTCATGTATGTAATTGATATTCTAATGTATTTCGATTATGCCTAGCTAGTATCTTTCATTATAGGGTGGAATCGGAGTAATTGTTTCATAACTTAGATTCTATTGTTGACTCATAAACAAATATAAATTTTATACTATTTATAAGTATTTGAAATATGAATTACTAGTAATCTTAAAGTATATATAGGAGTCTATTCGTAAACATGTTAGCAAAACTAGCCTTTCACTGATTCCAAAGTACTTATCAGTTTTGTCTAAAGTATTGTTTATGTATCGATATAAGTTAATTTCATCATTTAAACAAATAATTCGGCCTAAGCCTTGTAGCAGAAGAACCTGTTAAAAGGAACGAATTTTTCGATGTATCCAGTTAATTTAATGAGCTCAGTTTTAATTGTAATTTCTTTAAATTTAACTTCGAACAATGTGTAGGTCTGCACCTATTATTGTGAGGATATGTAACGACCCAGTTTTTGTTCACGAGACAGTCAGTTCACGCCCGAGTTTCAGACGAGAAACCTGTGTTGATTAGAACAACAAAAATGTTTCAACTTAACATTGAAATAAGTGGTACACAATTAGACCGTGTGTTACGGCAGTGTCTGCTCCATATGAATCCTTTCATACTTCAAGAAATATGAACTATGTGGGTAGGATTTTACTGCTTGTAGATGTTCAACAGGAAACTATGGTACCAGTATGTCGAGATTCGCCTGCAACCTATTAATGAGGCTTATCGAAAGTTAAACAATAGTTCACTGATAATATAACTGTGTATTATAGGGGGGTTGTGAACAGCGAAAGTAAAGTACTGTTAAACACAAATCTGCACCTGTCGGCTACATTATTTACAATAGTCAGTGTCACAACTACTAACTCCCATTTTTTCAGTCACCATATCAACGCTGCATGTCAACACCGAGAACAAATCAACGAATAGATAAAGCAGGCGAGCGTCGTCAATGTACGTCGGATATACACGCAAAAAAACATGTGTCTGAGTTGTAAGTAGCACAAGAAAAGGTGGTGGCTGCACCCCTTCGTCACATGTTGGCTTGGTCTAGTAAACTTCGTGTCAACCGTACTGTTTTCCCACTACCACTGCAACCTAACAATAGTTTTATCATAATTGGAAAGTGAGGCTAAATGTTGCAAATTGCGTTGGCAACACCGATTGTGGGTTATGTCTGCATTTCCTCTCTCACATCACCTCTCCACAATGGCCTTAAACGTACTTTAACATCCACAATGGCCTTAACTCCACCACCACTCATGTTTGCGAAGCATTTGTCTTTTGTGCCACTTGTAACTCGTCAGTCATGTCAAACACCAACAGGAAAAATTTTGTAAATATTTATGGAAAGCTCCTATGGGACCAAACTTCTGAGGTCATCGGTCCCTAGGCCTACACACTACTTAATCTAACGTAAAATAACTTACGCTGCGGCTAACACACATACCCATGCCCGAGGGAGGAATCGAACCTCCAACAGGAAGGGAGCCGCTCAATCTGTGGTAAGACGCCTTAGACCGCACGGGTACCCGCGCAGCGTCAACAGGAAGAAAACAGGATGAAGTAAAGCGAGAAACGTAAAATAGGAGAATGTAAAATCGAAGTTCCACTGTGTATATCACTGCCGAGGAACCACAGCTCGATGTATCGGGGAATACACATAGAAAAAAACTGCTGCAATGTAGTACAGGCAGTAACTGAAATAAATACGTAAGGAGACGTATACAGGGTGTTACAAAAACGTACGGCCAAACTTTCAGGAAACATTCCACACACATAAATAAAGAAAAGATGTTACATGGACATGCGTCCGGAAACGCTTAACTTCCATGTTAGAGCTCATTTTAGTTTCGTTAGTATGTACTGTACTTCCTCGATTCACCGCCAGTTGGCCCAGTTGAAGGAAGGTAATGTTGACTTCGGTGCTTGTGTTGACATGCGACTCATTGCTCTACAGTACAAATGCGGAGTTGGCACATGCCCATTTGATGTATGGATTAGCACGGGGAAATAGCCGTGGCGCGGTACGTTTGTATCGAGACAGATTTCCAGAAAGAAGGTGTCCCGACGGGAAGGCGTTCGAAGCAATTGATCGGGGTCGGAGGGAACACGGAACATTCCAGCCTATGACCTGCGACTGGGGAACACATAGGACGACGAGGACACCTGCAATAGACGAGGCAATTCTTCGTGCAGTTGACGATAACCCTAATGTCAGCGTAAGAGAAGCTGCTGCTGTACAAGGTAACGTTGACCACGTCGTTGTATGGAGAGTGCTACGAGAGAACCAGTTGTTTCCGTACCATGTACAGCGTGTGCAGGCACTATCAGCAGCTGATTGGCCTCCACGGGTACACTTCTGCGAATGGTTCATCCAACCATGTGGCAATCCTCATTTCAGTGTAAATATTCTCTTCACGGAGGAGGCTTCATTCCAACGTGATCAAATTGTAAATTTGTGTGGGCTAACGAGAATCTGCACGCAACTGTGCAATCACGTCATCAACACAGATTTTCTGTGAACGTTTGGGCAGGCATTGTTAGTAATGTCTTGCTTGGTCTCCATGTTCTTCCGCCTACGTTCAATGGAGCACGTTATCATGATTTCATACGGAATACTCTACCTCCGCTGGTAGAACATGTGCCTTTTCAAGTACGACACAACATGTGGTTCATGCACGATGGAGCTCCTGTAGATTTCAGTCGAAGTGTTCGTGCGCTTCTCAACAACAGATTCGGTGACCGATGGATTGGTAGAGGAGGACCAATTCCATGACCTCCACGCTCTCCTGACCTCAACCCTCTTGACTTTCATTTATGGGGGCATTTGAAAGCTCTTGTCTACGCAACCCCGGTACCAAATGTAGAGACTGTTCGTGCTCGTATTGTGGACGGCTGTGATACAACACGCCAGTCTCCAGGGCTGCATCAGCACATCAGGGATTCCATGCGACGGAGGGTGGATACATGTATCCTCGCTAACGGAGAACATTTTGAACATTTCCTGTAACAAAGTGTCACGCTTGTACGTTCTGTTGCTGTGTATTTCCATTCCATGATTAATGTGATTTGAAGAGAAGTAATAAAATGAGCTCTAACGTGGAAAGTAAGCGTTTCCGGACACATGTCCACATAACATATTTTCTTTCTTTGTGTGTGAGGAATGTTTCCTGAAAGGTTCACCGTACCTTTTTGTAACATGCGAGGGGTGTTTGAAAGAGCGTGCAAAAATAATAACTACTTACGTGTTTGACTTATACACTTCGTCCAACGCTGTTCTAATTTGTTGAGCCCTGCCAAATAATAGGAATCGTCCAAGTCTGCGAAATAGGTGTTAGTTGCTGCATTCACCTCCTCGTTTGACTGAATCTTTGTGCTACCAGTCATTTCTTCAAATTGGGAACAAATAGTAGTTCGAGGGGGCCAAGTCTGGAGAATAGGGGGGATGTGAAACGATTTGGAATCCTATTTCCACTACTTTTGCGACCACAACTGCTGAGATGTGTGCTGGTGCGTTGTCGTCACCGCGATTTATGACGGTCTCCTGAACAGTGCCAACGACGGGAGGTGGTTCACAGTAGACTGCGTGATGAACACGGAAGGCAATGAATGCAAGTTCTGCAGCGTACTCCAATGCTGGTCACGAGGTTGGTAAGGTAGAGCGTTGCACTTCTCCATCAGTGCGGTTGGCAACCACTGGAGTGTTGTTGGTGCCTGTGGACGAGTTCCACTATGCCTCCCCAAAGCACGCGACACGAGCTGGATGGTATTTTAGTTGGGGGGACGAGCAGAAAGTCCAGTCGCCAAATGTCCTGTCATTCCAAAAGCTCCTGCACACGTACTGTTCTATGTGATCTCGCTTTGTTATCCAGGGCCGAAAGCAGCCTTGAAGACACGTACGTGGGATAGGAGAACAGTGCCACAGTAAAACTGACCAATGTGTCTACCGTGTTCACAGACCTGAAGGTCAGTACGTCCGTGCAACATCATGCCTCCACACTCCATGCAGCGGACCACCAAAACGATCATATTCGACAATGCTGGGCGTACTCTCATCTGGAGACAGGGAGGAACACGTAAATCACCCAGAAACAATGTCGGACATGATAGTTTTAGTAGTCCAATTGTTATGACGTGGGGAGGCGTAACTTTTCATGGGTGCACTGACCTCCAAATCCTTGAATATGGTACATTCACCGATCAGAGTCATTGTGACACTGCGTCTTTTCAGGGGTGCATTCGGCTGTGGCACCATTCTTATGGATGACAGTGCGATACCGCCCCGAACAGTTCAGATCGAGTAGTTCTTGGAGCAAGAGAATATTTGGCTAATGGGCTCAGCAGCCCAGTCTGCTGACTTAAATTCAAGCGAGCACGTAGGGGACGCGTTAGGGAGACGTACTTCGACACGTCCGCAAACAACAAAGACCTTCCAGCAGGTGAGAGAATGAAACACGTTACCACAAGAACTTACAGACGTTGCGGACAGCATGGAAGGGCTCTGAGGAGCATTCAGTGTCTGCCGCGGGGATCTTAAGAAGGAACCGTGTCCCACGTCTTGTACTGTGCAGGGGACAATCACAAATCGCAGCGACGTCAGTGTAATGGCTGTCTCTGAATTTTTATCCGTCTCATGTGCGTATTTCTTTCAGTTACCTGTACTATACTTTAACAATTCTTACTAATAGATTACTGGCCATTAAAGTTGCTACACAAAGAAGAAATGCAGATGACAAACGGGTATCTCATTGGCCAAATATATTATACTAGAACTGACATGTGATTACATTTTCACGCAATTTGGGTGCCTAGATCCTGAGAAATCAGTACCCAGAACAACCACCTCTGGCCGTAATAACGGCCTTGATACACCTGGGCATTGAGTCAAACAGAGCTTGGATGGCGTGTATAGGTACAGCTGCCCATGCCGCTTCAACACGAAACCATATTTCATCAAGAGTAGTGACTGGCGTATTGTGACGAGCCAGTTGCTGGCCACCATTGACGAGACGTTTTCAATTGGTGAGACATCTGCTGTCCAGGGTAACAGTCTAACATTTTCTGTACCCACAAAGGCCCGTACTGGACATGAAACATGCGGTTTGCATCATCCTGCTAAAAAGTAGGGTTTCGCAGGGATCGAATGAATGGTAGAGCCACGGATCGTAAGCCGGCCGAAGTGGCCGAGTGGTTCTAGGCGCTTCAGTCTGGAACTGCGCAACCGCTACGGTCGCAGGTTCGAATCCTGCCTCGGGCATGGATGTGTATGATGTCCTTAGGTTAGTTAGGTTTAAGTAGTTCTAGGATGTTGTCCAATAGTCGTCAGAGCCATTTGAACAATTTGAACCACGGATCGTTACACATCTGAAATGTAACCTCCACTGTTCAAAGTCTTGTCAATCCGAACAAGAGGTGACCGAGACGTGTAGCCAATGGCACCCAATGACATCACGCCGGGTGATACGCCAGTATGGCGATGACGAATACACGGTTCCAATGTGCGTTCACCGCGATGTCGCAAAACACGGGTGCGACCATCATGATGCTGTAAACAGAACCTGGATTCACCCGAAAGAATGATGTTTAGCCATTCGTGCATCCAGGTTCTTCGTCGAGTGCACCATCGCAGGCACACCTGTCTGTGATGCACCGTCAAGGGTAACCGCTGCCACGGTTTCCGAGATGATAGTCCATGCTGCTGCAACGTCGTCGAACTGTTCGTGCAGATGGTTGTTGTCTTGCAAACGTCCGCATCTGTTGACTCAGGGATCGAGACGTGGCTGTACGATCCGTTACAGCCATGCGGATAAGATGCCCGTCATCTCGACTCCTAGTGATACGAGACTGTTGGGAACCAGTACAGCGTTCCGTATTACCCTCCTGAACCCACCGATTCTATATTCTGCTAACAGTCATTGGATCTCGACCAACGTGAACAGCAATGTCACGATAAGATAATCTTCAATCGTGATAGGCTACAATCCGTCTTTTACCAAAGTCGGAAGCGTGATGGTACGCATTTCTCCTCCTTACACGAGACTTCACAACAACGTTTCACCAGCTGCTGGAGCAAGATGCCTGGGACAATATATTACCGTATACCATTCGGTACCTTTATGATAATGTTCATGCGACAATACACGTCCGTGTACCTGCCAAAAGGAGGGGAGGGGTACACTGTGTACTGATGCGACTGTCTTTGCATCCTTAACTGTGACACATGCCAGCCATCTGTCCTTGAGGAGGTCGCATTCGAAAGTGTAGAAGCCTTTTGTTCGTAACCCCTCAAAGAGGTACTGAGACGAACTGTAAAGAGATTCATTGAGGTAAGAGTCTATAGTTATGATAAAGGCTGCACAGCCGTGTGACGTTCTAGTACACTGCTGGCCATTAAAATTGCTACACCACGAAGATGACGTGCTACAGACGCGAAATATAACCGACAGGAAGAAGATGCTGGGATATGCAAATGATTAGCTTTTCAGAGCGTTCACAAAAGGTTGGCATCGGTGGCGACACCTACAACTTTCTGACATGAGGGATTTCTCATACACAAACAGCAGTTGACCAGCGTTGCCTGGAGAAACGTTGTTGTGATGCCTCGTGTAAGTGGGAGAAATGCGTACCATCACGTATCCGACTTTGATAAAGGTCGGTTTGTAGCCTATCGCGATTGCGGTTTATCGTATCGCGACATTACTGCCCTCTTTGGTCGAGATCCAATGACTGTTAGCAGAATATTGAATCAGTGGATTCAGGAGGGTAATACGAAACGCCGTGCTGGATCCCAACGGCCTCGTATCACTAGCAGTCGAGATGACAGGCATCTTATCCGCATGGCTGTAACGGATCGTGCAGCCACGTCTCGATCCCAGAGTCAACAGATGCGGACGTTTGCAAGACAACAACCGTCTGCACGAACAGTTCCACGACGTTTGCAGCAGCATGGACTATCAGCTCGGTGACCATGTTTGCGGTTACTATTCACGCTGCATTACAGACAGGAGCCCCAGCGATGGTGTACCCAACGACGAACCTGGGTGCACGAATGTCAAAACGTCATTTTTCCGGATAAATCCAGGTTCTGTTTACAGCATCATGATGGTCGCATCCACGTTTGGCGACATCACGGTGAACTCACATTGGAAGCGTGTATTTGTCATCGCCATACTAGCGTATCACTCGGCATGATGGTATGAGATGCCATTGGTTACACGTCTCGGCCATCTCTTGTTTGCAATGACGGCACCCTTTAACAGTGGACGTTACATTTCAGATGTGTTACGACCCGTGGCTCTACACTTCGTTCGATACCTGCGAAACCCTACATTTCAGCAGGATAATGCACGACCGCAGGTCCTGTACGGGCATTCCTGCATTGAAAATGTTCGACTGCGCCCTGGCCAGCACATTCCCCAGATCTCTCACCAACTGAAAACGTCTGGTCAATGGTGACCGAGCAACTGGCTCGTCACAATACGCCAGTCACTAATGTTGATGAACTATGGTATCGTGCTGAAGCTGCATGGGCAGCTGTACCTATACACGCCATCCAAGCTCTGTTCGACTCAATGCCGAGGCGTATCAAGGCCGTTATTACGGCCAAAGGTGGTTGTTCTTGGCACTGATTTCTCACGATCTATGCAACCAAATTGCGTGAAAATATAATCATATGTTAGTTCTAGTATAATATATTTGGCCAATGAGATACCTGTTTATCATCTGCATTCCTTCTTGGTGTAGCAGTTTTAATGGCCAGTAGTGTATATGCTGTTACTTCTCGCCTATATACATATGCGATATCCTGTTTCCTGGCCAACTGAGTTTTTCACTACCGCTGACATGTTTCACTTCTCCCTTTCCGTCTGTCACATGTGTGTGTGTTGGGGGGGGGGGGAGGGGGGGGGTTGGGGGGATGGCGGAGGGAAGGGTGTCCAGATACTGCACCGTCGCGGGGCGACCATAAATCTGGCGGGACAACAATAGCACGTGACGATAGCTGATATTAACGACCTGCCAATAGGCCCTCTGTCACGGTACACGGGATCACCAAAGGCGTGGACGGGAACCGCGGCTTTCACTGCGCGCCTCCATGCGGCCATCCGCTGAAAAACGTCACCTTCCTGGCCTAGCACGTAACGTATTATGTGTCGCCTCCTATAGATAATACATTACAGGTAATTGATAGTGGCCGTAGCAGGAAACCAGTCACTTCAATATATTGAAAAGTATGGCACCAACACTGGTGTCCAAGAAAAATATCTGTGACACAACTACAAAAGTTTTCCATTTTGACCTATAACGATGTAGAAGCACCGCAGATTTAAGCACAGTGGTATATGGATTGAAGCGATTGGTGTTGAGCTGCTGTAGCAATTTCTAAGGAGTATTTTGGGGCGGTCAAACCAAAATTAGTCAGTCAGGAGGCCTGCAGGTCGTACATATACAACTGTTGGGTTGGTGGCTAATGTCGTAGAGGTTTTGTTTTACATATTAGGATTCCGGTTGTTTTAGGTTTAATTATCGATTGTCATTACTTACTTGTAGATCTCTATTACTCCTTAACTTTACATACTGTCATTTAGAGTGAGTGAGTGGAGCTGAGGACGCTTGAAAATAGAGTTCCAAGTGGAGAAACAGGAACAATCTCGACATTTTATTCTGTTTGAGTTCACTAGAGAGGTGACAGCTAGCTTCCACTACAGAAGTGACAGCAAGCTTCGTATCGAGTAAGTCTTTCGCTGTGTGATGAAGATCAGGCTGGTCCC